>NC_041392.1:281140965-281269059 GCF_002162155.2 Triticum dicoccoides | reverse complement strand
GACCGGCGCCGCCACGCCGCTCCCCGCCGTCGCCGGCGACCCGGCGCCCGTCTCCGGCGACACTCCGGCAAGCCCCGACCGGCCCCTTCCTCGACTCTGGCATCGTCTCCGGCGAGCTCCAGCGACGAACCTCATGAAGCGTGTCCGATCTAGATCTGCTACCGTAACCCTAGGGTTGACCTCGTTTTGCCCTAAGTTTGCATATTTTTAGCATTCTTCAGCATGTCATAACTTTGCATCCGTAACTCCGTTTTGGGCGTGTAGCATATCAAATTGTTCGTCTGGATGTGCACTTCATTTCATACCATTGCACCATGTTCATTTGAGTTCATCTTAATGCCCTAAATGCTGTTGCAAGAGTGCTATGTAATGTTAGTTTCTGTTTCTTAACAGATTATGGACATTTGTCATTTTTGCCATGTTTAATGTGTGCCTCCTATGAACTTGAGCCCTACATGTGTTTTGGGCTATGCCATGCCATCTTTACAGGGGTGTATGCCATGTATTTTTGTGATCTTTGTGGTGACTAGCACAAGCATGCAAAGTAGCTCTCGTGATGTTGCTGATTTCAGGGACTTAGAATTCTTCTAAGTCATTTTCCCTGATGATATTTTTATGCCATATATTCTTGTTGCTACAGAGTGATCCATGTCTCTTTTGAGCATGTTTAGTAAGGATGATTTTGAGATATTGTTATGCTCTATCCATCCATGTCTTTGTTTGCAATTATGGAGTAACCTAGGATGACTCAATCTTGCTCTACTTTTGCTATAAAATGTTCCTGGCAGATTGTTTACATGTTATTCAATTTTGCCGAGGTTGTTGTAGTTGATCCATGCATGCCATGGGAGTGTTCTTGCCATGGTTAGCTTATTGATCATGTCTTCTTGCTGGGTGTATGCTTAGTTTGTCATGCAATGCCTTGTGGTGAGTGCATCGAGCTCGCAAACATGCCTACGTAACTCTGTTTTTGCCATGTTCCAGTTTTCTGCTAAGTCAGAATATGTTAACGAAACTTGCTATGTTTACATGATTGCCATTGTATTTTCTGATCCCTTTTGGCTTATGGTCAGTAAGGGATTTTTGTTATATGCTTTGTGTAGTTTCATCCCATGCCTTGCTTTGCCATGATATGTTCCTGTAGCATGTTGTTATCTTGCTCTAAACATTGCTTCTTGATGTTAAATCCTGACATGTTGTTATTTTCTCTAAGTCTGTGAACTTGATATCTTTTGCACTTTTGTCATACTTGTTTGAACCTGCTATTGTTTGTTTTAGCCATAGCTCAGTGTTCATCTTTTGTCAAGCATCTTGAGTGGATCCCTGCCATGTGCTTTGTTGTTATGTTAGAGTGCAGTAGCCTAATTTCTTGTTGCATTCTAGATGGCATCGTGCTATTAATCGTAGGTTGGTGCCATTATTGTTTTGCTTGCCATTTGCAAACCATGCATCCGATTCTGGTGATCTTTATATCGATTCCGATCGAAATCAACTCATCTTTCCAGCGGCACACTTGGTTTTCCAAGTTGAGGCCTGGTTCAATCTTTCCCTTCTGAAGCACGCATATGCATTGCATATCACATCATGCATATCATGTCATGTTTTGCATCATGTTGTTTGCGCATTGCACCGTGGTTGATTGTGTTTCCCTTTGCTTGTGTTCTTGCTTTGGGTAGAGCCGGGAGACGAGTACGTGATCGAGGAACCCATTGAGTACGCTTACGAGGATCAAGCTTTCGTCAACCCGGAGAACTTTGCAGGCAAGATGACCATACCCTCGAAATCACTTCTATCTTTGCTTGCTAGATGCTCGATCTATTGCTATGCCTATGCCTCGATACCTACCACATGCTTTATCATGCCTCCCATATTTCCATGTCAAACCTCTAACCCACCTTGTCCTGGCAAACCGTTGTTTGGCTATGTTACCGCTTTGCTCAGCCCCTCTTATAGCGTTGCTAGTTGCAGGTGAAGATTGGAGTATGTTCCTTGTTGGAACATGATTATTGTTGGGGTATCACTATTATATCTTGCTTACTTTAATGCACCTATATACTTGGTAAAGGGTGGAAGGCTCAGCCTTATGCCTGGTGTTTTGTTCCACTCTTGCCGCCCTAGTTTCCGTGATACCGATGTTATGTTCCTTGATTTTGCGTTCCTTACGCGGTTGGGTTATAATGGGAACCCCTTGACAGTTCGCCTTGAATAAAACTCCTCCAGCAAGGCCCAACCTTGGTTTTACCATTTGCCACCTAGCCTTTTTCCCTTGGGTTTCGCGGACTCAAGGGTCATCTTTATTTTAAACCCCCGGGGCCAGTGCTCCTCTGAGTGTTGGTCCAACTTGTCAGCCACCGGTGGCCACCAGGGGCAACTCTGGGTTGGCCTACCGGAAGTTTGGACAATCCGGTGTGCCCTGAGAACAAGATATGTGCAGCTCCTATCGGGATTTGACGGCACATTCGGGTGGCTTTGCTGGTTTAGTTTTACCTTTGTCGAGATGTCTTGTAACCGGGATTCCGAGTCTGATCGGGTCGTCCTGGGAGAAGGAATATCCTTCGTTGACCGTGAGAGCTTGTGATGGGCTAAGTTGGGACACCCCTGCAGGGATTTAAACTTTCAAAAGTCGTGCTCGTGGTTATGGGCAGATGGAAATTTGTTAATGTCCGGTTGTAGAAAACCTGAAACTTAACTTAATTAAAATGGATCAACAGTGTGTGTAGCCGTGATGGTCTCTTTTCGGCGGAGTCCGGGAAGAGAACAAGGTCTCGTGTTATGCTTGAACGTAAGTAGTCTAGGATCACTTCTTGATCATAGATTCTCGACCGTGTCTTGCTTTTCTCTTCTCGCTCTCTTTTGCGTAAGATTAGCCACCATATATGCTAGTGCTTGCTGCAGCTCCACCTCATACCCTTTTACCTACCCATAAGCTTAAATAGTCTTGATCGCGAGGGTGTGAGATTGCTGAGTCCCCGTGACTCACAGGTTACTACCAAAACCAGATGCAGGGACTGATGATACCATTCCAGGAGATACGACTGAGCTCAAGTGGGAGTTCGATGAGGACTTAGAACGATACTACGTTTCCTTTCCAGACGATAAGTAGTGGAGCCCAGTTGGGGCGATCGGGGATCTTATGCATTTGGGGTTGTATTCATTTTGGTTCCGTAGTCGGACCTTGATTGTATCTAGATGATTGTAATGCTATACTTATGTTATTGTGTGAAGTGGCGGTTGTAAGCCAACTATGTACCTCTTTTCTTATTCAGTACATGGGATGTGTAAAGATTACCCTTCTTGCGACATTGCCTACAATGCGGTTATGCCTCTAAGTCGTGCTCCGACACGTGGGAGATATAGCCGCATCGTGGGTGTTACACATACCTTGACAAGTTTTTGAAGTAGTTCAAAATGGAACAGTCAAAGAAAGAGTTCTTGCCTGTGTTGCAAGGTGTGAAGTTGAGTAAGACTCAAAACCCTACCACGACAGAAGATAGAGAGAGAATGAAAGTCATTCCCTATGCCTCAGCTATAGGTTCTATAAAGTATGCCATGCTGTGTACCAGACCTATTGTATACCCTGCCCTGAGTTTGGCAAGGGAGTACAATAGTGATCTAGGAGTAGATCACTGGACATTGGTCAAAATTATCCTTAGTGGAATAAGGATATGTTTCTCGGTTATGGAGGTGACAAAAAGTTCATCGTAAAGGGTTACATCGATGCAAGTTTTGGCACTGATCCGGATGACTCTAAATCTCAATCTGGGTACATATTGAAAGTGGGAGCAATTAGCTAAAGTAGCTCCGTGCAGAGCATTGTTGACATAGAAATTTGCAAAATACATACGGATCTGAATTTGGCAGGCCCGTTGACTAAACTTCTCTCACAAGCAAAACATGATCACACCTTTGTACTCTTTGGGTGTTAATCACATGGCAATGTGAACTAGATTGCTGACTCTAGTAAACCCTTCGGGTGTTGCTCACATGACGATGTGAACTATGGGTGTTAATCACATGGTGATGTGAACTATTGATGTTAAATCACATGGCAATGTGATCTAGATTATTGACTCTAGTGCAAGTGGGAGACTAAAGGAAATATTCCCTAGAGGCAATAATAAAGTTACTATTTATTTCCTTATTTTATGATAAATGTTTATTATTCATGCTAGAATTGTATTAACCGGAAACATAATACATGTGTGAATACATAGACAAACAGAGTGTCACTAGTATGCCTCTACTTGACTAGCTCGTTGATCAAAGATGGTTAAGTTTCCTAACCATAGACTTGAGTTGTCATTTGATTAACGGGATCACATCATTAGGATAATGATGTGATTGACTTGACCCATTCCGTTAGCTTAGCACTTGATCGTTTAGTATGTTGTTATTGCTTTCTTCATGACTTATATATGTTCCTATGACTATGAGATTATGCAACTCCCGTTTACCGGAGGAACACTTTGTGTGCTACAAAATGTCACAACGTAAATGGGTGATTATAAAGGTGCTCTACAGGTGTCTCCGAAGGTATTTGTTGAGTTGGTGTATATCGAGATTTGGATTTGTCACTCCGATTATCGGAGAGGTATCTTTGGGCCCTCTCGGTAATGCACATCACTATAAGCCTTGAAAGCAATGCAACTAATGAGTTAGTTGCGGGATGATTTATTACGGAACGAGTAAAGAGACTTGCCGGTAACGAGATTGAACTAGGTATAGAAATACCGATGATCGAATCTCAGGCAAGTAACATACCGATGACAAAGGGAACAACGTATGTTGTTATGCGATTTGACCGATAAAGATCTTTGTAGAATATGTAGGAGCCAATATGAGCATCCAGGTTCCGCTATTGGTTATTGACCGGAAACATGTCTCGGTCATGTCTACATAGTTCTCGAACCCATAGGGTCCGCACGCTTAAAGTTCAGTGACGATCGATATTATGAGTTTATGTGTTTTGATGTACCAAAGGTAGTTCGGAGTCCCGGATGATATCGGGGACATGACGAGGAGTCTCGAAATGGTTGAGACATAAAGATCGATATATTGGACGACTATATTCAGACATCGTAAAGGTTCCGAGTGATTCAGGTATTTTTCGGAGTACAGGAGAGTTACGGGAATTCGTCGGGGAGTGTGTGGGCCTTATTGGGCTTTAGGGGAAAGAGAGAGGGGAGGCTGCACGCGCCCCAAGGCTTAGTCCGAATTGGACTAGGGGGAGGGGCGGCGCCCCCTCCTTCCTTCTCTTCTTTTTTCCCTTTCCTTCTCTCCTACTCCTACTACTAGGAAGGGCTCCTAGTTCTACTAGAAAAGGGGGAATCCTACTCCCGGTGGGAGTAGGATTCCCCTAGGGCGCGCCATAGAGAGAGTCGGCCATCCCCCTCCTCCACTCCTTTATATACGAGGGAGGGGGGCACCCCATAGACACAACAATTGATCATTGATCTCTTAGCCATGTACGGTGCCCCCCTCCACCATATTCCACCTCGGTAATATCGTAGCGGTGCTTAGGCGAAGCCCTGCGTCGGTAGCATCATCAACACCGTCATCACGCCGTCGTGCTGATGGAACTCTCCCGCAAAGCTCTGCTGGATCGGAGTTCATGGGACGTCATCAAGTTGAACATGTGCTGAACTCAGAGGTGTCGTGCGTTCGGTACTTGGATCGGTCGGATCGTGAAGACATATGACTACATCAACCGCGTTGTCATAATGCTTACACTTTCGGTCTACGAGGGTACGTGGACACACTCTCCCCTCTCGTTGCTATGCATCACCATGATCTTGCGTGTGCATAGGATTTTTTTGAAATTACTACGTTCCCCAATAGAATCTGTCGTATGAAAACAAGGTCTTGTTTTACATTCTGTGCAATTCCCTCACTCCAACCAACATGCCAGAATCCATTCAAGGCATCGTGGCAAATTCTCCCAACACTATATCGAATGGCATTCGCTTTGATATCCCAAATCTTTTCATTAGGAACTTGGTTTATGCGGCTAACAATGCTCAACTTTTGAAGCCCTATGCTAAATGGATCATGTTTGCCATTGATACATCTCCAACGTATCTATATTTTTTGATTGTTTCATGTTATTATATTATCAATCTTGGATGTTTTATATACATTTATTTGCAACTTTATATCATTTTTTGGGATTAACCTATTGACGTAGTGCCTAGTCACAGTTGTTGTTGTTTGCTTGTTTTTTACTTTGCAGAATATCAATACCAACGAAGTCCAAATGCCACGAAACTTTTTGGAGAATTTTTGGGTAGAAGACAATCGGGGAGCCAAAGGAGCACACAAGAGGAGGCCCGTGGGACCCACTAGGTACCAGGGCACGCCATGAGGCCCAAGCGCGCCTTGTGTTGGAAATATGCCCTAGAGGCGATAATAAAATGGTTATTATTGTATTTCCTTGTTCATGATAATTGTCTATTGTTCATGCTATAATTGTATTAACCGGAAACCATAATACATGTGTGAATAAATAGACCACAACATGTCCCTAGTAAGCCTCTAGTTGACTAGCTCGTTGATCAATAGATGGTCATGGTTTCCTGACCATGGACATTGGATGTCATTGATAACGGGATCACATCATTAGGAGAATGATGTGATGGACAAGACCCAATCCTAAGCCTAGCACAAGATCGTGTAGTTCGTATGCTAAAGCTTTTCTAATGTCAAGTATCATTTCCTTAGTCCATGAGATTGTGCAACTCCCGAATACCGTAGGAATGCTTTGTGTGTACCAAACATCACAACGAAACTGGGTGGCTATAAAGGTGCACTGCGGGTATCTCCGAAAGTGCCTGTTGGGTTGGCACGAATCGAGACTGGGATTTGTCACTCCGTGTAAACGGAGAGGTATCTTTGGGCCCACTCGGTAGGACATCATCATAATGTGCACAATGTGACCAAGGAGTTGATCACGGGATGATGTGTTACAGAATGAGTAAAGAGACTTGCCGGTAACAAGATTGAACAAGGTATCGGGATACCGACGATCGAATCTCGGGCAAGTACTATACCGGTAGACAAAGAGAATTGGATACGGGATTAATTGAATCCTCGACATCGTGGTTCATCCGATGAGATCATCGTGGAGCATGTGGGAGCCAACATGGGTATCTAGATCCCGCTGTTGGTTATTGATCGGAGAGTTGTCTCGGTCATGTCTACATGTCTCCCGAACCCATAGGGTCTACACACTTAAGGTTCGGTGACGCTAGAGTTGTAGAGATATTAGTATGCGGTTAACCGAAAGTTTTTCGGAGTCCCGGATGAGATCCCGGACGTCACGAGGAGTTCCGGAATGGTCCGGAGGTAAAGATTTATATATAGGAAGTCCAGTTTCGGCCACCGGGAGAGTTTCGGGGTCATCAGTATTGTACCGGGACCACCGGAAGGGTCCTGGGGGTCCACCGGGTGGGGCCACCTATCCCGGAGGGCCCCATGGGATGAAGGGGCGTGGGAACCAGCCCCTGGTGGGATGGTGCACCCCCCTTGGGCCTCCCATGCGCCTAGGGTTGGAAACCCTAAGGGGTGGGGGCGCCTCCACTTGGCTTGGAGGCCAAGCCACCCCTAGGGCTGTCGCCCCCCTCCCTAGATGGGATCTACAAGGGGCCGGCGCCCCCTAGGCCCCTATATATAGTGGAGGCGAGGGAGGGCAGCCGCACCTGAAGCCCTGGCGCCTCCCTCCCTCCCGTGACACCTCTTCCTCCGTGCTTGCGCTTGGCGAAGCCCTGCCGGGATCCCGCTACTTCCACCACCACACCGTCGTGCTGCTGGATCTCCTTCAACTTCTCCTCCCCCCTTTCTGGATCAAGAAGGTGGAGACGTCTCCACTCCGTACGTGTGTTGAATGCGGAGGTGCCGTCCGTTCGGCGCTAGGATCATCGGTGATTTGGATCACGACGAGTACGACTCCATCAACCTCGTTCTCTTGAACGCTTCCGCTTAGCGATCTACAAGGGTATGTAGATGCACTCCCCTTCTCTCTCGTTGCTAGTCTCTCCATAGATTGATCTTGGTGACACATAGGAAAATTTTGAATTTCTGCTACGATCCCTAGCAGTGGCATCATGAGCTAGGTCTATGCGTAGATTCTATGCACGAGTAGAACACAAAGTAGTTGTGGGTGATGATTTGTTCAATTTGCTTGCCGTTACTAGTCTTATCTTGATTCGGCGGCATTGTGGGATGAAGTGGCCCGGACCGACCTTACACGTACGCTTACGTGAGACTGGTTCCACCGACTGCCATGCACTTGTTGCATAAGGTGGCTGGCGGGTGTCTGTCTCTCCCACTTTAGTCGGATCGGATTCGATGAAAAGGGTCCTTATGAAGGGTAAATAGCAATTGACATATCACTGTTGTGGTTTTGCGTAGGTAAGAAACGTTCTTGCTAGAAACCCATAGCAGCCACGTAAAACATGCAACAACAATTAGAGGACGTCTAACTTGTTTTTGCAGGGTATGCTATGTGATGTGATATGGCCAAAAGTATGTGATGAATGATATATGTGATGTATGAGATTGATCATGTTCTTGTAATAGGAATCACGACTTGCATGTCGATGAGTATGACAACCGGCAGGAGCCATAGGAGTTGTCTTAATTTATTTATGACCTGCGTGTCAATGAAAACGCCATGTAATTACTTTACTTTATTACTAACCGTTAGCCATAGTAGTAGAAGTAATAGTTGGTGAGGCAACTTCATGAAGACACGATGATGGAGATCATGATGATGGAGATCATGGTGTCATGCCGGTGACGAAGGTGATCATGCTGCGCCTCGAAGATGGAGATCAAAAGGCGCAAGATGATATTGGCCATATCATGTCACTTTATGATTTGCATGTGATGTTTGTCATGTTTACATCATATTTTCTTAGAACAACGGTAGCATAAATAAGATGATCCCTCACTGAAATTTCAAGAAAAGTGTTCCCCCTAACTGTGCACCGTTGCGAAGGTTCGTTGTTTTGAAGCACCACGTGATGATCGGGTGTGATAGATTCTAACGTTCGCATACAACGGGTGTAAGCCAGATTTACACATGCAAAACACTTAGGTTGACTTGACGAGCCTAGCATGTACAGACATGGCCTCGGAACACGAAAGACCAAAAGGTCGAGCATGAGTCATATAGTGGATATGATCAACATGAAGATGTTCACCGATGATGACTAGTCCGTCTCACGTGATGATCGGACACGGCCTAGCTGACTCGGATCATGTATCACTTAGATGACTAGAGGGATGTCTATCTAAGTGGGAGTTCATTGAATAATTTGATTAGATGAACTTAATTATCATGAACATAGTCAAAAGGTCTTTGCAAATTATGTCGTAGCTCACGCTTTGGTTCTACTATTTTAGATATGTTCCTAGAGAAAATTTAGTTGAGAGTTGACAGTAGCAATTATGCGGACTGGGTCCGTGAACTGAGGATTGTCCTCGTTGCTGCACAGAAGGGCTATGTCCTTAATGCACCGCTCAGTGCGTTGAACCTCGAGCGTCGTCTATAGATGTTGGGAAACATCTGACATACACGTTTTGATGACTACGTGATAGTTCAGTGCGTAATACTAACGGTTTAGAATTGTGGCACCAAAGACGTTTTTTGAAATGTCGCAGAACATATGAGATGTTCCAAAGACTGAAATTGGGATTTCAGACTAGTGCCCACGTCAAGAGGTATGAGACCTCTGACAAGTTTCTTAAGCCTGCAAACTAAGGGAGAAAAGCTCAATCATTGAGCATGTGCTCAGATTGTCTGGGTACTACATTGCTTGAATCGAGTGGGAGTTAATCTTCCAGATGAGATAGTGATGATTCTCCATAGTCACTGCCACCGAGCTATTAGAGCTTCGTGATGAACTATAACATATCAGGGATAGACATGATGATCCTTGAGCAACTCGCGATGTTTGACACCGCGAGAGTAGAAATCAAGTAGGAGCATCAATTGTTGATGGTTAAGCCACTAGTTTCAAGAAGGACAAGGGAAAGAAGGGATACTTCATGAGACGGCAAATCAGTTGCTGCTCTAGTGAAGAAACCCAAGGTTGAACCAAACCCGAGACTAAGTGCTTCTATAATGAGGGGAACGGTCACTGAAGCAGAACTACCCTAGATACTTGGTAAATGAGAAGGTTGGCAAGGTCGACAGAAGTATTTTGAATATACATTATATTATTGTGTACTTTACTAGTACTCCTAGTAGCACCAGGGTAATAAATACCGGTTCGGTTGCTAAGTGTTAGTAACTCGAAATAAAAGGCTACGGAGACTAGCTAAAGGTGAGATGATGATATGTTGGAAGTGTTTCCAAGGTTGATGTGATCAAACATCGCGCGCTCCCTCTACCATCGGGATTGGTGTTAAACCGAAATAATTGTTATTTGGTGTTTGCGTGGAGCATAGACATGATTGGATTATGTTTATCGCCACACGATTATTCATTTAAGGAGAATAATGGTTACTTTGTTTATTTGAATAATACCTTCAATGGTCATGCACCTAAAATGAATGGTTTATTGAATCTCGATCGTAGTGATACACATGTTCATGCCAAAAGATATAAGATAGTAATGATAGTACCACGTATTTGTGGCACTGCCATTTGAGTCATGTTGGTGTAAAACACATGAAGAAGCTCCACGTTGATGGATCTTTGGACTCACTCGTTTTTGAAAAGATTGAGACATGCGAACCATGTCTATTGGTAGATATGCATGAAGAAACTCCATACAGATGGATCGTTTGGACTCACTTGATTTTGAATCACTTGAGACATGCAAATCATACCACATGGGCAAGATAACTGAAAGACCTCGTTTTCAGTAAGATGGAACAAGAAAGCAACTTGTTGGAAGTAATACATTTTGATGTGTGCAGTCCAATGAGTGCCGAGGCACACAGTGGATATCGTTATGTTCTTACTTCACAAATGATTTGAGTAGATGCTGAGTATATTTACTTGATGAAACACAAGTCTGAATTATTGAAAGGTTCAAGTAATTTCAGAGTGAAGTTGAAGATCGTCGTGACAAGATGATAAAATGTCTATGATATGATCATAGAGATGAATATCCGAGTTACGAGTTTGGCACACAATTAAGACATTGTGGAAATTGTTTCACAACTAATACCGCCTGGACCACCGTAGTGTGATGGTGTGTCTGGACATCATAACTGCACCCTATTGGATATGGTGCATACCATGATATCTCTTATCGAATTACCACTATCGTTTATGGGTTAGGCATTAGAGACAACCGCATTCACTTTAAATAGGGCACCACACAATTCCGTTGAGACGACACTGTATGAACTATGGTTTAGAGAAACCTGAGCTGTCGTTTCTTAAAAGTTTGGGGCTGCGACGCTTATGTGAAAAAGTTTCAGGCTGATAAGCTCGAACCCAAAGCGGATAAATGCATCTTCATAGAATACCCAAAACAGTTGGGTATACCTCCTATTTCAGATCCGGAAGCAAACGTGATTGTTTCCAAAAACGGGTCCTTTCTCGAGGAAAAGTTTCTCTCAAAAGAACTGAGTGGGAGGATCATGGAGACTTGATGAGGTTATTGAACTGTCACTTCAACTAGTATGTAGCAGGGCACATGAAGTTGTTCCTATGGCACCTACACCAATTGAAGTGGAAGCTTATGATAGCGATCATGAAACTTTGGATAAAGTCACTACCAAACCTCATAGGTCGACAAAGATGCATACTACTTCAGAGTGGTACGTAATCCTATCTTGGAAGTCATGTTACTAGACAACAATGAACCTACGAGCTATGGAGAAGCGATGGTGGGCCCGAATTCTGATGAATGGCTCGAGGCCATAAAATCCGAGAGAGGATCCATGTATAAAAACAAAGTATAGACTTTGGAAGAACTACTTGATGGTCGTAAGGCTGTTGGGTGCAGATGGATTTAAAAGGAAGACGGACAATGATGGTAAGTGTCACCATTAAGAAAGCTCGACTTGTCGTTAAGATGTTTTCCGACAAGTTCAAAGGAGTTGGCTACGATGAGACTTTCTTATTCGTAGCGATGCTAAGAGTCTGTTGGAATTATGTTAGCAGTTACTGCATTATTTATGAAATCTTGCAGATAGGATGTCAAAACATTATTTCCTCGACGTTTTTCTTGAGGAAAGGTTGTATGTGATACAACCAGAAGGTTTTGTCAATCCTGAAAGATGCTAACAAGTATGCAAAGCTCCAGCAATCCTTCTAAGGACTGGAGTAAGCATCTCAGGGTTGGAATGTACACTTTGATAAGATGATCAAAGATTTTGGGTTCATACAAAGTTTATGAGAAACTTGTATTTCCAAAGGAGTGAGTGGGAGCACTATAGAATTTTTGATGAGTATATGTTGTTAACATATTGTTAATCAAAAATGATGTAGAATTTCTGGAAAGCATGCAGGGTTATTTGAAAAGTGTTTTTCGATGGAAAATCTGGATTAAGCTACTTGAACATTGAGCATCAAGATCTATAAGGATAGATCAAAAACGCTTAATAGTACTTTCAAATGAATACATACCGTGACAAGATTTTGAAGGAGTTCAAAATAGATCAGCAAAGAAGGAGTTCTTGGCTGTGTTACAAGGTGTGAGTATTGAGTAAGACTCAAGACCTGACCACGGTAGAAGAGAGATAAAGGACGAAGGTCGTCCCCTATGCTTTAGACATAGGCTCTATAGTATGCTATGTTGTGTACCGCACTTGAAGTGTGCCTTGCCATGAGTCGGTCAAGGGGTACAAGAGTGATCCAGGAATGGATCACATGACAGCGGTCGAACTTATCCTTAGTAACTAGTGGACTAAGGAATTTTCTCGATTATGGAGGTGGTATAAGAGTTCGTCGTAAAGGGTTACGTCGATGCAAACTTTGACACTAATCCGGATGACTCTGAGGAGTAAACCGGATTCGTATAGTAGAGCAGTTATCTGGAATAGCTCCAAGTAGCGCGTGGTAGCTGCATCTACAAGATGACATAGAGATTTGTAAAGCACACATGGATCTGAAAGGTTCAGACCCATTAACTGATAAACCTCTCTCGCAAGCAAGATATGAACAAACCCCATGGGTGTTGGATTCATTACAATCACATAGTGATGTGAACTAGATTATTGACTCTAGTGCAAGTAGGAGACTATTGGAAATATGCCCTAGAGGCAATAATAAAATGGTTATTATTGTATTTCCTTGTTCATGATAATTGTCTATTGTTCATGCTATAATTGTATTAACCCGAAACCGTAATACATGTGTGAATAAATAGACCACAACATGTCCCTAGTAAGCCTCTAGTTGACTAGCTCGTTGATCAATAGATGGTCATGGTTTCCTGACCATGTACATTGGATGTCATTGATAACGGGATCACATCATTAGGAGAATGATGTGATGGACAAGACCCGATCCTAAGCCTAGCACAAGATCGTGTAGTTCGTATGCTAAAGCTTTTCTAATGTCAAGTATCATTTCCTTAGACCATGAGATTGTGCAACTTCCGGATATCGTAGGAATGCTTTGGGTGTACCAAGCGTCACAACGTAACTGGGTGGCTATAAAGGTGCACTGCGGGTATCTCCGAAAGTGTCTGTTGGGTTGGCACGAATTGAGACTGGGATTTGTCACTCCGTGTAAACGGAGAGGTATCTCTAGGCCCACTCGGTAGGACATCATCATAATGTGCACAATGTGACCAAGGAGTTGATCACGGGATGATGTGTTACGGAACGAGTAAAGAGACTTGCCGGTAACGAGATTGAACAAGGTATCGGGATACCGACGATCGAATCTCAGGCAAGTACTATACCGGTAGACAAAGGGAATTGGATACGGGATTAATCGAATCCTCGACATCGTGGTTCATCCGATGAGATCATCGTGGAGCATGTGGGAGCCAACATGGGTATCCAGATCCCGCTGTTGGTTATTGACCGGAGAGTTGTCTCGGTCATGTCTACATGTCTCCCGAACCCGTAGGGTCTACACACTTAAGGTTCGGTGACGCTAGAGTTGTAGATATATTAGTATGCAGTTAACCGAAAGTTTTTCGGAGTCCCGGATGAGATCCCGGACGTCACGAGGAGTTTCGGAATGGTCCGGAGGTAAAGATTTATATATAGGAAGTCCAGTTTCGGCCACCGGGAGAGTTTCGGGGTCATCGGTATAGTACCGGGACCACCGGAAGGGTCCCGGGGGTCCACCGGGTGGGGCCACCTATCCCGGAGGGCCCCATGGGCTGAAGGGGCGTGGGAACCAGCCCCTGGTGGGCTGGTGCGCCCCCCTTGGGCCTCCCATGCGCCTAGGGTTGGAAACCCTAAGGGGTGGGGGCGCCTCCACTTGGCTTGGAGCCCAAGCCACCCCTAGGGCTGCCGCCCCCTCCCTAGATGGGATCTACAAGGGGCCGGCACTCCCCCTAGGCCCCTATATATAGTGGAGGGGAGGGTGGGCAACCGCACCTGAAGCCCTGGCGCCTCCCTCCCTCCCGTGACACCTCTTCCTCCCTGCTTGCGCTTGGCGAAGCCTTGCCGGGATCCCGCTACTTCCACCACCACGCCGTCATGCTGCTGGATCTCCTTCAACTTCTCCTCCCCCCTTGCTGGATCAAGAAGGAGGAGACGTCTCTGCTCCGTACGTGTGTTGAACGCGGAGGTGCCGTCCGTTCGGCGCTAGGATCATCGGTGATTTGGATCACGACGAGTACGACTCCATCAACCCCGTTCTCTTGAACGCTTCCGCTTAGCGATCTACAAGGGTATGTAGATGCACTCCCCTTCTCTCTCGTTACTAGTCTCTCCATAGATTGATCTTGGTGACACGTAGGAAAATTTTGAATTTCTGCTACGATCCCCAACACCTTGGTGGGTAGTGGAGGCCACGGGAAGCTTCTCAACCGACCTCCACCTCCATAAATACTCTAAAATCCCAAAAACCCTAGGGGTCGAGGAAGTTCTTTTCTAGCCGCCGCAAGTTCCAAAACCACGAGATCCAATCTAGAGGCCTTTTTTGGCACTCTACCGGAGGGGGCAACGATCATGGAGGGGTTCTTCATCATCCTTGTTGCTCCTCCGATGATGCATGAATAGTTTACCACATACCTACATGTCTGTAGCTTGTAGCTATATGGCTTCTTCTCTCTTTTTGATCTTCAATACAATGTTCTCCTCGATGTTCTTGGAGATCTATTTGATGTAATTCCTTTTTGCGGTGTGTTTGTTGGGATCCGATGAATTGTGGGTTTATGATCAGAATATTATTTGAGCCTTTGGTGAACTCTTATATGCATGATTGTTATAGCCTCATATTTCTTCTCCGAAATTTTGGTTTGGTTTTGCCAACTATATTGATTTTTCTTGCCATGGGAAGAGGTGCTTTGTGACGGGTTCGATCTTGCGGTGCTCAAATCTCAGTGATAGAAAGAGACATGACACGCATGTATCATTGCTATTAAGGGTAACAAGATGGGGTTTATTCATACGTGAGTTTATCTTGTCTTCTTCTCCGAAATTTTGGTTTGGTTTGACCAACTATATTGATTTTTTTGCCATGGGAAGAGGTGCTTTGTGACGGGTTCGATCTTGCGGTGCTCAAATCTCAGTGATAGAAAGAGACATGACACGCATGTATCATTGCTATTAAGGGTAACAATATGGGGTTTATTCATACATGAGTTTATCTTGTCTACATCATGTCATCGTTCTTATTGCATTACTTTGTTTTTCCACGAACTTAATACACTAGATCCATGATGGATAGTGGTCGATGTGTGGAGTAATAGTAGTAGATGCAGAATCATTTCGGTCTACTAATCTTGGACGTGATGCCTATATACATGATCATTGCCTTGGATGTCGTCATGATTATTCACTTTTCTATCAATAGCCCAACAGTAGTTTGTTTGCCCACCGTAAGCTATTTTCTTGAGAGAAGCCTCTAGTGGAAACTACGACCCTCGAGTCTATTTCCTATCATGTTAAATCTAAAAATACCTTTATGCACTTCTTATTTATTCATTTTCTTTTGTGTTTTAGTTAGATCTATTTTATCAAATATTATACAATTTAGTCTATCTCAATACCATTGAGGGATTGACAACCCCTCTTACGCGTTGGGTTGCAGGTATTTGTTGTTTGTGTGCAGGTGATGTTTACATACTATTGCTTGGTTCTCCTACTGGATTGATAACCTTGGTTTCATAACTTAAGGAAATGCTTACCTTTGTTGTGATGCATCATCCTCTCCTCTTTGGGGAATTACCAATGCAGATACAAGCAACAAGGAAGAATTTCCGGTGCCGTTGTCGGGGAGACATCATCAGCATCTATCAAGTACCTACGCATAAACTCTCATCTCCTTGCAATTAATTAATTTTCCATTTGCCTCTCATTTTCATCTCCCCACTTCTAAAAAGTTTTTACAAAAATACAAAAATATTTTTCGTTTGCCATTTTCTTGTTTGATCTTTTGTTTGTGTGTGATCTTTTTTGTGTAGTCACGATGTCTCAAGAAAATACCAAATTATGTGATTTTTCCAATACTAATAATAATGATTTTATTGGTACTACTATTGCTCCTCCCGTCACTAGTGCGGAGTCTTATGATATTAATGCCGCTTTGTTGAATCTTGTTATGAAAGAGCAATTTTCCGGCAATCCTAATGAGGATGTCGCATCCCATCTAAACACTTTCATGGAATTGTGTGATATGCAAAGGAAAAAAAATGTGGACAATGATATTGGGAAACTAAAATTTATTTCCTTTTTCTTTGAGGGATCGTGCAAAATTTTGGTTTTCATCTTTGCTACGAAATAGTATTGATTCTTGGGATAAGTGCAAAGATGCTTTTGTTACTAAGTATTTTCCTTCTACGAAAATTATTTCCCTCAAAATAAAATCATGAATTTTAGGCAACCTGAGCATGAACAAGTTGAGCAATCTTGGGAAAGAATGAAATTAATGCTAAGAAATTGTCCTACTCATGGTTTAAATCTATGGATGATTATACAAAAAAATTATGCGAGATTGAACTTTGTTTCTAGAAATCTTTTAGATTCCGCCACAGGTTGTACTTTTATGGAAATTGCTTTGGTGAAGCTACTAAATTGCTTGATTTATGGAAAATTATTCACAATGGCATGCCGAAAGATCTCCTACTAGTAAAAAAGTGAATTCTATTGAAGAAAATAGTACTTGGAGTGAAAAAGTTGATGCACTTATGAAATTTGTTGCTAGTAAAAATGCTAATATTGATCTTAATGATGTGCTTTTGTATACTTTGATTGAGAAAAATAATGATCCCGTAGATGTGAATTTTGTCTCGCAAAACAACTTCAATAATAATGCTTATAGAGGTAATTTTAATCCTAGGCCTTTTCCTAGAAATTCCTCTAATAATTATGGCAATTCCTATGGTAATTCTTATAATAATAATAATAATAATAATATGATTCCCTCTGATATTGAGAGTAATACTAAATAATTTATTGATGCTCAAAAAGTTCTCAACACTACGATAGAAGAAAAATTGAATAAGACTGATGATATGTCTAGGAGCATTGATAGAATTACTCATGATGTAGAAAGTCTTAAGATTAAGTTTTTTTTCCACCCAAGGTTGATGTCAATGAATAAATTAAAGCTTTATATGTTCCCCCGGCTGAAAGTAAGAAAAGAACCGCTATGTTTAGAGCTAAAAGAGAATTTTTAGAAAGAGCATTTTCGCCCGAATGCTTTCATAGTAATGATGAAGATCTTAAGATGATTAGTTTTTCTTCTATTGGATCCTTGTTTAGTAATATTAAAATTGATTATAAGAGGACTGAAGAAGAGTCAACTTTAGTTAGAAGGTGTCCTTATAATTCAGAGGGTGAAAATCTTGTTGAAAAAATTGATAAAAGTGGGTTTGGAGACGTAAAAACTTTAACTAGTGATGTGCCCACTCTTTTAGATTACAAAGATTTTAACTATGATAGTTCTTCTTTTATTGAATGCATTTCTTTGTTGCAATCCATGCTAAATTCACCTAATGCATATGAACAAAATAAAGCTTTTAATAAGCATATTGTAGAAGCGATGCTAAAAGTTTTTGAAGAAAAGCTAGAAATAGAGATTTCACTTCCAAGAAAATTATATGATGAATGGGAACCCACTATTAAAGTCAACATAAAAAACTATGAGTGCAATGCTTTATGTGATTTGGGTGCTAGTGTTTCCACAATTCCGAAATCTCTATAAGATGTGCTAGGTTTTACTAATACAAAAGAATGTTCTCTTAATTTGCACTTGGCGCATTCTACTATTAAAAAGCCTTTGGTAAGAATTAATCATGTTTTTATATGTGCAAATAGGAATTATATGCCCATAGATTTGATTGTTCTTGATATAGATTGCAATCCAACAAGCGCTATTGTTTTATGCCCCTAGCTAGGCATAATGCATAGATTCAAGTATTGCCATCTTTAGTTTTTGCTCCATAGGTTGCCCTCATGATTGACTCATATGGTGGCTTAATTCTAGTTCTAGGGAAGTGTTCCTTACCCTTTCTCAATGGAAACTGAGATTTAATATTCCCTTCTTTCATATCAATCACGACACCTATAGTTTGTAAAAATGATCTATCAACTGTTATAGGACAAGACGGATTGCAATCTATATAACAACAACAAAGCCTTTAGTCCCAAATAAGTTGGGGTAGGCTAGAGGTGCCCGAGCCATGAGTTGGTTGCGAGATCTAGTGAAAACTATGGGGCCCGAGTCTATTTTCTATCATATTAAATCTAAAAATACCTTGTTGAACTTTTTTTATTTTGTGTTTTAGTTAAATCTAATTATCAAATCTCATACAATTTAATCTTCTCAATATCGTTGAGGGATTGACAACCCCTCTTATATGTTGGGTTGCAAGTATTTGTTGTTTGTGTGCAGGTGTTGTTTGCATAGTGTTGCTTGGTTCTCCTACTAGATTGATAACCTTGGCTTCATAGCTAAGGGAAATACTTACCTTTGCTGTGATGCATCATCCTCTCCTCTTCGGGGAATTACCAATGCCAATACGAGCAATCACCATCAAACAGGTTACAGAAAAGAAGGTTTTCTACCCACATGTCCCGAAAGTTTTCATGCCTCCGGTTCGTGACACTCTTCGAATCGTGAAGGATATTGGGAAAGGAGAAACTCTAATTGATGAAGTGCTTCTACTCATGCGGTTGCTCCCAAAGTCACTAAGGCCACTATGGAAATCCCTCGGGATGAAAATCCATCTATTTATGAGATTTGTCTCCGGACCTAGCAGGCCCTGGAGAGCCACATCAGGCTCGATCCCAAAGTAAAGCTGGAAATGATGGCTGAAATCAATTTGCTTCACAATTACACTTGTGAAGCTTTGCTCCATGAGAAATAACTTCACAAGTGCACTTGGACTCTTCTGTAGAAGCATTATGATCGCAAGCAACTCTTTGCGAAGGGAATTGAAAAGTAATATGACTATCTGAATCTGTTTGAAGTTCCCCACATTCGAAGGCAAACCCCAATGCTTCCTCGGCAGTTTGGCTCAATTGACCTCCTCTTTGTGGAACCAGGCGATGTGATTGAAGATATTGCTGGCACTATGATCTTCAAACCTGATTCTCCTTGCTCCACTCCTAAAGTTGCTCCTGAAGCCCATGCTACAAGCCCTGCTCCTGCCTCAGCTACAACTTTTCCTCCTTCTGTTTCTCCAAACAGCTCGAGCTTTGAGGGTTCTTTGTATGAGTAGTTCCTCATATGCATTCTCTTTCCTTTTTTACACTTATTGACAAAAGGGCGAGAAGAATATCGAGAGGATAGATGAGAGGGATATTTGCAGGAGTTTTCATTCGTCACTTGCTTTCCTCAAACAATTTGGTTTCCTTTGTTGAACTATTTGCTTCTGGCTATGAAAGTTTAAAACTCTGCATATGGCGTTGGTAAACCTCGTCGTCATGTACCGTTAATAACCCTTGCAATGTTATTTGCTTTTGTATTATTTGGATGCAGGTGCTACTGAAATTTACTTTCTGTGCAATAATCAACTTCGATACTTATTCACTGATGTTGCAGGTGAAGTAATAATACTTTGAGAGCGATTGACAAGCTTATCTCCCTAAAAAGAGACATCCATTGTCTCATTCTGCGTTATTTCCTTTCCTGGCTTTTGATATTCTTTGTCTAACATTGTAGAAACATGTCTTACGACTGAATCTATTCGATTCTCGAACTTTATTTCAATTCAGCCATTCCGATGCGATAATTTTTCCTTCGTCAGCTACATTTTCTTTGTTGTTTATTTGAAGGAAAACTTCATACGAAGATCATTCACTTCGAGATAAAACATCCCTTGCTGTGATATATCTTGCATATCTAATCTGTAGAGACTTTATATGCTTCGTGTGGATACAATTCTATTCTGAGTAAATCTTCATGACTTATTTCTATGACAAATCATTTCAAAGTACTCTTAATCTTTAACAAATATTTTTCAAGATTGTGTGTCACAGGAAAACATCTCAGACAAGACGACAACATTGTTCATCAATACAAATACTACACAACAGCAATGCTCCTCACACGAAGATTCACATTGCTTCTCTCCAGATCATCTCTCTAGCATTAACCTCAAATGGGACATTTTCAATAGAATGCTTACATTTAGAGGGGAGCATGTTTATCTTCATATTATTAACCTCGTATCTCTTGGTTCATTCATAGCCTATTTCATTTCACTTCATCTATCTTTCGATGTATTCTTGTTTGTCAACAATCATCCAAAAAGGGGGAGATTGTTGGTGCAATTCTTGCCCCCCTGTGTTTTGGAGATTGTTGATAGAAATAGGCATGGACTGATCTGTTTCCTAGTGCACGCAAAGAGAAATAGTCCATGCGGAACCGAAGAAGAATGCCAACTTTGGTGTCAAGTTCGAGGAACTTCACTGAAGGATATTTGAGATATAGAGATGTCGTGTCATATCTCTCGAGGCCGTTCTGGTGAGAAGATTGATGCAAAGAAGTCGAGCCCTTAAAATCCATTGCTAATGTGAAGCAATTGGTTCGAAGTTCATCCGAAGGAAAGTGTCTCAGAAGATCGAAGGCGAAGCAAAGCCGTAGAATTTAGTTTGTTGTTCTTCTTCTCCTTCTTGAGTCTTAGGACCTCCGTACTATTAAGAGGGGTATAGGTTCTCGAAGCTTAGATCTGACGTGATGCTTAGTCCAAACCTATGCAAGTATGAGAGAAATCTCTTTATGTTTTGAATGATTACCTGTCAGCAGAAGACATAGTTCTTCACTGCTGCATGAGATATCTTTTGGAACGAGGAGTTAGCATTTCTTGCTCCACAAGGAATGTTACCATTGTGCTCAATTTCTGGTCGTTGGACTCGTGTCGTTCGGGTTGACATACATGTCCATTTTGGTCATTTCCCATCAGGGAAGGCTGCGGCTATAAATAGCCACCCCGCTCTAACGTTGTCCATTGACTGCTCTGCTTAAGATTTATGTGAAGATTGATTGAGCATCCCCTCTCTGAGTGATTTGAGTTTAAAATCCACCGAGATGAAACCAAGAACCAAAACTTAGACAGTGGTTGAGCATCATAGTAGTTCTGAGTTAGAGTTCTCGTACCTATTACTCTTGAGAGGTGCAACAAGGTTGATGCAGAGGCCCTCCATGATTGATTCCCTCTCCGGCAGAGTACCGACGGAGGCCTCCAGATGGGATCACAGAAGAACATAGGCTTGCGGCGGCAGAATAATTCTTTCGGGTCTTGCTCTATTGGTTTCTAGATTTTAGGGAATTTACGGGCCTGGAATTAGGTCAAATGGAGTTGTGAGGGGGCCACAAGCTCAGACGCCCCGCAGGGGGCGCGCCGTGTGATCTTGTGCCTTTATCGTGAGGCGTGTGGTCTCCTCCCGAAGCTTTTAGGGTCCCTTGTGGTCCAGAAGAATTCCTCGTAAAGTATCATCGTGTTTGCACTTCCTTTGGTATTGTTTTTCCGCGAAACAATAAAATAGGGGAAAACAGAAACGGACACTTGGCACTAGGTTAATAGGTTAACTCCCAAAAATGATATAAAATTGCATATGAAGCATACAATATTGATAGTATAATACCATGGAATAATAAAAAAAATATAGATACGTGGAGACGTATCAAGTGTCCTCATATGCGGATCACTAGTCATACAAATCAACAAATCTATCAACACAAATCGACCACCATGCTAGTTTGAGAAATTAGGAACAATTGCTTGAGCAGTGTTTGATGTTGATTTCGGCCAAAGCGACTATGCAAACTACAACAAAATTCAGTCCAAGTGTCATGTGGCTGCCCACGCTGCATCGATTCAAAGCCAAAGCGAAGCCACACCCTCGAATTACGCTGTTGCCAATGAAATCAATCGATGAGATGGAGTTCCCCATAACTTGAACTGACCCTCACAAAGAGATTACCACAAATGAGGGTTAGAACCATCAAACCAAGGCAAATCATAATGAACTCTAAAGGAATAAGCATCAAGCAGATACTTGCAATTAACGCACACCACGAAACAGAGGGGAACATACGACTGACCTTTTCCTCTGAAATCCGGCTCAACTCCGCCACCACCAAAAGCAACTTTGCCAATGCCTTGAACCATTCGAGCACACTATGGGTGACCGTTCCATCCTTGGCGTAGAGTCCTTCACCTGCTCCGCATGCACTTGCTCGAGCTCCATGTTCATCCCCTCACAAACACCATCAACCCTTGCCAAAATCAAACCATTCAGAGCTCGGTGTTGGCTTCAATCATCTTTCACATAGCCCCAAGGAGAGTCACACCTTGATCCTTGAGTTGCTGAATCAGACCGGACGCAAAATCAGCGCGGAGGAGCTCATAGACCCCGCACCCCTCATCTGATAACTTGTCCATGGCCACCGCTTGACGTCGATGCCGCCACCGTGTGTTGTAGTTGTGATCGGGAGGCTCCAGGACCACCGAATTTGATACCAACTGTAAGGCACTCGCTCGATCTACAAAATTGTGCTAGGATTCATCTCCAAATCGAATGGGGAATTGAGTTTTCTGTAGCTCCGCCCACCAATCCACACAACTACAAGAGATAGTACAACATCATCCGAAGCCGCCGTCCAGTTCCTTTCAACCTCTACCTCACCTACAGATAGCTATTTAAAGGAAATGACCGTTGCCCAAGTTGGGTCAGAAACCATGATGGTAGTTTCTTTGCTCACTTGGGCCTTGACGCCTTCGACCCATTTGCCGTGTTTGAGACCAGCACGCCTTGGACTTTGGCTGGATGGACTATAGTGCCAACACCTGTTGTCGCCCGTCCCTCTGCATCTGCATGTGTAGTCCTAGATGTCTTTCTTGGCTAGTGTTTGAATCCAGCGCGCCTTAGAGGATTCTTCGATCATAATTGTAATTTTCTTTCTTGGCTAATGTTCCTTTGTGCAAAGACTAACTACTATTTTTTTTCAGTTTTTCAGGTCGGTGTTTAAGAACTTCAGCTACTCCAGCAACAACTATTTTGGTACAGAGGGAGTAGTAGGCAAGAGGCACGTATTACCATGCAAAAATAATAATAATAAACATTTCTTACAAGAGGCAAGAGGCAATCATGCAACATGGCACAAATATGTCACGGGCCGCGGTCGTGACCCTGAATCCCTGACAGAATGACCCCACCACCAGATTACTGGTACGAAGCACAAAGACACGCTCTTCCTCTCGGTGTCTCCACTCCCCGTGCTTTCCATTCCGCCGCCTCCTCTCCCCTCCCCCAAGCCCCAAATCGCACGCCCCGCACAAATCCCCCCCGAGAATTTTCGATCGCCTCATCCGCAAGCTCGCGTAAACCCTAGCCCCGCAGGCCTCCTCCCCCTCCCCTTCATCGGCCTCCAGCCGCGCTTCGTTCGTTCGGGATTCCTCACGGCGGACCGCGCCGCGGGGACTAAACCCTAGCCCCGCCGCCAGATCCCGATCCGGCGCGGTGGGAGCCGGTCCTCACCCCGACCGCGACGCGAAATGGAGGCCGCGGCGGCGCGCAAGGAGTGGCGCGCCGTCCCCGACGCCCCGCTCCGCACCAATGGCGCCGAGGTCGTCCCCGCGCCGCGTCGGTCCACCCGCGCGGCAAAAACCCTTTCTTTCCCCTCATCGCCGTCCGTCTGTCTATGCTGCCCTTACTCACGCCGCGTCTCCGTCTTCTTCTGTTTTTCTTTAGGATGCTGCGGAGCGCGTGAAGATGGCGCAGTCCGAGGGCAGGGCCATCTACCAGGTGTGTGGGCGCGCGCGCGATATCTTCCCCCTCCCAGCAATGCACGTGTGCTTTTGCACTTGGCGCTGGTTGATTTTGGCGTGGTTTGAACCGGCTGCGGATTGGGTTATTGGTGCAGGATGAGTCGGGAGGGCTGGATGACTTCTGCTCGATCACCATTGATGGGACCGGTGGGCTCAGCGAGGACATCCTGCAGCAGCGCCTGCAGAGCATCGTGCGACAGCGGGAGGAGCTGCAGCAGGTGGAGATCGACCTGCGTGCACAGGCCATCGCCCACCCACAGATCATTGAGGTGCAGCGCCGATTTGGGGAGGCTACCAAGGAGCATCTAGTAGCAGCTGAAAAGCTCAAGGTTGTGTCTCTTTCCCTTTTATATGCTGCTGGGTGTTTCCCTACTCACTAGGCTGCAACACGAACTTCTGACTTTGTTAATTGCAGACGGCATGATATATACTGTTTAGTGGTTGCTTGGGAAGTAGTACATGCTACTGATTATTTTGAGAGCCATGATTGGCAGACAGGACAGCTACCACCAAAGGTGGTTGCGCTGTAGCTCACTGTCATTTTGGTTTTCTCCAAGAGCCTAGTTCTGTTTATGTTGACAGAGCTGGTGTAGCTCTGTAGGACTCATTTCTTGTATTTGTATTTTTCACATTTTTTGTGTGGTTTTCTGCTGATGAGGAAAATTGAATGGTGGTTAATGGCTTAATGCTCTTAAGATAGTTACGTGATGTACATATGTAGGTTCATTACTGCTATATAGGCACTCCCACTGACTTCAAAAAGAGGGCGCACATGCTTTGATTTGACTGTGACCATGAATTTAACCAATATAAAATGTAGGTTACATGTCACAAAATTTATACCATTGCTTCTGTATCCGAAAGAATTTTCCAATGATATAATTTTCAACCTAAATTATCTACGTATTATTGGTTTGATTAGTGGTCAAAATTAAATTTCAAGAAGCATGTGAGCCCTCCTTTTTGATTCGAAGGCAGTAGGATGCAACTCATGCAAGGTAGCTTCAGATTAGCTTATCTAGCCTTCTAGTTTGATTTCAACCACACCTTTTCTTGGGTGTTACCTTGAGTTGTTTCAGACCTTATGATATAATTGATGCAGACCCTGTGTTGCCCTTGCCGTGTGAAACAAAATTAATGTCCAGATTGAACAGGAACAACTACATGAACGTGAGAAGTACATTCTTGAGCTGGAAATGAAATTGGATGATACACATAGGGAATTGGATGCTTTGAAGATTGACCATCAAACGGTTGGTGGTCTTAACTGTTACATTCTGCAGTATTAACACTGAGTGCTTATGTTATTTATCGCTGCCTTGTTCTTTTCGGCAGGTATGGGCTAATCAGGATCTTCTTAGAGAACAGACCAAGGAAATCGCAAGTTTCAGGTATCATTGGTACCTTGTAGATGTTTATGCATGGAACAATATCTCAAGTTGGAAATACATTTGTGAAGTTGCACACCTTGAAACTTCCTAGCATCAATCCAGAGTAATAGATCAATGATCATGCATCAGAATTATACAATTCCTCTACGGTCTGCTGTTGTGTCAAGCTACATCACCAGATCTCATCCTTTTTGACTAAAAATAAACCACCACATACTTTAATTTGCTGCCTTTTTTCAATTTATAACCCAAAAAGTGTATGCCTGATGGTTTATTATTTTGTGCAGAAGGGAGCGTGATAATTCTGAAGCTGAAAGAGCCCAACATCTTAAACAAATTCATGATCTGCAAGAACATCTGCGAGAAAAGGAAAGCCAGTATCTTGCATTAGAGGAACAGGTATTCTTCTCTACCCTTTTGGTTTTCATTTGTATTTTCGATGATCCATGCACTATGTACTAAGCTTCCATTGAATTAAAACCAAAAACATTTTTACTGATTGTGTATGGATTACAATATCATAGTTTGCTTGATCTCCATTAATAACTGTTTCATGGCAGTGTCATAAAATGAATATAATCCTGTAATAATTAACATGCTTGTCTCTTAAAATGTATGCATGGCAGTAACATCATAATAGAATGCGCTGGATGTTACCCCCGTTTCCAATATTTCATCGTTTATAATTGCAGGGTTTCCCCATATCCTATTCTTGGTACAGAAATAAAAATTATCTTGTGTTGAGCAGCTCCTGGGCATTATTTTGGTTGTGTTAGTTTGTTATATTCATACCTGAGCAATGAAATATGCTATTTGTTTGTGGGGACATTTCTTTACCAGCGTTAGCGTTCAGGCATTTTAATGTCCAGGCGTTCACGAATGAACATCTTATTTTTTCCAGCATAGGGTTGCTCAAGACAACATTCTTTATAAAGATGAACAGTTGAGGGATGCTCATGCATGGATTACACGAGTTCAAGAAATGGATATCTTGCAGTCTCAATCACTACAAGCTGAGTTGCGTGAGCGTACTGATCAGTTTGGTCAATGTTGGGCCACTTTCCAGCAACAGGTCAGTTGTTCAGTAGATGCCTTCTTTATGTTACTCATGTCTCATTTGCGCTACTATGAATTTCTTTTTGTGGTATTTCATGGTTCAGTTGTTCATTCTGCAATATTAGCCTTCTCTTTACTTGACTCTCTTGTTCGTCCCCAGTATGTTGAAATGCAGCAAGGTTTTCTGCATACAATACAACGACTCCAGCTAGAACTTATTGAGTTAAGAGACCGTACTGGAGAACAAGAAGATGTTTCGCAAGCTGCTCAGGAGGGTTCAGCTGAAGCGTCATATGTTCAAAGCAAGGGAAGCAACATGGCTGCAAATGGTAGTGCATTAGCAGATGGAAATCAGTCCACAAATGACTCCTTTAAGGTATTATATACTCATTTTGAGCAACTTCAGTAGAGTTGCCAGTGTGTCACCAATGATACAAAATATTGTTCAACATTTGCTGCGTTACTTTATTTAGTGTACCGTGACTACCTTGTGTGTCGGTGTTTCTTACTCTTTCCTGTTCCCCCTAGTATTTTTATTTAGACTGTCATATTGGTTTTGTTGATTGTTCTATTTTTTTGCTTATGAATAATTCCTAAGCATGCTTTGATTTTTTTTCAGGGAAATAATGCCCATGCTGTACCTGTTGTTCCATCACTATTGGGACTAAGTGGTTTTGTTCCTCCTGGGCAGATGGCTGGGATGCATTCATATATGCTGCATCCTCAAGGCATTCCTCAATCTTTAGCCTCACCCAACTCTGGTGTTCCTCAATTTGGTACTTTTCAGCCTACAATCCAACCCACCATGCACTGGCCTAATCAACAGGTAATTTATTATACTCACAAGCACTTTGTTTATTGTATCATTGTTTTACTGACAGTGACACTGCTTTCTAATTTTGAAATGATTCCTTTCATGTAGGAAGCACAAGCTGCCTCACAAACACCTGATGCCACAAACTATCACCCATCACAATCAGATCAGAATGCATTACAGCCAGCTGCATTGCAACCAGCTGCTAGCAACAATGTTGAGCTGCCGTCTGGGCAGAGTCAGGTGACCCATCCAGAGAATCTTACAGCTCATGGCGAGCAAGAACAACGTTCCACGAGTGTGGTTGCTGAATCAACTCAAGAACCAAAGGTTAGTCTGTTTACTTGTTTTTGTTTGTGGTCCTTTAATCTTTTCCTCTTAATTCAATTCTTGCTGAAGTAAAAAAAGAAATGTTTACAGGTCATGGAATCCAATGTTACCGAACATTTTTACAATGAAGAGCAAAAAGCTCATGATTCATCTTCGAATGCCAGCTCTACTGGAAAGTTTGAACGCCAAGAAGAAAGATCGGAATCAAAGGTTTCTATCTAGCATTTACTATTGTTTGCTTAATAAAATTCGATTGATGTGTAAGCCTCTTATATCACTCACACTGTATGTACAACCAGGGCGAGAAAGTTGCATCTGGCAAGCAGCCTGTGGAGCATGTACCTAGGAAGCAGAAGCAAGCTTCAGATTCTGCTGGGTCAACAACCCAGATCCACATGAACAATATGGCGCCAGAGTTAAAGTCTAATGTTGTGAATCAGTCCGACACACTTACATCCGCAGGTGGTGGTGTGGGTTCACTGTTACCAAAGGAGCCTGTCCTTCTAGATGAAAGATGTCTGCTAGCCTGCATTGTTCGTGCAGTCCCTGCTGGATCTGATAACCGAATCAGGATAAGTTCAACTGTGAGTGGCCACTTTTGTGATTTTGCTTTTGTTTAGTGGAACATTTTCTGATTCTTGCGCATTCTTTGCAGCTGCCAAATAGGCTTGGGAAAATGTTGGCCCCTCTTCATTGGCATGACTATAAGAAAAGTTATGGGAAGCTAGATGATTTTGTGGCTAGTCACAATGAGGTTTATTTTCCCTGCATTACTTTCGTCAAACATTTTGTCAGTGTATTAATATTCTATTATTGATAAACCAATTTGCATCTGCAGCTTTTTGTGATTGAGGGAGATTTCATTCACCTTCGTGAAGGAGCACAACAGATCATTTCAGCTACAACAGCTGCTGCTAAAATTGCTGCTGCTGCTGCGGCTGCATCATCTGCTTCTTACTCATCGTTGCTGCCTTCAGTTGCTGTTACTCCTGTGGCACACACCACTCGTCAAAAGAGAGGACCTGTTGTTGATTCCAGATCTTCAAATTCAATGCCATCAGGAAATGGCTCTAATACAGCTAAATTTGGCAATCAACACCAAGCGAATGGCTTTTCTGATGAAGTTCGAGCTGGGCAGTCATCGAGGCACACAGCTGCTGCCAATGGGGGAAGACATGAACGAGTTGGTCCCCCTACAACACATGAAAAAATCCCAAGTGCCAGACATGGTTATGGAGGAAAGCAACAGGGCAGGTATGGTCTATTCCAGATTTGATGTTAAAGCTCAGATATGTATACTATTGCTCATCTGCTGCAAATTACTCCTGTATTTCAGATCTGCTGGGACCGAATTCAGTTCAAGAAGATAAGTTGGTAGCTTGTCTTGAGGTACGATCATATGTTCTGATGTAAAAAGTGTTTCTCGGTGATCACCTAGACCCTTTTGAAACCGTTCATGGTTACTGTTAATACTACCTCGGTCTATTTTAGCATTCTAATCTTGTTAGTTTTAATCTAAAAGATTTAGCGTTTCTAGATTTACTTTATTTGAGAAATTTCCATCCCCAGAATGTAGTAGATACCCAAAATAATTGGAACTTTGCATCTTCATGTCTTGCACCAACCAAGAGCAGGCAGGAAAACAGCAAACACTGTCCATTTACTAGAAGGACAGCACGAAATGGAAGCAATGCCTTTTGATTACCTAGTGTATAAATCAGATAATATGTGGAATTGTCCAGTTGTTGAAAAAATTATAATAATGTCGTGATTAAAGTACATACATGTGTTGTTAGCTACTCCCTCAGTTCACAAATATAAGATGTTCTAACATTTTTGTGAATTGAATGAATAACATGTTTTAGTGTGTTCACCCATTTCAGTCCGTATACAGTCGATATTGGAATATCCAAAACATCTTATATTGATGAACGGATGGAGTAGCATTTTATCTTTAGTCACCTTTGCGAGATAGTTAATGATTTAGCTTTGCTGACATTGTCTAGAGATATATCTTGTCTGGTGCTAAAATACTACTACCTCCGTTCCAAATTACTTGTCGTGTACATACTTTGGAACGGAGGGAGTAGCGAATGTGCAATTGCTTTCTGTTTGGAGCTCAGCATGGAGCTGACATACTCAATTTTTCTGACTGTAGGTTGTTCGATTGGTTTAATGGGCGGTGAAGTGGCAAATCATGTCCAAGTTGGTTGCGTTTTGGTTTCAAATGGCTGAAGATGCTGCTGAATTCATTATTCAAAATTTAGCTGTGCACCATTGCTTTATAGCAGTGCCTGCCTGCATTGCTCTTTACCTTATTTTGGCAAGTTGTCCCGAAATCCTAGCCCAGAATCAGAAAAATACTGAGGAAGTTTTGCAACCGTGTATGTGGTGCACACTTGAATTGATTGTGTCGAATGTCCGTGGTTACGTGCCGAAGATGAGTACTAGCTCTTCTATTATGATGTCCCCATACAAAACTAGCATCCATTATAAATGTTCGCTTGTTAGTGAGAATTGCGACAGATTGCTCAATTGACCGCGCCGTACCGAGGTACAGCGGAGGGTTGCATGGACTGTGCTTGCTGACTTGCCCTTCCTGCAAGCCAAGTAGTCGTCACTCCGGATGACTGAGCCTGTGCAGCTGTGCTTTCGCACAAAGCAAGCAGCTCCTAATCCACACTTTGGCATTTCCCGCCCCTCACCCAATCCCTAACGTGCAAACATGTAGTAATAGCTGCAGAATACATGGACCTGTCGCTTCGCATTACTCATTAGGCTGCTGCTCTTTTGTTTTGGGACGCCATGTCATGCCACCGTCTCTTCCCTTGTGTACATACGTACGCCTGCCCGCTCTTAGTCCGTAGAAGCAAGTATCGGCTCTTGTGTGGACATGTAGTTTGGGTTTGAGTTCACATGCACCCTTTTGCTACAGTCAAGTGTGCAAATTTTCACGATGGAATGACATTCGTCTGGTCTGAGAAAAAAAAACTGTTTTTGAAGCAGTTTGAAGCAGCCATTTTTTTTTTGCCTAGACATCAATGAATTTCATCCCATCACAAAAATTTGCAAGCGTGTAAAAAACACATCAATGTTTTTGCCATATATTTTTTTTTCAAATTTCTTCAGTAGCTTCTTGGATTTTTTTTAAAAAGCGTGTGTGAGCTCGAGCTCACAAGAGCACTTTCCCCTTGTGTTATTTATTTCATCACTCTCTTTGTGGTCATGTCCGTGCTGTTTTATAGTAAATGCTTGGCACATACGACAGTCAACTTTTTTTATTGATCATGTGATACCATGTCAGAAAACTTTGAAGCCAATGACCTTGTGAAATGCGTCATTGAATTGGCCATCCATTTTTTTTTCGCGATATTCCCAACACCATGGCTGTTGCGAAGGCAACTTCACCAAGTTATTTGACAAAGAAGGTTTCTCCTTGTTCTCAATGGCGATTAGAATGAAGACAAGAGAATGTGGGAGGATGGTCTGAAACTTCTCTTGTATTCTATTGGTGAAAAAGGAAATGCTATACGTACTAGTGGTCACATGTTGAAGCCCACAAGTGGCCTTTGTAATGATCACCCCTAAACCCCATGAGCTAACATGTCTGAGTGAAGATGATTCACGTCAATTGTTTTTCAGAAAAGCATTTAGTAATGGTGTAAAGGAGCCAACAGAGTTGGTAGCACTCGTAGAGGTATTGTCAATAAATGCAGGGGCCGCCTCTTGTTATCAAGATGATTGGTGGCTTAATGCGCTCTAAACAACAAGTGCATGAATGGGAGGCCATAACAAAGCAATATTGGGGATAGTGCCTGCGGCAAAGCTGAGATCATCGATGCTGAAACTGAGCTATAGACACTTGTCATCTGAAATGAAGCAAACGTTTGCCTTTTGTTCATTGTCCCCCAAGGATTGGGACATGGAGACATGCTGATCCAACCATGGATGGCAAATGGTTTATTCAAGAGGACGGAGCAATGGATTTATCACATAAAGGATAATTTATTTTTAATTATTTGGTTAGGAGATCCTTTCTCCAAGATGTGAAAGTGAAGGAAGTTCTTTTTGGTGGGACAAGGTTTAAGATAATTTGTTGTAAAATGCATAATGTATGACCTACAGAAAGATGTCACAGACGAATGCACAACCATGCAGGCCTTGATTCAACAGAGGGCATGGATGAAAGATACCCATCACATTTAGATTTTTACACGGGCTCTAGTAGAACAAATCAATGGATTATTGAAAGGCACAACATGTCAACACTTTGTTAGGGATGTACATAGGAGTTAAGACTGATGTCACTAAGAGCGTTGCATTTTTGTGTTCCTTCCATTATCCATAACAATGTCTTAAATTCAAAATATTTATGGTGTCTTAACCTTTCTCAGTGTGGCATTGCTAGATTGCCAAATTCCATATGTGTGTTGTATAACTTGCAATCTTTGATCCTCAATATTTGCTGCTAACTACTAGATTTACCAGAAGATACGAGTACCACGGGGAAGCTCTTCCATCTTTATCTTTATCTTTTTGGATGTGATAGTCTGAAACGCATGCCATCATTAGTTCACCGAACTATTTTCACACATTAACAACATGGGAAAGTTGTGATTGTACTATCATACCACTGCACCTTTTGTCCACACCTTCCATTTTTGCATCAAAGTTTGTGCAATCAAACTTATCTTTTTTGTTTCTCCCAGACGAAAGAACATTGGAACTCAAAACTTTGCAGATCAACATCAGACAAGTACTATCATGTGCAGAAATGCTTTCGGATTTTTGGCGCAATATACATTTGAAAAAATGATACAGCTCATTTGAAATTCGACAAAATTATGTTTCATAAAAGAAGAAGAAAAAACCAGAAACATTTTATACAAAGTGTCACTTGTGTATAATTAACCTGCAAAGTTTCAACGTCAAATGTTCTTTTCTTTGGAAGAAACAAAAAAGAGAAATTTCTATATAAGAATAGCACGAATCTTGACACAATCTGAATGGTCTAGATAGAGGATACAATGGTATTGTAGCACAACAAGTCCACACCCCAACAACAATTGTTGTCGACATCGGAGGTCGAGGTGGAATCAATGAACTCAAAGACACTCGACACTTGGCCAATACGTTGATGCAAAGGAAGCTGATTTTCACCAGAAACAAAACATAAATGACTTGTTGTATTGGGGCCGGCTCCAACAATAAAGATGAGAATCCGGAACATGATGCTTGTACTAAGGAACAAGTGCTGGATTGTCCATGAAGAAAGTGGCTAGAGGGGAGAGCATGATGCAACCTAACTAAGATAAGATGCATGTCAACAAAGGGAGTAAAACTCATCTATGGAGAAAAAACACCGTGGCAACATACGCTGCAAAGATTACTAGCAAAGAGGCAAAACCTACAGATCATCATGAGCGAGATGGGGACTTATGTTGGATTGGCACAATATAATATAAATCCAAATAGGATTAAGAAAGAGGACCCAAATTGTCCACAGGCTCCTCAAGAACGTTGAAAATTTGTCCGATCTAATACTACGCAGGCTCATCAAACATCACTTTTCAGCTTTCCTTAGGATTTGGCCCGAACTGTAAGCAGTATCGGCAACTGAAACTACAAATCTGACATACGTGACATCCAGGAGCAGTGCAGGTGGACGCCGCACCCGGAGTTGCGTGCGGCGGCTAAAGGGGTTGTCTGGATGAGATCTAACAACTGCCCGACCAATTTTTTGGCGTTGACCCGCGACATGGACGTTCGTTTGGATGAAAGGCCGAATTTTGGGTCCAAGTCAACTTTGTGGCAAGACATTCATTTTTTGCGCCAACTGCTGGGCGAATTGGTGCGATGAAAACGTCCGCCAAATAATTGGCGTGCCTTGCATTGGCAAGGCTAGGCAGTGGCGTAGCCAGGGGTAGACAGGGTGATCCATGAACCATCCTGGAATTCCCCAATAGCTTGTGTATAATGTAGTAAAAAATATTTCTTTGAAAATAAACAATACTTACGTAAATATTTCTATTACGGACCACCCTAGCAAATCGAGCTGGCTACGCCAGTGAGGCTAGGTCGGGCACTATCCAAACAGCCCTAAAAGGTTTATGTGGATATCGACCGGGGATTGACTCGACAGCGTGTGTGGACGCGCCGCTGGGAATTGGAAAGGCACGCGGCGGAACAACTCTCCTGTGTGTCAAACTTACTAATATATTACCTTGTAATATCTTGATATATTACTTTGTAAGATCTTGATAAACAAGAGCAATTTCAATGGGGCGACCCATTTCGTCCGCGGCCGTTCGTTTGGGTCGGCGGGGACAGAAAAGACGACTCAACGCGTCGACCCAAACGGACGTGCGTCCGTTTTTCATTCACGGGCGACCCATTCCCGGTCCATTTTAAGCCCGATTTGCGTCGGCGCGAACACGCGACGGACACGCGCGCGCTCGCCTACTCCTGTCCCCGAGCCCGCTGTTCTGTGGCACATTGGCCTCCCCTCTCACCCCCCGCCCAACAAGCAACCCTCGCCCCGCTTCCTCCGTCACCGCCGCCGTTGCCCATTTTTGCCGGTGACTCTTCCAGCTGCCGCCGCCTCCACATCCGCCCAGCACGGCGCCCCTGCCCCCAGTCGCCCACCGCCGCCGTTTTGCCGCCGGGGCCGCTTCCCCCATCGCACAGCTGCCCGCGACCAAGAAGACGCCTCGCCACCCCCGCCACATCCGACCGGCACGCTCGCCGGACGCTGTCACCCTCGTCGGACGCCGGCAGGGCAGCTAGCTGGTCTGTGGGCGCCGCGTCTCCCCTCACCGGCCGTCTCCTTCTTCGACGCCCGCAAGCTGTTCGACAGTTTGCCAAGGTATGAAAATGGACTCCGCCGACGAGTTCTTTTTCCACAATTTCCTTTGCGACTCCGACGATTCATCGCACGACGACGAGGAGGAAATATTGTAACACCCCGGATGTAACTTTCCCAATTTGTACTCCAACTCTTGCCGTTTCTGGCTTTAAGTTATTTTATTTTCTCGGGTTCGGGTCTTTATCTCCGTGTGTTGTTGTCGTTGTCATACATCTCATATCATGTCATCATGTGCATTGCATTTGCATACGTGTTCACCTCATGCATTCGAGCACTTTCCCCGTTTTCCGTTTTGCATTCCGGCACTTCGTTCTCCTCCGATGGTCATTTCTACCTTTCTTTCGTGTGTGGGGATTAAACATTTCTAGATTGGATCAAGAATTGCCAAGTGGCCTTGGTTTACTACTGGTAGACCGCGTGTCAAGTTTTGTATCATTTGAACTTCGTTTGATACTCCAACGGTTAACCGAGGGACCGAAAAGGCCTCGTGTGTGTTGCAGCCCAACACCCCTCCAATTTGGCCCAAAACCCACCTAATCCTTCTCCATCATCTAGATCGTTTGATCACGATCGCGTGGCCGAAAACCGCACCTCATTTGGACTCTCCTAGCTCCCTCTATGTCTATATATAGGTCTCTCCCCGAAATTCCGGATCCCCTCGTCCCTAACCCTAAAAAAATCGCCTCCGCGCCGGCCGGACACGTCCGTCCGGGCCGGACGCTTCCGCCGCCGCCAACCGGGAGCTGCCACATGGCGCCCCCGGACCACTTCGCCGCCTCAGCCGCGCCAGGCCCGCTCGGCCCGTCCCCGGCCCTCCCGGCCCGACGCGGGGCTCAGCCGCCGCCGCCCTTCTCCTCCCGAGCCGGCGCCGCGCTCCGCCGCCTCGGCCGTCGCGCGCCATCGCCGCCTCGGAGCTCCACGTCGCCCGGAGCCGCGCCCCTTCGCCTTCCCTCGCCGCCTCGCCGCCCCGCGGCCGGGTCCGCCGCCCCGCAGCCCGGCCTCCTCTCCTCGCCGGCAAGCCGCCGCCCGGCCTCCTCTCCTCGCCGGCAAGCCGCCACCCGGCCTCCTCTCCTCGCCGGCGACCTCGGTTTCATCGCGGATGAATAGTAGATTGCGTGCCGTGAACAGTAAACCCTAGATCCGCGAGGTTGTTTTTCTTCTAAGTCCCCGAGATTTCAGATCCATATGCTCATGTTCATGGCCTCGTAACTTTGCCTCCGTAACTCCGATTTGGGCATATAGCATATCAAAATGTTCATCTCAGAGAGTACATCATTTATTTCCATTGCATCATTTTCTTTTGAGTTCATCTTGATGCCCGAAATGCTGTTGGAAGAGGGCTACTTGAGATAATTGTCAGATCTGCTACTCCGTTTAGCTTTTTGTCATTTTTGCCATGATTAATGTGTGCATGATATGCCCATGAGCTCTACATATGTTTTGTTAAGGGCTTTGTCATCTTTCCAGAGGTGCAACCCATGTATTTTTGTGATGTGTGTGGTGACTATCACAAGCTTGTAAAGTGGTGCACTTGGTAATTCTGATTTCAGGGACTTAGCACACGGCTAAGGAACGATCACGAAGATAAACTTGTGTGTCATGGGGTGTCCCCCTGCCCCCTTATATAAAGGAGGGAGGGGGGAGGTGCGGCCGGCCCCTAGGGGTGCCTGGAGGAGTCCTACTCCCACCGGGAGTAGGACTCCCCCCTCTTGCCTTGTTGGAGAAGGAAAGGGGAAGGGGGAAAGAGGAAAGGGGGGCACTGCCCCCCCTTCCTTGTCCTATTCGGACAAGGGGGAAGGGGGCGCGCGGCCTGCCCTCCTCTTCTCCCTTAGGGCCCATGTAGGCCCATTAACCCCCGGGGGGGGGGTTCCGGTAACCCCCCGGTACTCCGGTAAAATCCCGATTTCACCCGGAACGAGTCCGATATCCAAATATAGGCTTCCAATATATCAATCTTTATGTCTCGACCATTTAGAGACTCCTCGTCATGTCCGTGATCACATCCGGGACTCCGAACAACCTTCGGTACATCAAAACACAAAAACCCTAATTACGATCGTCACCGAACTTTAAGCGTGCGGACCCTACGGGTTCGAGAACTATGTAGACATGACCGAGACACGTCTCCGGTCAATAACCAATAGCGGAACCTGGATGCTCATATTGGTTCCTACATATTCTACGAAGATCTTTATCGGTCAAACCGCATAACAACATACGTTGTTCCCTTTGTCATCGGTATGTTACTTGCCCGAGATTCGATCGTCGGTATTCCAATACATAGTTCAATCTCGTTATCGGCAAGTCTCTTTACTCGTTCCGTAATACACCATTCCACAACTAACTCATTAGTTGCAACGCTTGCTAGGCTTAAGTGATGTGCATTACCGAGTGGGCCCAGAGATACCTCTCCGACAATCGGAGTGACAAATCCTAATCTCGAAATACGCCAACCCAACAAGTACCTTCGGAGACACCTGTAGAGCATCTTTATAATCACCCAGTTATGTTGTGACGTTTGGTAGCACACAAAGTGTTCCTCCAAAAAACGGGAGTTGCATAATCTCATAGTCATAGGAACATGTATAAGTTATGAAGAAAGCAATAGCAACAAACTAAACGATCAAGTGCTAAGCTAACGGAATGGGTCAAGTCAATCACATCATTCTCCTAATGATGTGATCCCGTTAATCAAATGACAACTCATGTCTATGGTTAGGAAACATAACCATCTTCGATCAACGAGCTAGTCAAGTAGAGGTATACTAGTGACACTCTGTTTGTCTATGTATTCACACATGTATTATGTTTCTGGTTAATACAATTCTAGCATGAATAATAAACATTCATCATGATATAAGGAAATAAATAATAACTTTATTATTGCCTCTAGGGCATATTTCCTTCAGTCTCCTCCTCCTGGCGCGCCCTACAAAGGCCGGCCGGCCTCCCCCTTGCTCCTTTATATACGGGGACAGGGGGCACCCCAAGACACACACGTTGATCAGTTGATCTTTTAGCCGTGTGCGGTGCCCCCCTCCACCATAATCCACCTCGGTCTTATCGTAGTGGTGCTTAGGCGAAGCCCTGTGTCGGTAGCATCGTCATCACCGTCATCACGCCGTCGTGCTGATGGAACTCTCCCTCGAAGCTCTGCTGGATCAGAGTTCGTGGGACATCACCGAGCTGAATGTGTGCTGAACTCGGAGGTGTCGTACGTTCGCTACTTGGATCGGTCGGACCGTGAAGACGTACGACTACATCAACCGCGTTCTCATAACGCTTCCGCTTACGGTCTACGAGGGTATGTAGACGATACTCTCCCCTCTCATTGCTATGCATCACCATGATCTTGCATGTGCATAGGAAAATTTTGAAATTACTACGTTCCCCAACAGTGGTATCAGAGCCAGGTTTATGCGTAGATGTTATATGCACGAGTAGAACACAAGTGAGTTGTGGGAGATACAAGTCATACTGCTTACCGACATGTTATACTTTGGTTTGGCGGTATTGTTGGATAAAGCGGCCCGGACCGACATTACGCGTACGCTTACGCGAGACTGGTTCTACCGACGTGCTTTGCACACAGGGGGCTGACGGGTGTTAGTTTCTCCAACTTTAGTTGAATCGAGTGTGGCTACGCCTGGTCCTTGTGAAGGTTAAAACAACACATACTTGATGAAATATCGTTGTGGTTTTGATGCGTAGGTAAGAGCAGTTCTTGCTCAGCCCGTAGCAGCCACGTAAAACCTGCAAAGTAGAGGACGTCTAACTTGTTTTTGCAGGGCTTGTTGTGATGTGATATGGTCAAGACGTGATGAGATATAATTTGTTGTATGAGATGATCATGTTTTGTTGAAGTTATCGGCAACTGGCAGAAGCCTTATGGTTGTCTCTTTATTGCATAAGATGCAAGTGCCATGTAATTGCTTTACTTTATCGCTATGCCATAGCAATAATTGCAAAAGCAATAGCTAGTGAGACGACCATGTGATGACACGTTGATAAAAGATCAAGATGATAGAGATCATGGTGTCATGCCAGTAACAATGGAGATCATGACAGTACTTTGGAGATGGAGATCAAAAGCACAAGATGATGATAAACATATCATGTCACATATTTGGATTGCATGCGATGTTTATCTTTTATACATCTTATTTTTGCTTAGTTCGGCGGTAGAATTATAAGGTGATCTCTCACTAAATTTCAAGGTACAAGTGTTCTCCCTGAGTATGCACCGTTGCCAAAGTTCGTCGTGCCGAGACACCACGTGATGATTGGGTGTGATAAGATCTACATTCATATACAACGGGTGCAAGCCAATTTTGCACACGCGGAATACTCGGGTTAAACTTGACGAGCCTAGCATATGCAGATATGGCCTCGGAACACTGGAGACCGAAAATTCGAGCGTGAATCATATAGTAGATATGATCAACATAGTGATGTTCACCATTGAAAACTACTCCATCTCATGTGATGATCGGACATGGTTTAGTTGATATGGATCACGTGATCACTTAGATGATTAGAGGGATGTCTATCTAAGTGGGAGTTCTTAACTAATATGATTAATTGAACTTTAATTTATCATGAACTTAGTCCTAATGGTATTTGCATAACTATGTTGTAGATCAATAGCTCACGATGTAGCTCCCCGTTTATTATGATATGTTCCTAGAGAAAAACTAAGTTGAAAGATGTTAGTAGCAATGATGCGGATTGGATCTGTGATCTGAGGATTATCCTCATTGTTGCACAGAAAAATTATGTCCTTGATGCACCACTAGGTGACAGACCTATTGCAGGAGCATATGCACACGTTATGAACGTTTGACAAAGCTCGATATGATAACTACTTGATAGTTTAGTGCACCATGCTTTACGGTTAGAACCGGGAATTCAAAAATGTTTTGAACGCCACGGAGCATATAAGATGTTCCAAGAGCTGAAATTGGTATTTCAGACTCATGCCCGAGTCGTGAGGTATGAGACCTCTGACAAGTACTTTCCCTACAAGATGGAGGAGAATAGCTCAGCTAGTGAGCATGTGCTTAGAATGTCTGAGTACTACAATCACTTGAATCAAGTGGGAGTTAATCTTCCAGATAAGATAGTGATCGACAGAGGTCTCTAGTCACTATTACCAAGTTACTAGAACTTCGTGATGAACTATAATATGCAAGGGATAACGGAAACGATTCCCAAGCTCTTCGTGATACTAAAATCGACGAAGGTAGAAATCAAGAAAAACATCAAGTGTTGATGGTTGACAAAACCACTAGTTTCAAGTAAAAGGGCAAGGGAAAGAAAGATAACTTCAAGAAGAATGGCAAGCAAGTTGCCACTCCCATGAAGAAGAGTAAAGCTAGACCCAAGCCTAAAACTGAGTGCTTCTACTGCAAAGGAAATGGTCACTGAAAGTGGAACTGCCCTAGATACTTGGCGGATAAGAAGGATGGCAAAGTGAACAAAGATATATTTGATATACATGTTATTGATGTGTAATTTACTAGTGTTCATAGCAACCCCTCGGTATTTTGATACTAGTTCAGTCACTAAAGAGTAGTAACTCGAAACGGGAGTTGCACCACGAACATAGACTAGTTAAGGGTGAAGTGACAATGTGTGTAGTGGTTCCAAGATTGATATGATCATCATCGCACACTCCCTATACTTTCAGGATTAGTGTTAAACCTAAATAAATGTTATTTGGTGTTTGCGTTGAGCATGAATATGATTTGATCATGTTTATTGCAATACGGTTATTCACTTAAGTCAAAGAATAATTGTTATTCTATTTACATGAATAAAACCTTCTATGGTCATACACTCAATATAAATGGTTTATTGAATCTCGATCATAGTGATACACATATTCATAATATTGAAGCCAAAAGATGCAAAGTTAATAATGATAGTGCAACTTATTTGTGGCACTGCCGTTTAGGTCATATTGGTGTAAAGCGCATGAAGAAATTCCAAACTGGCGGGCTTTTGGAATCACTTGATTATGAATCAGTTGATGCTTGCGAACCATGCCTCATGGGCAAGATGACTAAGACTCCGTTCTCCGGAACAATGGAGCGAGCAACAGACTTGTTGGAAATAATACACACTAATGTATGCAGTCCGATGAGTGTTGAGGCTCGTGGTAGGTATCGTTATTTTCTGACCTTCACAGATGATTTGAGTAAGATATGGGTATATCTTCTTGATGAAACATAAATCTGAAACATTTGAAAAGTTCAAATAATTTCAGAGTGAAGTGGAAAATCATCGTAACAAGAAAATAAAGTTTCTACGATCTGATCGTGGAGGAGAATATTTGAGTTACAAGTTTGGTCTTCATTTGAAACAACGCGGAATAGTTTCGCAACTCACGCCACCTGGAACACCATAGCGTAATGTTGTGTCCGAACATCGTAACCGTACTTTATTAGATATGGTGCAATCTATGATGTCTCTTGCTGATTTACCACTATCGTTTTGGGGTTATACATTAGAGACAACTGCATTCACGTTAAATAGGGCACCATCTAAATCCGTTGAGATGACGCCATATGAATTGTGGTTTGGCAAGAAACCAAAGTTGTCGTTTCTTAAAATTTGGGGTTGCAATGCTTATGTGAAAATTTTCATCCTGATAAGCTCAAACCCAAATCGGAGAAATGTGTCTTCATAGGATACCCAAAGGAGACAGTTGGGTACACCTTCTATCACAGATCCGGAGGCAAGACATTTGCTGCTAAGAATGGATCCTTTCTAGAGAAGAAGTTTCTCTGGAAAGAAGTGAGTGGGAGGAATGTAGAACTTGATGAGGTAATTGTACCTTCTCCCGAATTGGAAAGTTGCTCATCACAGAAATCAGTTATAGTGATCTCTACACCAATTAGTGAGGAAGCTAATGATGATGATCATGAAATGTCAGATCAAGTTACTACCGAACCTCGTAGGATAACCAAAGTATGGTCCGCACCAGAGTGGTACGGTAATCCTTTCTGGAAGTCATGTTACTATACCATTACGAACCTACGAACTATGAGGAAGCGATGATGAGCCCAAATTCCGCGAAATGGCTTGAGAAATCTGAGATGGGATCCATGTATGAGAACAAAGATGGACTTTGCTTGACTTTCCCGATGATCGGTGAGTCATTGAGAATAAATGGATCTTCAAGAGGAAGACGGACGCTTATAGTAATGTTACTATCTACAAAGCTAGACTTGTCGAAAAAGGTTTTTGACAAAGTTCAAGGTGTTGACTACGATGAGATTTTCTCACTTGTAGCGATGCTTAAGTCTGTCCAAATCATGTTAGCAAATTGCCACATTTTATGAAATCTGGCAAATGGATGTCAAAAACTACATTCCTTAATGGATTTCTTAAAGAAGAGTTGTATATGATGCAACCAGAAGGTTTGTCGATCCTAAAGGTGCTAACAAAATGTGCAAGCTCCAGCGATCCATCTATGGACTGGTGCAAGCATCTCGGAGTTGGAATATACGCTTTGATGAGTTGATCAAAGCATATGGTTTTATACAGACTTGCGGTGAAGCCTGTATTTACAAGAAAAAGAGTGGGAGCACTACATCATTTCTGATAAGTATATGTGAATGACATATTGTTGATCAGAAATAATGTAGAATTTTCTGGAAAGCATAAAGGAGTGTCGAAAAGAGTTTTTCAAAGAAAGACTTCGATGAAGCTGCTTACACATTGAGCATCAAGATCTATAGAGATAGATTAAGACGCTTGATAAGTTTTTTCAATGAGTACATACCTTGACAAGATTTTGAAGTAGTTCAAAATGGAACGGTCAAAGAAGGAGTTCTTGCCTGTGTTGTAAGGTGTGAAGTTGAGTAAAGACTCAAAACCCGACCATATCAGAAAAAAGAAAGAGAATGAAAAGTCATTCCCTATGCCTCAGTCATAGGTTCTATAAAGTATGCTATGCTGTTTACCAGTCCTATTGTATACCTTAGCATGATTCTGGCAAGGGAGTACAATAGTGATCTAGGAGTAGATCACTGGACAACGGTCAAAATTATCCTTAGAGGACTAAGGAAATATTTCTCGGTTATGGAGGTGATAAAAAGAGTTAGTCGTAAAGAGTTACGTCGATGCAAGCTTTTTACATCAATCTAGATGACTCTAAGTCTCGATCTGGATACATATTGAAAGTGGGAGCAATTAGCTAGTATAGCTACATGCAGAGCATTGTAGACATAGAAATTTGCGAAATACATACGGATCTGAATGTTGCAGACCCGTAGACTAAACTTCTCTCACAAGCAAAACATGATCACTCTTTGGGTGTTAATCACATAGCCATGTGAACTAGATCATTGACTCTAGTAAACCCTTTGGGTGTTAGTCACATGGAGATGTGAACTAATCACATAAAGATGTGAACTATTGGTGTTAAATCACATGACGATGTGAACTAGATTATTGACTCTAGTGCAGGTGGGAGACTGAAGGAAATATGCCCTAGAGGCAATAATAAAGTTGTTATTTATATTTCCTTATATCATGATAAATGTTTATTATTCATGCTAAATTTGTATTAATCGGAAACTTAGTACATGTGTGAATACAAAGACAAACAGAGTGTCACTAGTTTGCCTCTACTTGGCTAGCTCGTTGAATCAAAGATGGTTAAGTTTCCTAGCTATAGACATGAGTTTTCATTTGATTAACGGGATCACATCATTAGAGAATGATGTGATTGACTTGACCCATTCCATTAGCTTAGGACGATGATCGTTTAGTTTGTTGCTACTGCTTTCTTCATGACTTATTCATGTTCCTCTGACTATGAGATTATGCAACTTCCGAATACCGGAGGAACACTTTGTGTGCTACCAAACGTCACAACGTAACTGGATGATTATAAAGGTGCTCTACAGGTGTCTCCGATGGTACTTGTTGAGTTGGCATAGATCGAGATTAGGATTTGTCACTCCGATTGTCGAAGAGGTATCTCTGGGCCCTCTCGATAATGCACATCACTATAAGCCTTGCAAGCATTGTGACTAATGAGTTAGTTGCGGGATGATGTATTACAGAACGAGTAAAGATACTTGCCGGTAACGAGATTGAACTAGGTATGAGGATACCAACGATCGAATCTCGGGCAAGTAACATACCGATGACAAAGGGAACAACGTATGTTGTTATATGGTTTGACCGATAAAGATCTTCGTAGAATATGTAGGAACCAATATGAGCATCCAGGTTCCGCTATTGGTTATTGACTGGAGACGAGTCTCGATCATGTCTACATAGTTCTCGAACTCGTAGGGTCCGCACGCTTAAAGTTCGGTGACGATCGGTATTATGAGTTTATGTGTTTTGATGTACCAAAGGTAGTTCTGAGTCCCGAATGAGATCGGGGACATGACGAGGAGTCTCGAAATGGTCGAGACGTAAAGATCGATATATTGGACGACTATATTCGGACATCAGAAAGGTTCTGAGTGATTCAGATATTTTTCGGAGTACTGTGGAGTTTCGGGAATACGAGGGAAGAAGTATTGGGTCTCATGGGACAAGTGGTGGAAGAGAGGAGGCAGGACAAGGCAGGGCACGCGGCCCCCCTAGCCCAAACCGAATTGGACTAGGGGGCCGGCCCCCCTTTCCTCCTTTCCTCCCTCTCCTCCTTCCTTTCCCCCTCCTAGTAGGAGTAGGAAAGGGGAGTTCTACTCCTACTAGGAGGAGGACTCCTCCTCCTGGCGCGCCCTGCGGGGCATGGGAGCATCCCAAGACACACAAGTTGACCAGTTGATCTTTTAGCCGTGTGCAGTGCCCCCTCCACCATAATCCACCTCGGTCATATCGTAGCGGTACTTAGGCGAAGCCCTGCGTCGGTGGCATCATCATCACCGTCATCACGCCGTCGTGCTGATGGAACTCTCCCTCGAAGCTCTGCTGGATCGGAATTCGTGGGACGTCACCGAACTGAACGTGTGCTGAACTCGGAGGTGTCGTGCGTTCGGTACTTAGATCGGTCGGACCGTGAAGACGTATGACCACATCAACCGCGTTCTCATAACGCTTCCGCTTACGGTCTACGAGAGTACGTAGACAATACTCTCCCCTCTCGTTGCTATGCATCACCATGATCTTGCGTGTGCGTAAGAAATTTTTGAAATTACTGCATTCCCCAACAGCTACACCTACTTATTGCCCCTCGTCAGCAGGGTCCGATGAATAGTAGGAGGTAAGGCGATGGCACGTCTCCAAGAAATCACCCTCAACTGCCTTCCATGGACCCCCACGACGACCCTTTAACAAGCCACATGGAGCGCGCCCGGTGCATCCGTCGCATATGTGTTTCCATTGTGGCGCTCCCATCTATAAGGGGAGGACCAAGGCCATGCACAGGGTTGGACTCTTGGAGGATTGACTAGCTAGTAAGGAACAAAAAAGAAGCTAGTTTGTCTTCTTGTAACAAAGCTGATACACACCTATATCCTCCAAGATTGCACTCGCTGGCGTGACGTGCGGCGTACCCCTGGTGGCGGCGTTGGGAAGGGGTCGGGCGGTTGGGGCTTCGTGCGGGACGAGAAATGAGGCAGTTGGCCTCTTAAGCGCAACCAGTTGGGTTTTTGTCCGGATGCCTTTGTGCCACAAATTTTCAGCTGAAGGTGCCCTGTTTTTGGGATGCCCGATTTTTTTGCCCACCTTTTATTTTTAGCAGATATTGGAGACTTTTTTACCCTCCAAAAGTAAAAAAAGCATCCTATAATAGGCAATTGTTGGAGATGCTCTTAGTAAGTTATTTTGTGACTTTCTAGAAGTTTCATTGTAGGTGTATAAGGAGGTTGACGACTGTTTATTACATTTATTTATCTATGTCCACTTCATAGACCATAAATATCTATCAACCTTTATAGGATAAAACTGCACCACGGCCTCCGCACTTTAGCATTGAGGGGACCCTTTCCCCATTTCTTTCCTTGCACGGACTACTTGTTTCTCCTTCCCCGCCGCCTCCTATGTTTCTTGCCACCACTCCACCTCCATGTTGTTATCAGCACCGCAGGTCCGCACTCGCTCCTTCTCTTGCATCGCCAACCACCTCTCATTGGTCATAGATACTCTCGCCAAGTCGGGATGTCACCACGTCATCTCTCCTTGTCTTACTTTCGTACGTTCCTCTTCTTCTCTTTCTCCACCTCCCAGATGGTTCCTCCGTTGCTCATCTTCTTTCTATGAGCGCAAGTCGCGCCCTAGTTTCATGGACCGACACTAGTTATAAGATAGTTTGTTGTTTATGAGATACTACGAAAACACAAATGCGACGATACCTTCAAATACCGAAAATCCCCTTTTCTCACAATTGAAAATCTTACAAACAATGGAAAGCAATTTTTTCCCAACCCTCATACTCAACACAAAGATTACGCTCTTTATTATTCAAAAAGAAGAAGAAGAATATGCTCTCGCGAACTCAGAACACGTGTAACTTGGGCGGGTTAAAAACCGAGCAACAAACCTAAAAGCAAACCGATAGCAAGCCTAAAAATAACATGGCTGCTAAAACCAACCAAATCATCACGTGCATCGCCCGGCCTACGTCCACGAACGGCATCGCCACGCACGAGCAACACACGGCGAAATGCAAATTCGTCCAGCGCATTCTTATCCATCTTTCTCATTTCAGCGAATTCCAACCCAACCCCTTCCGTTCGCTCGGACACACCCTCCTCATTTCTCTCTCTCCTCCCTCCTCACGAACAGCACCGCACCGCACCTCCCCTCCCCTCTCTTTCTCTCCTCTCCTCTCCCGTGCGAGCTGCCGCCCCCCCACGAGCGCGCCCGCGAGAGAGGCAGGGGGAGCCCCGGCGCCGGGGGGAGGAGGCGATGGATCTGGAGAGATCGCCGCCGCCCGATCACGCGGCGGAGGCGGCAGGGGGCGGGGCGTGCTCCATCTGCCTGGATCCGGTGACTGGGCGCGCCGGGGGCAGGTCCATCGCCAAGCTGCAATGCGGCCACGAGTTCCACCTAGGTCAGATTCCTCCGCCCCACCGCCCCTGCTAGCTAGGCCGTGCTGTTTTCAACCGGATCTGTGCGCGAGAGATGGACGCGGGTTAGTTCATGTAATTCGACGTGCTAGAGAAGTTTGGGTGGTTTGATTTTAGACTGTGGACTGTAAAAATGGGCGATCGGCGTTGTTGAATTGTACTACCGTGGAGTTCGCAGGTATGGACGTCTGGATGGTGATGGAGTGGAATTGCATGTCAAAGTAATCGTGGTGAGTTTGTGTGTCCCTGTTGGAGCTGTGAGACCGGCATGAGCTAGGGTTATTTCAAGCATATGTATTTGAGGGTGGTTCCGATTCGAACAGTGTTCGTTGATGGTACTTAGATTTATTTATGGTGGGCATTTGCTTCTAATTTCTATTTTATTTTTTGTGATAACATGAGATGTTTCGACATCGTTTTAGGCTTCTAGTTTTGAAGACACTGACCTCTTGGTGCTTGTTGCTCCAATTTGATCCATGCATTCTATGCGTCATAAGGGCTATATAATCCCTGGTCGCGTACACGGGTTGGATGCGGTGCTTCGGTTACCGTCATTTATCAGGGTGTTCCACCTTGCTCCCTGTAAAGCAGACAAGTGCTGTGGTGGTTGCCTGAATTACAAGTGTTCTTTGAGGGTTTTGTCGCTGCTTGGTCCGTTATTTGTCCGTTTCTTTGTTAGTTAAATTGTATCTGCTGTTTGTTTTGGGAACCGGCAAACTCAACTTCCAAATTATGATGTATTAACCTTGGCATGGCGTAGGTGAATGCTCTATGAGTGTATTGGATAATACGACCTACGATGCACATTAATTTTACCCGGCTATTAAAAGAAAACGGAATAGTAGTGAATTTAGGGAATTAATTAATGATGTGCACTAGTCTAGGAACCAAACTAGACATTTTTCATTTCAAGTTCCATGACAAATCACGTAATCACTCGGGTAAATCATGCGTGCAATCCTGTCTTGGCTTGCTCGACAGAGAAAGGTTTGCTTGACGCGGACTGCAGCATCACCCCAGGTGCCTCCTATGTGACCAGACTACAGAAACAATCCAACACCTGCTCCTTACCTGCCCCTTCGCTCGCCAAACATGGCATGCCATCCTGTCTTGGCTGCGCTTGCTGATCCAGGCGCCAGACCAGGAGCCCACTGTCATGGCATGGTGGCTGCGAGCGAACGAGCATACGCCGACGATGCATCGCAAGGCCCTCAGGTCCATCACCTTGCTCGTTCCATGATGATCTGGAAACACAGGAACGCGTGCGTCTTTGACAATGCGACACCCTCGGTCGATTTGCTAGTAGATAGGATCAAAGATGAGGCCCGCTGTTGGGCAAACGCCGGAGCCCAGGGGCTTAGGGGCTTAGGGTTGTTCTGCCCACCCTGGGATGCCCACTGATCGGCCAATGGCATTGTAAAACTCACCTCCTAGGAGGCTTGTTCTCTCTTTCTTTTCGATGAAATGAAACACAGAGGTCCTTTGCGTTTTCTCGAAAAAATCATGCATGCAAGAAATAGTGGCACACTATTCTGGAATCGACTCGAGCATCTTCAAACAACAGTTAAAGCTACACATCTACACATCATGTGGTTTTGCTAGTGAATAAATTTTCCTTTTATACCATGATGAAAATACTAGCTTGAATTAGGCCCATCTTCAGCCTGTATTTGTTCAAGCACAATCTGTGAATATCACATGCTGATTAGTTCAATTTTGTATTGCTATTATATAGTGCTCTTAGCTTTTGCTTTGGATGTTTAATGCTTCGGAGTATGTGTCTATATCATTTCCTTTGCATGCATCTTCATGCATTTGTAAATATATAATTGAACTACTCATTTTTCTTTTCAAGTTCCATGACCAATCACGTAATCACTCAGGCAAATCATGCATGCAAGAAATAGTGACAGATTATTCTGGAATTGACTTGATCATCTTCAAACAATGAGTATGGCTACACGTCTACACATCATGTAGTTGTGCTAGTGAATAAGTTTGCCTTTTATACTATGAAGAGACTATCTTGAATTAAGCCCATCTTCAGCTTATATTTGTTCAAGCGCAATCTGTGAATACCACATGCTAATTAGTTCAATTTTGTATTGCTATTATTTACGTAGTACTCGTTAGCTTTTAGTTTGGATTTAATGCTGCCGAGTATGTGTCTGTAACACTTCCTCTGGGTGCATCTTCATGCATTCGTAAAAATATAGTTGAACTAAACAACTCCTTTTTCTGCTAGACTGCATTGGATCAGCATTCAATGCGAAAGGGGCAATGCAATGCCCTAATTGCCGGAAGATAGAGAAAGGCCGCTGGCTTTATGCAACTGGACAACGTCCATCTCCTGATATTGATATAGGTGGCTGGGTGACTGGTGAAACCTATGACATTGCTTCTGATCTTGTAAGTGCTCTTGTGATAGTAAATACACATCTAAGGGTTCAAAACAATATTAAAATGTGTTATGTCGTTCAAGTTTCTTCTTAAATAGTGACATTTGTTTGTTTGTCTAGCATATGCATTCCACGAGGTGTCATATAATCATATGAACCTCGTGCCTTACGGTTTTTATGTGCTGCTTGCATTCATTTTGCTGGTACAGAAGGCATTTTCAGTTTTGGAATGTCGTCGGCATCTGACATCATTTCACATGTCTCATATTTTATATTCTGATATATCTGTTGTATTGACTTGCAGCCATTTGGATTTCAGTGGTGCCCTTTTAGTGGATTCACACAACTAGCATCCGTTTTCGAGTAAGGATGTCTCCTCACATCTCAATAGATATGGTTTTTGGAGCATGTGGTTAATGATCTAAAAGCAAAAAAGAAAATGGGCTTTTACTTAATTTCATAAGAGAATATGCCGTGGTCTTATGCCATATCGATGGGTATGTTGAAATTGGGTTTTCAAATTGTACGAGATGCTGCCTCCTTGGTCGCCTCTCTTAAACCTTATGTCTCAAAGCATTAATGTAATGTGAATGCTAAACCGTAAGTTGAATGGAACCTATCTTTCCACAACCTATTACCTAAAGAGAAGCCATTTTATGGTTCCTAATATGACATTGAGTGCTGTCATGCATGATTTGGTATAATGTTTGCCGTTGATTTGGTATACTATTTGCAGTTGTCACCCAGCACAATTTATTGATGAATGGTTAGATTTGTATTCCTAATATGCTTTGTCCATGTCGTGCATTGCCCTTTCCTTGGTTGCCGGTCACTGTCAGTTATTAATACTGGAACTTCTGTATTGCAAAACCTTAGCTTGTTCGCCTATGTTGATACTGTACACTTTATCAGGTTCTTCAAAGGATTTTATATCTCAAATCTTCAAGTTCTGAATTTATCCTTTACTTCTTTTCAGGGAGGGTGAAGCGGAGCCACCGTCTTGTAAGCATGTTGACCCAGATTTTTAACTAACGAAATTTCTATGTCGTTTATTGATTTCTTTTTAATTTTATGAAGATCATACAGTCGCAGACCATTCGAGTGCTGCAAGCAGTTCACTTGTTTGTCCTTATCTTTCACTGCGTGGTTTTCTCCATCCCGTGCATGTGCCTCTTGGTTCAAATTCTGGTGCTGAAGGCGCTTCATTTCATCGCCATCCAACTAGCTTGGAAGGCCATGCAGCTCCTGATTTGGGCAATACCCAAGCAGCTTTCCATGCAACTGAGCCAAGAATTCTTGATAGCGAGCACAGATATTTGACTAATCTTCCTGTATCGGGCATCCCGGATCATTCTGTAGCTCCATTTGGTATAGGACTTCCCAGATATGAAACCAGCAGCCAACAAAGATCAAGACCATATGTACATCACCATCCCCTAGTCCACAGGTATGCTCAATTCATGAATACCATCTAACTGTGAAATTTTACTTTCTAGACTAGATAAACCCCTGTTCAGAACTTCAAAACTGTAGATGCTTCACCAGTCACCACATAGGTGGGGTCTGATAGCCTGGATGGTCTAAATCCCTGTGAAAAAGTTCTTTTACAAAATCTTTAGGACATGATTTTTTTTTCTGTCTGATCTATGGTTTATGTGGGCTGTTTGGAAAACTAAATAAATCTAGATAGGTTCTGCAGGTCATGCCTATCTCTTACTATGGTAAACCACCTATTTGCTTAGCTCTTACAAAGTTATAATGTCCAAATACTGCAGGCCCACACCTCGCAACGGAAGCAATCTGGTGGCACCATTAGGGTCAGTTCCAGCTGTTATGGGCGAGACTAGAGGCCATGGTCATGGTGCGAGGGGCCATATGTATCAACATTCGATGCACGCCTCAATGCAGGGCAGTCCTTTCCCTCCTACAGCTAGGAGGGTCAGGCCGAGGGCTTTGACAATCACATCTTTCATTGCAGCAGCAGCAGCGTCGTCGGCTGAGGTTGGAGTGCCCCATGGATTTGCTCCACCCGCAGCTGTGAACAGGAGCCTTCCCTCTGATGGTGAAGGTGTCTCTAGACCACCCGTCGATCGACCATATGCGTGGGGCCGGGAGGGCTTTGGGCCATTCCCGTGGGTCCCTGTCGACGGCGAGCCTCACTGGTGGAGCACGTTCAATCCGATGCAGAACCATACACATGGAGGTTTCACTCGAAGACCTGCTCCCGGGGAGCGGATACCGCAGAGCCACCCGGACAATGTTTACCAGCCTGTACCTCCCCAGAGGATGCCGCCATTCTTGTGAAGACCATTTCTCCCATCACTGTGTATATCGGGAACTATTTGTTTCGAGAGAGGCCGAGTTTAGACTGTTGAAGGGAACCCCGGAACGATGCCACTGGCGTGTGCCTGGTGTTTTTAGGGTTCTCTTGCCAGCGGACCTGGATTTCGTTCAAATGGCTGTGCTGACTTGTGAGATCGCGAATATTGCGGTGGTCGGAACTGTGTGTAAATGTTTGCCGAAACTGCTGCCGTTGGACATGATTGTGATGCCATTACTCATTGCCGCAGTTGTTTCTCTCAAGTCGTGCTTTCCTGGATCTTGCATGGGTTTTGGTTTTGCTACCGGTTGTGTGTTTCTTCTTTTCTTGCGTGGGCTGTGCTACCAGATCACCGGACACAGGAGGTCGATCGACAGCGAAGGGACTTGATGGCAACTAATATGGGGCACACGACTCCTCAAACTGTAGTTCAAATATTTCCATCCAATGTTTGATTGGACGAACTCTCCTTAAAAACACCCCATACCCCGGCATATAGTGGGGAGATGCAGCTATCCCTATAATCCCATCCACCGTGGAGGGAGCCAACCGGCTAAAGCTAGTTGCGACCACGACGCTGCATCGTCGGCGGCCAGGCAGCCTCCCCTTCCATCGGCAATTGCAGCACCTCCACCGATACCACACTGCCTGCCTTCTAGAGCAACACATCTCTGAAACCCTAAAAAATTATTTGGAGAGCCCCTAAACACACTTGGGCCCCGCCTGGATTCCCATTTCCGATCATATCCGGCTGGTTTATGACACATGCCTGGACTGGTTGTTTTGTTTCCAGGCGGAAAATTAGCTGTGATCGGGAATTTACATCTGTAAAATAAATGTGAGTGTAAAAATTTACACCCAATCCAAGCGGGGCCTTGGAGGATTTTGAGGGAACCGGTGGAGATGCTCCAAGCAGCTGGCCAGTCACAATTCCAACGTACTCATTAATCAAATAATCATATCCTACCAAAATATTAATATACAATGTATATCTTGCATAATATTAATATTTAATAAAATTAATATCTTGCCTAACATTAACATGGAATCGTACACTATATATAGAGGCAGCGTAGGTGCTTTCTCAGTGTGAACCTTCCTTCAAAACTCAAAAGCAAACCAAACAGGATCCCTCTCTTCTCGGCCGCCATCTGTTGCTTTCTCGCATACGCCGCCGCTCAACTCCCCACCCCACTCCACTCCACTCCACCAGCCACGTACGTGCACGTACCGCCCGGAACATGCCGATGCCGGCGATCATCAACGACCTCCTGCCGGAGTTCTTCATCCGCCTGCCCACCCCTGAGGACCTCGCCCGCGTCGCCGCCACCTGCGCCTCCTTCCGCCAAGCCGCCACCGACCGCGCCTGCACCCGCGAATTCCGCAGGCTCCACGCCCCTCCGCTCCTCGGCATCGTCGACGGCGCCGGCTTCCACCCCGCCCTCCCGCCCCACCCCTCCGCGCCCGCCGGGAGAGCCCTCGCAAACGCCCCCGGCAAGGACTTCTCCTTCTCCTTCCTGCCCGCCCCCAACCGCTGGGTCATGAAGGACGCCCGCGACGGCCGCGTCCTCCTCGACCGGGCTCCCGAGGGCATCAAGGACGCGGAGTTCACGGAGGTCGTCGTGTGCGACCCCCTGCACCAGCGATACCTCCTGCTCCCCCCGGTCCCTCAAGACCTGGCGGAGGCGAACCCGGTCTGCAAGGCATACGGGCCCTTCCTCGCTCCCCCCAGCGACGAGGAGGCGGCGGAGGCGCCAGACACGTCATTCCGAGTGATGTGGACAGCGCGCTGCGAGGCTAACATGGTCGCCTTCGTCTTCTCGTCCAGCTCCGGGCAATGGCGGGTCGTCGCGTCCCAGAGCTGGAGCGATCTGTTCGCCGTCGACATTGAGCTTTCATGGGGGCCTTGCTTGGGCGTGCGCCACTACGCCTATGGCTCCTTCTACTGGGAAACGAGTTGCCAGGGAATGTGGCTCGTGCTCGACGCCCGGACCATGGGCTTCTCCCTTGTCGACATTCCATGCACAGCCGGAGGTGCTGGGCTAGACACGGCCATCGTGGAGGCAGGGGAAGGCAGGCTTGGGATGTTCGCGCTTGCATTTGTAGGTGGCGTATATTACCTCCACTATACCATCAGGGAAGCAGACAACCAGTGGAAGCTGAAGCAGACAGTGTCGCTGCGTCATGGGTACTGGTATTGCATCCTCGGTGCAACGGATGCATACTTGCTCCTGTTAAAGCATGCTGACAACCGGTCATTGGAGCCGGCATATTGCGACTGCCTCTCACTGGACATCAAGACGATGCAACTTGAAAGGATGTGCTCGTTGAAGCAATGGGGCATAGATGCACAGATATATACCAACTTCCCGCCATCGTTGCTGTCATCCCCGACAGTTTGAAATAGGTAAAGCTTTCTATTGGCTCAAAGTACGTTCTCTCGTCTTGATGGTTGTTATCACATGCCTTAGTTATATGATGATGCTTATAGTTCCTGCTTGTTGTATTTTTTTTAGATTATTTTTTTGAGGATATGTTGTATTTTTAGTATGTCTGCATGTTGAAGCTTGCAATTATTTACTTGAATTTCAATTGCTGATCTTATATTTCTCACCAGCATACTTGGGCTTATAGTACATGTTTTTGTATGCATCCATATCGTGAGTCATGACCGTAATGAAGATTATTAGGTCCTATATATGACAAGTTTATCATCCATCCTTTAACATCACAACAGTTTAACAAATATCAGTGTGACTTGAGACTCGTTTGGCGTGTGACCAGTTGTTTGATTCGCTGGAATACAAAACTGCAGCTGGAAAATGCGCCAGTTTGGAATACGAAGGAATTTTCTGTTCCTAATAGATCAATTGTATTGACTTCTCCTCTGCAAAATAAGATTGTATTGACTTTTGGTTATCATCGTATTGAGTATTGGGTACTTATGTTGTTAGTTGTGTCGATTGTTCTGATGCACAGTTTCATCCACACTTACCCTTGTTTTGTTTCCCTTGTTACTTGAACAGAAATTCCCATGTGAAGGACAAGGATACCAAAGTCGTTGGATGGCATCTACGCCAGCGATAAGGGCGCCGTCGCTGCTGCATTTCATTGGTGTTTTACTAGTTTGTGCTGGTTGAGGAGGGAAGCAGATGCTCTATGTCGTTTTTTTTTGTGATGAAGATACTCTATGTTTTTTTTTTTTTTTTGCGAATAAGATACTCTATGTTGTTGGATGCATGTTTGGGCCATCTGCCCTGTTTGATATTTGCCTGCTTGTTGTGGTATACAAGTAGAATCTCTTGTTCGTTGCGGATTGATTAGGTTTTGGGTAGCAGCAAGTGCGTGCAGCTGCTAAATGGAGGCTATATACATTTTATCTTTTGAAAGTGGAGGGTGAAAAGATTGTTATGTCTGCCTGCATCTCGGCGCTACTCCCTCCGTCCCACAATATAACACGCTTTCGCAAGCATATTTAGCTTGCGAAAACATCTTATATTGTGGGACAGAGGGAATAATAAAATGATTCATGGGTGATGGTAATAAAATGTTCTTTTTGCGTGGAGATGATAATAAAATGATTGGAAAGGGTAGAATCGCACTTCCGTGCTTGCTAGCTCTGCTCACTAGAAATGGCCCAGGAGCTACTAGGCTTCTCCACTGGAATGAAAGTTGTACTGGATAGGAACGAGGCCGGTGGCTTGCTGTAGCCAAGGTCAACACCACCAAGACCTTTAGCAGCGCACCTCTAAAGGAAACGCTGAAGTTTGTGGAGAATATAGCTCATGTGCGGGAGATAGAGAAGTTGACGATAATCCTCATGTGCGGGAGATAGAGAAGTTGACGATAATCTGTAGGTCATACAGGTTTTCTGCCTGGGCGATTGGAAGCGTGTGATCTGTGATGCACCGGGACCTTTGGATCATCCATGGCCTACTGGTCTTGATTGAGGAGTTTGACGGAAAGCGAGCTCCGGAATTTGTCAAACTCGAGAGGGTGTCTGTATGGGCACAAATACATAAGATACCGGACCTTTACCGGAAGGAGTCGATTGTAGATCAATCGGCCAGGATGATAGGGATCATCAGGAGTGTGGAGTTAAACCCTGGATGATGTTTCGAAGGAAACTATGTTCGAGTCTGTGCTAGTATTGACGTGACCACACCCTTAATCCGCTGGGCAGCATTGAATTTAGCGGGAGAAAGAATTTTCCTGGAGGTCAAGTATGAGAAGATCGGGGTTTTTTCTGTGCGGTTTGTGGGCTCCGGGTCATGCAGTGGGGCAATTTTCTAGTGGCAAAGAGAAGGAACAGTGCAGATGACCCAAGAGAATGACCGTGGGGGTAGATCCTCCTTCCTCCGGGGTAGATACCGTGGCAGAGGCCGTGATGGTGCTAGAGGTTTAGTGCCCAGAAAGGGAAAGTCTAACGGTGCATGTGTTTTGAGGACAATGATTTGGATGAGACAGTTGAAAGCCCCGCAAAACCTATAGACCCGGAAGTGAAAAAGAATGACGGGAAGGTATCGAGTAGGAGGTACCTGGACCTGATTCTTCGGTTGTAAAGAATGTTGTTACTTCGGCTGGCATTACCCCAAATTTTTTTGAGCCGAAACCGTAGAACAATCATTCTACGGTATTTTCTATATTAATAAAAAGTAAAGTACCATTACAAAGGCTAGGGAGCCAACATACAGAAAATCAACCCACACCCATTTTAGAAAACATATCTAACATATGGAAATTAGAGATTATGCTCTATCCAACTGGTTATCAAATCAACTTTCTTTTGCTTTGCTCTAAGTCTAGTCATTTCCATGCCTTCTCTGAGATAATGCTTCCAGGATTCATAACTCGTCGGTGCCTTTCTGAAGATTTTATCATTTCTGATCATCCAGGTGCTCCAACAACCCATAATCACCACTTCCATTGCAATATCCTTAGGAAGCGCACTGAGAGTGAACAGAACTTCATCATAGGTAGAGGTACCTCTACATTTAGTAGGAGCAACTCTGCTCCAGCAGTAACCAGCAAATTGGCAATCCCAGAAAAGATGAGTGCTGGTTTCCTCAGTAGAATCTGCACAAAGGGCACAGTTATAATCCTCTAAGTGCATGGTTCTGCGATGAATCAGATTCCTAGTGCTCAGCCTGTCATGCAGCAATAGCCAAAAGAAAATTTTGTGCCTGAGCCTACATGCCGTTCTTCAAACTTTTTGAAAGATCTCATGTGCATTACTAGGGCCGGCCATGACTTTATACCTGGTCATAGCTGAAAATTTATGAGTGTTGCCTGCCATGATTCAAGAGTCTTTGTTTGTTGTTTCTGCCCTGGTTGTCAAAATGTTCTGTAATACATTGAACTGGTTGTAGGCCTGGAGTGATAAAGGTCTATGGAAAATAGTGCTTAAGTCTTCATACTGTTGTGTCTGAGCCAAGGCGATGTATGCATCGATAGCAAAAGAGTGAAGTTCAGGGAATCGGGTGTTCAGAGGCATGTCAAACCACTTGTCTGACCAGAAAAGAATGGAGTCTCCTCTGCCAGCTTAGCACTTTGTATGAGCTTTGAAGGCAGGAAGAAGTTTAAGTATTGCTCTCCACCAGAATACCCCAATTCTGCCACCACCCCCAGCACATGTACCCCCTAATGAGCGGAAGAAGGCGAGGTAAGGACTCTCTCCGAGCAAGTCGACTACATCAGAAATTGAATCGGTGGCCTCCCTCGAGGAGGAGCGCCGAGCTAAAGAAACAAGGGAAGGAAGAGCAAAAACGGATATGAATAACTTGGCACCATCGAGGAAGACCGCCGGGTCTAATGGGTATCTTCTATTGAAATTGACATGGTATTGGCAACGACGCGACAATTCAAGAGCTCCGCAAGCTCGTGGTTAAGTTTGCCCCTAAAGTGTTTTGCATTTTCGAGACCCAAATTACTAAGATCCGTGTGAAAAAAAATTAGCAGGCCTAGTTATGTTTTGAAATAATGAAATAAAGTTAGAGTTTCTCGACTACTCCAAGTACCATGTTGATATGAAAGTTTCTGACATTGGAGGCGATCCATGGTGGTTGTCTTGCTTCTATGGTGAAGCCCAAACGCATCAACGTCACCAGACTTGGGACACAATGAAGAATCTAAGTACTTTGCATAATCTTTCATGGTTGTGTTTAAGCGACTTTAATGATGTGTTGCGGTCTGAGGAGCACGATGGATTTAATCAGCGTCGTTAATTAGACGGAAATGCAAGGCTTCTGGGAGGTCATCGATGTTTTTTTCTTATTGATCTGGGCTTCCATGAAAGACCGTGGACCTTCGAGAAGAAAGTTGCAGGTGGCTCATTTACCAGGGTAAGGTTAGATCGAGCTCTCAGATCTGCCACATGGTGTGCTCAGTTCCCCTTGGCGTCTATTGAGCATTTAACTGCAACGACCTCAGATCATAGCCCCATTCTTTTAAACTTTGACGCATCAAGCTCCAGGGCAAGGCATGAAAGAGATTTTTAGTATGAAGTCATGTGGGACACACAAGCATATGTAAAGAGGACCGTTGATGATGCATGGCAGTCAAATGGAGATTTTTAGTATGAAGCCATGTGGGACACGTAAGCCGATGTAAAGAGGACTGCTGATGATGCATGGCAGTCGAATGGTCACGATCCAACGGCTACGGGAATTCATGCCAGACTAACAACACTAGCAGCCGATTTGGGGAGTTGGAGTAAGAGCACTTTTGGCGGTGTGCGAGGGGTAATAAAGAAGCTTAAAAGAGAACTTGATGTTTCAAGAAACAATCCGACAATAGTGGGGCCCTCCCATGCAGAAATCAAGATGAATGATAGGCTCATTAAGCCTTTCCTTAGGGGAGGAAATAATGTGGCACCAACGTTCACGTGTACAATGGTTATCTGAGGGTGACAAAAGTACTCAATTTTTTCACCTAAGGGCATTGATGAGGCGAATGAAGAACCTAATAAAAGCTCTCCAAAGCCCAGATGAGCAAAATGACCAACTACTCGACAGAGATGCAAGCTTTGCCGTTGGATTTTTGAAAGAACTTTATTTGTCAAGGGAATTCAAGATATTCAGGACATGATTGACCATGTTCAAGTGTCACAACAGAAATGAAGGGAAATGTGTACGTTATCACCCTCCCCATCCTCCAAAGGTACCTGAGGATGGGCCAGACGCAGCAAAGCGACGCCCCAGGAGCGGATTTGAACTATTGTTGGCCCCTTATGGTGAGGAAGAAGTTAAAAAAATCCCCTTTTCAGATGTTTCCTACAAAAGCACTAGGCCCGAATGACTTTCATGCACACTTCTTTCAGCAACATTGGGATGTTGTGGTGCATCAGTCATTAAGGAAGTTTTTGGTATTGTTCTGGGAGAGGACAATGTTAAATGCATAAATGACACTATATTAGTGTTGGGGAACGCAGTAATTTCAAAAATTTCCTACGCACATGCAAGATCATGGTGATGCATAGCAACGAGAGGGGAGAGTATCGTCTACCTACCCTCGTAGACCGTAAGCGGAAGCGTTATGACAACGCAGTTGATGTAGTCGTACGTCTTCATGATCGACCGATCTAGCACCGAAGGTACGACACCTCCGCGATCTGCACACGTTCGGCTCGGTGACGTCCCGCGAACTCACGATCCAGTAGAGCTTCGAGGGAGAACTTCGTCAGCACGACGGCGTGATGACGGTGATGATGTTGCTACCGGAACAGGGCTTCGCCTAATGACTGATATTGCTACGATATTACTGAGGCGGATTATGGTGGAGGGGGCATCGCACACGGCTAAAGATCAATGATCAACTTGTGTGTCTATGGGGTGCCACTCCCCCGTATATAAAGGAGTGGAGGAGGGGGAGGGGGACGACCTCCTAGGCGTCCCCCAAGGGGAGTCCTACTCCCACCGGGAGTAGGACTCCCCCCTTGCCTTGTTGGATTTAGGAGAGAAGGAAGGAGGAGGGAGGAGGAAGGAAAGGGAGGCCGGCCCCGCTCCCAATTCGGATTGGGCTTGGGGGGCACCCCCTCCTTTTCTCCTTTCCCCTCTCCCCCACTAAGGCCCAGTAAGGCCCATATACCTCCCGGGGGGTTCCGGTAAGCTCCCGGTGCTCCGGTATACTCCCGTTTTCACCCGGAACCATTCTGATGTCCAAACATAGGCTTCCAATATATCGATCTTTATGTCTCGACCATTTCGAGACTCCTCGTTATGTCCATGATCAAATCTGGGACTCTAAACTACCTTCGGTATATCAAAACACATAAACTCGTAATACCGATCGTCACCAAACGTTAAGCGTGCGGACCCTACGGGTTCGAGAACTATGTAGACATGACCGAGACATGTCTCCGGTCAATAACCAATAGCGGAACCTGGATGCTCATATTGGTTCCTACATATTCTACGAAGATCTTTATCGGTCAAACCGCATAACGGTATACGTTGTTCCCTTTGTCATCGGTATGTTACTTGCCCGAGATTCGATTGTCGATATCTCAATACCTAGTTCAATCTCGTTACCGGCAAGTCTCTTTACTCGTTCCGTAATGATACATCCCGTAACTAACTCTACGATGCTTGCAAGGCTTATTGTGATGTACATTACCGAGAGGGCCCAGAGATACCTCTCCGACAATTGGAGTGACAAATCCTAATCTTGATCCATGCCAACTCAACAAACACCATCGGAGACACCTGTAGAGCACCTTTATAATCACCCAGTTACGTTGTGACATCTGGTAGCACACAAAGTGTTCCTCCGGTATTCGGGAGTTGCATGATCTCATAGTCATAGGAACATGTATAGTTATGGAGAAAGCAATAGCAACAAACTAAACAATCATCGTGCTAAGCTAATGGATGGGTCAAGTCAATCACATCATTATCTAATGATGTGATCCCATTAATCAGATGACAACTCATGTCTATGGTTATGAAACATAACCATCATTGATTCAACGAGCTAGTCAAGTAGAGGCAAACTAGTGACACTCTGTTTGTCTATGTATTCACACATGTACTAAGTTTCTGATTAATACAATTCTAGCATGAATAATAAACATTTATCATGATATAAGGAAATATAAATAACAACTTTATCATTGCCTCTAGGGCAAATTTCCTTCAGTCTCCCACTTGCACTAGAGTCAATAATCTAGATTACATTGTAATGATTCTAACACCCATGGAGTCTTGGTGCTGATCATGTTTTGCTCGTGAGATAGGCTTAGTCAACGGGTCTGCAACATTCAGATCCGTATGTATTTTGCAAATCTCCATGTCTCCCTCCTTGACTTGATCGTGGATAAAATTGAAGCGTCTCTTGATGTGCTTGGTTGTCTTGTGAAATCTGGATTCCTTTGCCAAGGCAATTGCTCCAGTATTGTCACAAAAGTTTTTCATTGGACCCGATGCACTAGGTATGCCACCTAGATCGGATATGAACTCCTTCATCCAGACTCCTTCATTTGTTGCTTCTGAAGCAGCTATGTATTCCACTTCATATGTAGATCCCGCCACGATGCTCTGCTTAGAACTGCACCAACTGACAGCTCCACCATTTAATAAAAGCACGTATCCGGTTTGTGACTTAGAGTCATCCGGATTAGTGTCATAGCATGCATTGACGTAACCGTTTATGACGAGCTCTTTGTCACCTCCATATACGAGAAACATATCCTTAGTCCTTTTTAGGTATTTCATGATGTTCTTGACCGTTGTCCAGTGATCCACTCCTGGATTACTTTGGTCTGGTACACAGCATTGCATACATGATAGAGCCTATGGCTGAAGCATAGGGAAAACCTTTCATTTTCTCTCTATCTTCTGCAGTGGTCGGGCATTGAGTCTGACTCAACTTCACACCTTGTAATACAGGCAAGAACCCTTTCTTTGCCTGATCTATTTTGAACTTCTTCAAAACTTTATCAAGGTATGTGCTTTGTGAAAGTCCAATCAAGCGTCTTGATCTATCTCTATAGATCTTGATGCCCAATATATAAGCAGCTTCACCGAGGTCTTTCATTGAAAAATTCTTATTCAAGTATCCTTTTATGCTATTCATAAATTCAGTATCATTTCCGATCAACAATATGTCATCTACATATAATATCAGAAATGCTACAGAGTTCCCACTCACTTTATTGTAAATACAGGCTTCTCCAAAAGTCTGTACAAAACCATATGCTTTGATCACACTATCAAAGCATATATTCCAACTCCGAGAGGCTTGCACCAGTCCATAAATGGATCGCTGGAGCTTGCACACTTTGTTAGCACCTTTTGGATCGACAAACCCTTCTGGTTGCATCATATACAACTCTTCTTTAAGGTATCCATTCAGGAATGCAGTTTTGACATCCATTCGCCAAATTTCATAATCATAAAATGCGGCAATTGCTAACATGATTCAGACGGACTTTAGCATCGCTATGGGTGAGAAGGTCTCAACGTAGTCAACTCCTTGAACTTGTCGAAAACCTTTTGCAACAAGTTGAGCTTTGTAGACAGTAACGTTACCGTCAGCGTCAGGCTTCTTCTTGAAGATCCATTTATTCTCTATGGCCTGCCGACCATCGGGCAAGTCAACCAAAGTCCATACTTTGTTCTCATACATGGATCCCATCTCAGATTTCATGGCCTCAAGCCATTTTGCGGAATCTAGGTTCATCATCGCTTCCTCATAGTTCGCAGGTTCGTCATGGTCAAGTAACATGACTTCCAGAATAGGATTACCGTACCACTCTGGTGCAGATCTTACTCTGGTTGACCTACGAGGTTCGGTAGTAACTTGATCAGAAGTTTCATGATCATCATCATTAGCTTCCTCACTTACTGGTGTAGGAATCACTGGAAGTGATTTTAGTGATGAACTACTTTCCAATAAGGGAGAAGGTACAATTACCTCGTCAAGTTCTACTTTCCTCCCACTCACTTCTTTCGAGAGAAACTCCTTCTCTAGAAAGGATCCATTCTTAGCAATGAATATCTTGCCTTCGGATCTGTGATAGAAGGTGTACCCAACAGTCTCCTTTGGGTATCCTATGAAGACACATTTCTCTGATTTGGGTTCGAGCTTATCAGGTTGAAGCTTTTTCACATAAGCATCACAGCCCCAAACTTTAAGAAACGACAACTTAGGTTTCTTGCCAAACCATAGTTCATAAGGTGTCGTCTCGACGGATTTAGATGGTGCCCTATTTAACGTGAATGCAGCTGTCTCTAAAGCGTAACCCCAAAATGACAGCGGTAAATCAGTGAGAGACATCATAGATCGCACCATATCTAATAAAGTGCGGTTACGACGTTCGGACACACCATTACGTTGTGGTGTTCCAAGTGGCGTGAGTTGCGAAACTATTCCACATTGTTTCAAATAAAGTCCAAACTCATAACTCAAATACTCACCTCCATGATCAGACCGTAGAAACTTGATTTTCTTGTTATGATGATTTTCCACTTCACTCTGAAATTCTTTGAACTTTTCAAATGTTTCAGACTTATGTTTCATCAAGTAGATATACCCATATCTGCTCAGATCATCTGTGAAGGTGAAAAAATAACGATATCCGCCACGAGCTTCAATGTTCATTGGACCACATACATCAGTATGTATGATTTCCAATAACTCTGTTGCTCGCTCCATTGTTCCGGAGAACGGAGTTTTAGTCATCTTGCCCATGAGGCATGGTTCGCAAGTACCAAGTGATTCATATTCAAGTGATTCCAGAAGTCTGTCAGAATGGAGTTTATTCATGCGCTTTACACTAATATGACCTAAACGGCAGTGCCACAAATAAGTTGCACTATCATTATCAACTCTGCATCTTTTGGCTTCAATACTATGAACATCTGTATCACTACTATCAAGATTTAGTAAAAAGAGACCACTCATCAGGGGTGCATGACCATAAAAGATATTACTCATATAAATAGAACAACAATTATTCTCTGATTTAAATGAATAACCATCTCACATCAAACAAGATCCAGATATAATGTTCATGTTCAACGCTGGCACCAAATAACAATTATTTAGGTCTAAAACTAATCCCGAAGGTAGAAGTAGAGGTAGCGTGCCGACGGAGATCACATCGACTTTGGAACCATTTCCCACGCGCATCGTCACCTCGTCCTTAGCCAATCTTCGCTTAATCCGTAGCCCTGTTTCGAGTTGCAAATGTTAGGAACTGAACCAGTATCAAATACCCAGGCACTACTTTGAGCATTCGTAAGGTACACATCAATAACATGTATATCAAATATACCTTTCACTTTACCATCCTTCTTCTCGGCCAAATACTTGGGGCAGTTCCGCTTCCATTGACCAGTTCCTTTTAAGTAGAATTACTCAGTCTCAGGCTTAGGTCCAGACTTGGGTTTCTTCACTTGAGCAGCAACTGGCTTGCTGTTTGATGTCTACTACACAACCTTCTTCTTGTAGACGTTGTTGGGCCTCCAAGTGTAGAGGTTTGTAGGACAGTAGCAAATTTCTCTCAAGTGGATAACCTAAGGTTTATCAATCCGTAGGAGGCGTAGGATGAAGATGGTCTCTCTCAAGCAACCCTGCAACCAAATAACAAAGAGTCTCTTGTGTCCCCAACACACCCAATACAATGGTAAATTGTATATGTGCACTAGTTCGGCGAAGAGATGGTGATACAAGTGGTATATGGATGATGGATAAAGGTATTTGTAATATGAAATTATAAAAACAGCAAGGTAACTAATGATAAAAGAGAGCGTAAACAGTATTGCAATGTGTTGAAACAAGGCCTAGGGTTCATACTTTCGCTAGTGTAAGTCCTCTCAACAATACTAACATAATTGGATCACATAACTATCCCTCAACATGCAACAAAGAGTCACTCCAAAGTCACTAATAGCGGAGAACAAACGAAGAGATTATGGTAGGGTACGAAACCACCTCAAAGTTATTCTTTCCAATCAATCCAGTGGGCTATTCCTATAAGTGTCACAAACAGCCCTAGAGTTCGTACTAGAATAACACCTTAAGACACAAATCAACCAAAACCATAATGTCACCTAGATACTCCAATGTCACCTCAAGTATACGTGGGTATGATTATACGATATGCATCACGCAATCTCAGATTCATCTATTCAACCAACACAAAGGACCTCAAAGAGTGCCCCAAAGTTTCTACCGGAGAATCACGACGAAAACATGTGCCAACCCCTATGCATAGGTTCATGGGCGGAACCCGCAAGTTGGTCACCAAAACATACATCAAGTGGCACGTGGTATCCCATTGTCACCACAGATATCCACGGCAAGACATACATCAAGTGTTCTCAAATCTTTAAAGACTCAATCCGATAAGATTACTTCAAAGGGGAAACTCAATTCATTACAAGAGAGTAGAGAGGGGAAGAAACATCATAGGATCCAAATATAATAGCAAAGCTCGTGATACATCAAGATCGTATCATCTCAAGAACACGAGAGAGAGAGAGATCAAACACATAGCTACTGGTACATACCCTCAGCCTCGAGGGAGAACTACTCCCTCCTCGTCATGGAGAGCACCGGGATGATGAAGATGGCCACCGGAGAGGGATTGCCCCCTCCGGCAGGGTGCCAGAACGGGTATAGATTGGTTTCCGGTGGCTACGGAGGCTTCTGGCGGCGGAACTCCCGATCTATTCTCTCTTCTAGAAGTTTTAGGGTATATGGAGTTATATAGGCAGAAGAAGCACGTCAGGGGAGCCACGAGGGCCCCACGAGGTAGGGGGCGCGCCCTAGGGGGGTGGGCGCGCCCCCACCCTCGTGGGCAGCTCCTGTATCTTGTGACGTGGGGTCCAAGTCCATCAGGTGTGTTTCCTTCCAAAAATAACTTCTCCAGTTGATTTCATTCCGTTTCGACTCCCTCTGATATTCCTTTTCTTCAAAACACTGAAATAGGCATAAAACAACAAATCTGGGCTGGGCCTCCGGTTAATAGGTTAGTCCCAAAAATAATATAAAAGTGGAAAATAAAGACCAATATTGCCCAAAACAGTAGATAATATAGCATGGAGCAATCAAAAATTATAGATACGTTGGAGACGTATCAGGCATCCCCAAGCTTAATTCCTGCTCGTCCTCGAGTAGGTAAATGATAAAAAGAGAATTTTTGATGCGGAGTGCTACTTGGCATAATTTCAATGCAAATCCTCTTAATTGTGATATGAATATTCAGATTAGAAAGATTCAAGACAAAAGTTTATATTGACATAAAAATAATAATACTTCAAGCATACTAATAAAGCAATTATGTCCTCTCAAAATATCATGGCCAAAGAAAGCTATCCCTACAAAATCATATAGTCTGGCTATGCTCTATCTTCACCACACAAAATATTTAAATCATGCACAACCCCAATGACAAGCCAAGCAATTGTTTCATACTCTAACTTTTTCAAAACTTTTTCAATCTTCACACAATACATGAGCGTGAGCCATGGATATAGCACTATAGGTGGAATAGAATGGTGGTTGTGGAGAAGACAAAAAGGAGAAGATAGTCTCACATCAACTAGGCGTATCAACGGGCTATGGAGATGCCCATCAATAGATATTAATGTGAGTGAGTAGGGATTGCCATGCAACGAATGCACTATAGCTATAAGTATATGAAAGCTCAAAAAGAAACTAAGTGGGTGTGTGTCGGTGTCAAAACCGGCGGATCTCGGGTAGGGGGTCCCGAACTGTGCGTCTAGGCCGGATGGTAACAGGAGGCAAGGGACACGAAGTTTTACCCAGGTTCGGGCCCTCTCGATGGAGGTAAAACCCTACGTCCTGCTTGATTAATATTGATGATATGGGTAGTACAAGAGTAGATCTACCACGAGATCGGAGAGGCTAAACCCTAGAAGCTAGCCTATGGTATGATTGTTGTTGTGTATGTTGTCCTACGGACTAAAACCCTCCGGTTTATATAGACACCGGAGAGGGTTAGGGTTACACAAAGTCGGTTACAATGGTAGGAGATCTGCATATTCGTATCGCCAAGCTTGCCTTCCACGCCAAGGAAAGTCCCTTCCGGACACGGGACGAAGTCTTCAATCTTGTATCTTCATAGTCCAGGAGTCCGGCGGAAGGTATAGTCCAGCCATCCGGACACCCCCTAATCCACGACTCCCTCAGTAGCCCCCGAACCAGGCTTCAATGATGATGAGTCCGGCGCGCAGATTGTCTTCGGCATTGCAAGGCGGGTTCTCCTCCAAATTCCGTGTACCTGTCGAATAAAGTCCGGTTTCTTGTAGATGTTGCGCTCCTTGGCTTCTACGCCCAATAATGGCCGTTTCCCACGTGTCAAACGAATATGAAAAGTCTGAGTTTTTTTACATTCACACCCCTAGCCGCATAAATGAGCTGACCTATTTAAGGGGACGAGGATTTAGAACCAAACCACATCTTCTCCCCTTCGCGAGTGTTCATCAGAGTGCATCCGACAAAGGTCCATTCCACCATGGCTAGCCGTCGCGACTCCTCCTCTCGCCCTTCCAGCCCTCAGCCTGGATATTGGGAGAGATGCTCCATCCCGCATAGCAAGCTAGTGACGCTCCAGACCAAGGGATTTCTCCCCCCGGCCTATATGGTCCCAGTTCGAGCCGGCCTTGCCATCTATAATGGCGGAGAGCAAGCGGAGAGTGCCCCTAATCCCTCCAAAGGAGAGCGGGTGTGCCTCGTCCCTTATTTAATAAGGGGGCTCGGATTTCCAATCCATCCATTTCTCCGGGGGCTCCTGGAGTTTTATGGCCTCCAGCTACACAATCTCACGCCTGCCTCCGTATTGCATATCGCGGGCTTCGTAGCCCTCTGCGAGCTGTTTTTGGGTATCGAGGCTCATTTCGGGCTATGGAAAAGGTTATTCTGCCTTGTGCCCCGCTCTAAGGAGGGGTCAATGTATCAAGTGGGCGGAGCCGAAGTGTGGCGCATCGCCGGGACCGGATATCTGTCTGGAACCCCAAAGAAGGCGTCCGAAGACTGGCCCTCGGAATGATTTTATATAGAAGACGTCCCGCTGCCGGATCCTGTCCAGATCGGCCTCCTAGAATTCGACAGTGCTCCCTTAAAGAAGCGCCTAAGCTGGCGTCCACGGAGCCCTCAGAGGGAAAGTGACAGGGACATCATTTACCTGATGGGCCGAATAAGATTGTTAGCCCATTCCGGACTAACCATGATCGGGGTTATGGCCGAATGCATTATGCGGGGGGTGCAACCGCTTCAGTATAGAAGCCACCCCATGTGGGACTTCAACGGGGAGGACGACGCCACCCGCTACGGCCGTAAGGGGCCGGATTCAGCTGCCGCTCTATTAAAGATCTTGTCCACTTTGTATAAGGGAGAAGAGGAGGAATTTCTCCGCGTCGACCCACAGGGTGGATTCTCTATGCACAATCCCCCAAGCTGGGTAAGCGGTCGTATTTACTTGCCCATCCGTTTTGTATTCCCATTGTTAAATATTCAGTCTGATGACTTCAACGCAGGAACTGTGTCGGGCTGTTAAGGAAATAAGCAGCCCTCCTCCACAACCCGAGGACCCAGGACGGTCCCTCGACCCGGCCTCTCAAGAGGATCCGGACATATCTGTGGAGCTGATTGATGGAGTGTTCCATCAATTGAGCAAGGACAACGCCTTGGTGGCCATTACGGCCGATTACCCAGGGCTAACCCCGGCCTCCCAGGTAACTAAGATCGAAGTCCCAGTACCCCGAATAGGTGTCCGCCCTCTCATGTTTTCAGTTTCCTGATTACAACCGAACTTTGCAGGGGAGGTTTTTAAGGCGAAAGGCCGAACCTACGGCGACAAGCCAACGAGGGACCGCATGGCCCCATGGGCAGAAAAGAAGTGCAGTCCGGACCGAGGCGTCAGCGCAAAGGTATGTCGCGCCCCCTTATCACAGGTGTTATACCTTCGAGGCACATTGACACTCATGCTCTCTTCAGGACAAAGAGACCTCGCCGGACTATATTCGGAGAGGCTGCCAATCGCGCCTCCACCAGCCAGGCTCCGAAGCCTGGTCCAGAGGCGGAGGCGAACGCAAGGCGTGCGCCAGACGCTCCTCCGACGGAGGATGTGGACGGGTTGTCTGCCACCAACTCTGAGGTGGAGAGTGCCATGAACCACAGGCGTCGCCGGATAATTCTTCGCGACGCTTGTTTCTCCCAAGGGGCGTTAGATGCCTTCAACTCGGGAGATGCGTACCTCCGTGCCGCTCAAAATGGTCTAGTCAGAGCCACAGAGCAATATGTAAAAGACATACGGGTAAGAAAATTTTGGTAATTATATATATATATATACCAGTAGCCCCCGAGACTTGAAACAGTTAGAATAACTGATTTAAGGATCATTTGTTATGCAGGTTCTTACAGAAAAGAATTCCCTATTGTCCAAGGAGCTGGAAGAGTGCAAAGCCCAACTTGAGGCCGCACTAGCCGCGGCAGGGGAGCCCAAGGAGACCCCCTCTGGTAATATACACTTCGAAAGATAAGTATTTTGCAAAGCACGGCATGGGTGCGAATCTGACAAATGAAATTGCAGATGGCGCCGGATTGAATCCGGAAAGGCAACACCTCCTACGCCAGCTAAAGGCTGGTGAGAAGGTGCTGACAAAGGTGAGGCGGGAGAAGAACAAGCTCCAAGATGCCAACACCAAGCTGGGCGTCGAGTTGAAAGATGTTCATGCCCAGCTGTCAGACTCCGTGAAGGAGAATCAGCGGCTTCAGCGCGGCATATTTAGTAAGTGCTTGAACGAACCTTTGAAAGAAAGTTCGGCGAGGAAGTCGACTAACAGAGCAATGTCTGTAGGTGTGCTAACAGGTCGTCCTGCAGAGGAGATGCCCGGTTCTACGGGTGACCTTCTTCCCGAGCTCTCGCAACTGCTCGATCGAGTTCGGCAGGCGATGCAAGGCGTCGCCCAGGCCCTGTGGCCATCCGTCTCCATGCCCGAAGGTCTTGGAGAGCTTGCGGAGAAGCTAAAGGGAGCACGGCGGCACTTCCGATTGTGGAAGATATCGGCCTGCCGTCAAGGTGCTAGGGAGGCCTGGGCCATGGTGAAGACGCGGTACGCAAAGGCTGACCCCAACCACATGGCCAAGGTCGGTCCTGTAGGGCCCGATGGGAACGATATCCCTGTAAGCTTAGTATACGGCCAAGTAGAGTTGGCCGCAAAGTATTCCCAGCAGGACTGTAAATTAGACAGCCTGTTAGATGGTATTGAAGAGGAATACAATCAGTCAAAATGACTATGTAATTTAATTGACATTTATAATGCCTTCTAGCCAGATTGTAGATCATTTGTCATGGCCGACCTTTTTGCTTCAGCCTCGGGACCTGACGGTCCGGAGTGTGTCCGAATTCCCATGCGGTTATATAGGAACCGGGGAATGCATGGAGACCAGGCGTCGGGGTTATTAGTGCGTGAACAGACAAGTGCCCAACTAGTTATGTTATATTACATGGTTAGTAAGAAACATCTTCCAGGGAGAATAGTTCCGTTAGGGGTTCCTTTCCCTGGGAGGCATGCCCTAAGGTGCATGTCCATGCTGCGAAAAGAAACGCAGGAAAAACATTTGGGGGCGTATAGATAAAAATAAAAAAGATCATCTTTAGTTCACCGACCGAATATTCCCTTAAGAACGCTAGCTTTCAGCTTCACCCAGTCTGAGGTACACGTCCGGCTGACCCGACAGTAACAATCGCAGAGGTGCTCCCTTTACCACCTAGCCGAACAATCGGGAACGTAGGGGTAAGCACAGGAGCCAGGCAACCCAGCTTGGCCAAAACTTAAGTCATATCAATGCATATAATGGTGAATAAAAGGTACATGCGGAAGTGTGACACATGTGTTGGGCATGAAGCCCGTATGAATAAGCTTCTGTTTAAAGAAGCCCCCAGATTTAATGAGCGCGGATAGCGCGTCACTTTATGAGCCTTTAAAGGCTATAAGAGAGAGAGAGAGAGAGAGAGAGAGAGAGAGAGAGAGAGAGAGAGAGAGAAGAGAAATGTAAGACAGAAAATATATAAAAAATGGACAGAGGAAGGAGACGAACATAGAGTCCGGCGCTAGGCGTAGAATCTTCGGAGACGGGCTGCGTTCCATGGGTTCGGCTCGAGTCGGTTATCCGATGCATCCCGCAGGCGGTACGCTCCACCAGTCAGGACTTGGTCAATTATGAAGGGACCTTCCCACTTGGGCTTGAGTTTGTCCTTTTTCTTGTCCGGTAGTCGTAGAACTAATTCACCAACGTTGTAATTTTTGGCCCGTACTTCTCTGCTTTGGTATCTTCGAGCCTGCTGTTGATAGAATGCGGAATGGGCTTTTGCCACGTCACGCTCCTCCTCCAATGCGTCCAAGTTGTCCTGCCGATTGAGCTCAGCTTCTCTTTCTTCGTACATGCGCACTCGAGGTGAGTCATGAATTATGTTGCAAGGCAAAACTGCCTCTGCGCCGTACACCATAAAGAATGGTGTGTATCCGGTGGTGCGATTCGGCGTGGTCCGCAGCCCCCAGAGTACGGAGTCGAGCTCCTCTACCCAGTGCGTGTTAGATTCCTTGAGGGACCGCACTAATCTGGGTTTGATGCCACTCATGATAAGACCATTTGCACGATCGACCTGGCCGTTAGTTTGTGGGTGATAGACGGAGGCATAATCGAGCTTGATGCCCATGTTTTTGCACCAGAGTTTTACCTCGTCGGCCATGAAGTTCGTGCCAGTATCAGTGATGATTCTGTGGGGGACGCCGTAACAGTGTACAACCCCGGATATAAAGTCTATCACCGGTCCGGATTCGGCCGTCTTAACAGGCTTGGCTTCTATCCATTTGGTGAACTTATCCACCATGACCAGTAAGTATTTTTGCTTGTGGGTTCCGCCTTTAAGGGGTCCAACCATGTCAAGCCCCCAGGCCGCGAAGGGCCAAGTAATGGGGATAGTTTGGAGGGCGGTGGGTGGCATATGGCTTTGGTTTGCAAAGAGCTGGCAACCGGTGCATCGTTGGACTAAGTCCTGAGCGTCTGCCCGGGCCGTCGGCCGATAAAAGCCCGTACGGAAGGCCTTGCTTACAAGGGACCGAGCTGCAGCATGATGACCGCCGAGTCCGGCATGAATTTCAGCCAGGAGGTTCCGCCCCTCCTCTTCGGAGATGCACCTTTGAAGGACTCCGGTAGTGCTTTTCTTATAAAGCTCTCCCTCGTGGACTCTGTAGGCTTTGGATCGCTGCACTATGCAGCGTGCCTCATTTTGGTCCTCGGGGAGTTCCTGCCTAGTAAGGTAGGCGAGGAATGGTTCTGTCCACGGGGCGATGACGGCCATTATTACGTGGGCTGAAGGTGTTATTTCATTGGCAGAGCCTCCGGTTGTGTCAGGATGTTCGGTGTCGGGCAGTGCCGTTGGCTCCGGGCTATTATTGTTCGGCTCCCCTTCCCATACTACGGATGCCTTGAACAGCCTTTCCAAGAATATGTTGGGGGGGACTACATCGCGTTTTGCGCCGATGCGTGCCAGGACATCTGCCGCCCGGTTATTTTCCCGGGCTATATGGTGAAATTCAAGCCCCTCAAACCGAGCTGACATTTTTAGGACGGTGTTGCGGTAAGCTGCCATTTTTGGATCCTTGGCATCGAAGTCTCCATTTATTTGGGATATTGCGAGGTTCGAGTCCCCGCGCACCTCTAGGCGTTGAATGCCCATGGATACTGCCATCCGAAGACCATGTAAAAGGGCCTCATATTCGGCTGCATTGTTGGAGTCCGTGTACATAATCTGGAGTATGTATTGAACTGTGTCTCCTGTGGGGGACGTCAAAATGACGCCGGCCCCCAGTCCGTCCAACATCTTGGAGCCGTCGAAATGCATGATCCAATTTGAATATGTGCCGTACTCTTTAGGGACGGCCTCCGTCCATACTGCGACGAAGTCGGCCAAGACTCGCGACTTGATGGCTCGCCGTGGCTTATAAGTTATGTCAAATGGGAGGAGCTCAATGGCCCATTTTGCAATCCGGCCCGTTGCGTCACGGTTGTTTATAATATCGTTAAGTGGTACTTCCGAGGCTACTGTTATTGAACACTCTTGAAAGTAGTGTCGTAGCTTCCGGGATGCCATGAATACCGCGTACGCAATCTTTTGATAATGCGGGTACCGTGATTTGCAGGGAGTGAGGACAGTGGACACATAATAGACCGGCTTTTGAAGGGGGGATTTGTGTCTGTTCGCTTCTCGTTCGACGACGAGCACTGCGCTTACAACCTGATGTGTTGCTGCAATGTATAATAGCATTGGTTCGCCAATGTTTGGCGCGGCCAGGACTAGGTTTGTTGCCAGTATGGCTTTTATTTCGTCGAGTCCGGCCGTGGCTGCATCCGTCCATTTGAAGTGTTCGGTGCGCTGAAGGAGGCAGTAAAGGGGTAGGGCCTTTTTTCCCAAGCGGGAGATAAAGCGGCTTAGAGCCGCCACGCATCCGGTTAACTTTTGTATTTGTTTGAGGTCCTTTGGGATATCCAGTCGCGACAGAGCTGGGATCTTGGCTGGATTTGCTTCAATTCCTCTACCGGATACAATGAAGCCCAAGAGCTTTCCGGCTGGAATGCCGAGAACGCATTTTTCTGGGTTGAGCTTGATGTCGTATGTTCGGAGGTTATCAAATGTGAGCCTCAAGTCGTCTACTAGAGATTCAACATGTCTTGTTTTGACGACCACATCATCTACATATGCCTCCACTGTTTTGCCAATCTGGCTTGCCAGACATGTCTGAATCATGCGCTGGTATGTTGCGCCGGCGTTTTTGAGCCCAAAGGGCATCGTGTTGAAGCAGAATGGGCCGTACGGTGTGATAAATGCCGTTGCGGCTTGGTATGGTTCTGCCATCTTGATTTGATGGTAGCCGGAATATGCGTCGAGGAAACACAACGAATCGTGTCCTGCAGTAGCATCGATAATTTGATCGATGCGGGGGAGGGGGAAGGGATCCTTTGGGCAAGCCTTATTAAGGTCTTTAAAATCAACACACAGGCGCCAGGATTTGTCCTTCTTTGGTACCATCACCAGGTTTGCTAGCCAGTCCGGATGTTTTATATCTCTGATGAATCCGGCCTCCAATAGATTTGCTAGCTCCTCTCCCATGGAATGTCTCTTAGGTTCAGAAAAACGCCGAAGAGCCTGTTTGACAGGTTTGAATCCTGTTTGGATATTTAAGCTGTGCTTGGCCAGCCTGCGTGGGATTCCTGGCATGTCTGAAGGGTGCCAGGCAAAAATGTCCCAGTTCTCTCGTAGGAACTCTCGCAGTGCGGCGTCTACATCAGGGTTTAACTGTGCCTCGATGGAAGCTGTTTTATTGGGGTCCATTGGATGGACTTGGAATTTGACTATTTCATCCGCCGGTTTAAAGGAGGTGGACTTGGATCTTTTGTCAAGTACCACATCGTCCCTATTCACCATAGAGCGCAGTGCAGTCAGTTCCTCAGCCGCTAGGGCTTCGGATAGTGCCTCGAGGGCCAGTGCGGTTGTCTTGTTTTCGGCGCGGAGTGCTATGTCCGGATCACTAGCGAGAGTGATGATCCCATTAGGCCCGGGCACCTTGAGCTTCATGTACCCGTAATGGGGTATTGCTTGGAAGATTGTAAATGCTTCCCGCCCTAGCAGAGCGTGATAACCGCTGCTGAACGGAGCCACATGGAACGTGACCTCTTCGGACATGTAATTATCCGGCGTGCCGAACACCACATCTAGTGTGATTTTTCCTGTACAACGCACTTCCCAACTGGGGATTATTCCTCTAAAGGTTGTGCTGCTTCGCTCAATGCGATTCCAGTCTATTTCCATTTTTTGAAGGGTTTCCTCATAAATGAGGTTCAATCCACTGCCACCGTCCATGAGTACCTTGGTAAGATGAAAGCCGTCCACTATTGGACTGAGGACCAATACGGCTGGTGCTCGGGCTGTTCGGAATTTAGGTTCATCACTGGCGTTAAAGGTAATAGCCGTGTCACTCCATGGGTTTATTGTTTCTACTTGGTAGACTTCGGCAAGGCTGCGGAGTGTCCTTTTTCGCATATTATTTGATGCGAAAGTCTCGAATACTGTTAATACCGTATTGGTGTCTCTGGGGTGGCTTTCTGTGGCCTCCGGAATTAGGAGATTTTCGCCAATTTTGGCCACCTGCCGGAGTATCCAACATGCTCTGAGGCTGTGAGTTGGTGTGGCGTCCTCTATACTGTGAATTTTATAGGGTCCATTGAGCCATCCTTCCAGTACGGTTCCATGCCCTGTAGAGGGTTTTTGCTTTTTAGTGCTTGACCCGGGTGTCTGGTGATGATGCACCCTTTTATTTCGGACTGGGTTTGTATTCAGGGCCGGATTGTCCCAAAATTTGATTTCAGTTTTCCAGGTGCTTTCCATCGCACAGTACTTCCGTACAATGGACGCCAAGTCAGCGAAGTGTGTAATATCACGGTGACTTATGGCGTTGAGTATTCCCTTGTCCGTGCAATTATTGCAGAAGATTGAGATTGCGTCTTCCTCGTGGCAGTCCCTTAGCCTGTTCTTAACCAGGAGGAATCTGGCCCAGTGATGATGTACTGTTTCATCGGGCTCTAGCCTGATTTTGGATAGATCGCTTATGTTGGGGTGGGTGGGTGGAATTAAATCCGAAGCCTCACCCCATCTGAGGCTCAAAGGCCGAGGAATTTCCGAACTCGAAAATTTGGATTCCTGGATGTTGTCCAATGAATCCAGCCCATCGCCTGACTCTAAGTTCAGGTCTTGAGTGATATCCTCCCCTCCACGGGTATCCGGCTTGGAGGGATCAGGAATCCAGACGTAGCGAGTCCTTAAGATAGATGAAGGGTCGCCGCGCTGTCCCTCTACCACGGCAACGTGATGGGTGACTTGGGGAGAGTTAATCTCTCTCATATCGGGTTTAGGCCCAATCTGGTCATAATCCGTAGCGACTCCCAGGGCGGCGAAGCGATCCAAGAGCTCGTTTATGGAGGATAGCTCCATTGGATCTAACTGCTCGGCGAGTTCTGAGCTGACATGAAGATTGTTTTCGATGGCTCGAGAGGTCATCGTCGGCGCAGAAGCCGAAGAGGCGGTCATAAGAAAACCACCTAGCCGGAGGGTTTGGCCGACAGCCAAAGCTCCCTTAGCAACGGTGCCGTCTTTAAAGACGGGGCGAGGCATCCTTCCTGATGGCGACGACACAGAGAAACTCTCAATGCACCAATGTCGGTGTCAAAATCGGCGGATCTCGGGTAGGGGGTCCCGATCTGTGCGTCTAGGCCGGATGGTAACAGGAGGCAAGGGACACGAAGTTTTACCCAGGTTCGGGCCCTCTCGATGGAGGTAAAACCCTACGTCCTTCTTGATTAATATTGATGATATGGGTAGTACAAGAGTAGATCTACCACGAGATCAGAGAGGCTAAACCCTAGAAGCTAGCCTATGGTATGATTGTTGTTGTGTATGTTGTCCTACGGACTAAAACCCTCCGGTTTATATAGACACTGGAGAGGGTTAGGGTTACACAAAGTCGGTTACAATGGTAGGAGATCTGCATATCTGTATCGCCAAGCTTGCCTTCCACGCCAAGAAAATTCCCTTCCGGACACGGGATGAAGTCTTCAATCTTGTATCTTCATAGTCCAGGAGTCCGGCTGAAGGTATAGTCCGGCCATCCGGACACCCCCTAATCCAGGACTCCCTCAGTGTGCATCCAACTTGCTTGCTCATGAAGACCTAGGGCAATTTGAGGAAGCCCATCATTGGAATATACAAGCCAAGTTCTATAATGAAAAATTCCCACTAGTATATGAAAGTGATAACATGAGAGACTCTCTACTATGAAGATCATGGTGCTACTTTTGAAGCACAAGTGTGGTAAAAGGATAGTAACATTGTCCCTTCTCTCTTTTTCTCTCATCATTTTTTTATTTGGGCCTTTTCTCTTTTTTTATGGCCTCTTTTTATTTGGGCTTCTTTGGCCTCTTTTTTTTCGTCCGGAGTCTCATCCCGACTTATGGGGGAATCATAGTCTCCATCATTATTTCCTCACTGGGACAATGCTCTAATAATGATGATCATCACACTTTTATTTTTCTTACAACTCAATACTTAGAACAAAATATGACTCTATATGAATGCCTCCGGCGGTGTACCGGGATATGCAATATGACAATGATGGAGTGTGTCATAATAAATGGAACGGTGGAAAGTTGCATGGCAATATATCTCGGAATGGCTATGGAAATGCCATAATAGGTAGGTATGGTGGCTGTTTTGAGGAAGGTATATGGTGGGTTTATGATGCCGGCGAAAATTGCACGGTAATAGAGAGGCTAGCAATGGTGGAAGGGTGAGAGTGCGTATAATCCATGGACTCAACATTAGTCCTAAGGAACTCACATACTTATTGCAAAAATCTATTAGTTATCAAAGAAAAAGTATTATGTGCATGCTCCTAGGGGGGTAGATTGGTAGGAAAAGACCATCGCTCGTCCCCGACCGCCACTCATAAGGAGGACAATCAATAAATAAATCATGCTCCGACTTCATCACATAACGGTTCACCATACGTGCATGCTACGGGAATCACAAACTTCAACACAAGTTTTTCTCAAATTCACAACTACTCAACTAGCATGACTCTAATATTACCATCCTCATATCTCAAAACAATCATCAAGTATCAAACTTCTCTTAGTATTCAACACACTCATAAGAGAATTTTATTATTCTTGAATACCTAGCATATTAGGATTTTAAGCAAATTGCCATGCTATTTAATACTCTCAAAATAATCTAAGTGAAGCATGAGAGTTCATCTATTTCTTCAAAATAAAACTACCACCATGCTCTAAAAGATATAAGTGAAGCACTAGAGCAAATGACAAACTACTCCGAAAGATTTAAGTGAAGATCAATGAGTAGTCGAATAATTATGCAACTATGTGAAGACTCTCTAACATTTAATAATTTCAGATCTTGGGATTTTATTCAAACAGCAAGCAAAGCAAAAGAAAATGACATTCTAAGAATAGCAATCATCATGTGAAAAAGCAAAAACTTAGGATCAACCGAAACTAACCGATAGTTGTTGAAGAAGAAAGGTGGGATGCCAACCGGGGCATCCCCAAGCTTAGACGCTTGAGACTTATTGAAATATTATCTTGGGGTGCCTTGGGCATCCCCAAGCTTGATCTTTTGTGTCTCCTTAATTCCTCTCATATCACGGTCTCCCTAAATCTCAAAAGCTTCATCCACACAAAACTCAACAAGGACTCGTGAGATAAGTTAGTATAAACCATTGCAAAAACCTTATCATACTCTACTGTAGCGGATCACTAAAATTATTATTCAACATTGAATACTAAATGCCTCTGCATATTTAATAGTCCTATCCTCAAATATAATCATTAAAGAAGCAAAAATATGCAAACAATGCAAACATAACAGCAATCTGCCTAAACAGGATAGTCTGTAAAGAATGCAGCAACATCCATACTTACCAAGATCCAAAAATTATGAAATAAAACTCCCACTGTTGTAAATTTATCAGATCTTAATATGCAAAAGGATTCAACATTTTATCACATTCTGACTTTTCTAGGGAATTATTGCAACAGCGGTAAACTTTCTGTTTTCAAACAGCAACATGAAGACTTGTAACATAGGCATAGTAAAGACTATCAATGCCACTTTTATTGGAATAAAAGATGCAAAACATTGTTCTAAATAACAGCAAGAAAATTCTAACAAAATAAATTGACACTCCAAGCAAAACACATATCATGTGGCGAATAAAAATATAGCTCCAAGTAAAGTTACCGAAGATCGAAGACGAAAGAGGGGATGCCCCGGCTTAGGCTCTTGGTTGTCCTTGAATATTACCTTGGGGTGCCTTGAGCATCCCCAAGCTTAGGCTCTTGCCACTCCTTATTCCATAGTCCATCTAATCCTTACCCAAAACTTGAAAACTTCACAACACAAAACTTAACAGAAAACTCGTAAGCTCCGTTAGTATAAGAAAATAAATCACCACTTCAAGCTACTGTAATGAACTCATTCTTTATTTATATTGGTGTTATAACTACTGTATTCCAACTTATATATAGTTTATAAACTATTTTACTAGCCATAGATTCATCAAAATAAGTAAACAATACATGAAAAACAGAATCTGTCAAAAACAGAACAGTCTGTAGTAATCTGGATCAAACGTATACTTCTGGAACACATAAAATTCTCGAATAAATTGCTGGACCTGAGGAGTTTATCTAATCATCTGCAAAAAGAATTAACTAAATATCACTCTCCAAATAAAAATGGCAGCAATTCTCGTGAGCGCTAAAGTTTCTGTTTTTTACAGCATGATCAACAAGACTCTCCCCAAGTCTTCCCAAAGGTTCTACTTGGCACAAAAACTAATTAAAAGCATAAAACCACATCTAAACAGAGTCTAGATGAATTATTTATTACTAAACAGGAACAAAAATCAAGGAACTAAAATAAAATTGGTTTGCCTCCCAACAAGCGCTATCGTTTAACGCCCCTAGCTAGGCACGATGATTTCAATGATGCTCACATAAAAGATAAGAATTGTAAGATAAATAGAGCATCATGAAGAATATGACTAGAACATTTAAGTCTAACCCACTTCCTATGAATCGGGATTTTGTGAGCAATCATCTTGTGGGAACAAGAATCAACTTGCATAGGAAAGCAAAACAAGCATAACTTCAAAACTTTAAGCACATAGAGAGGAAACTTGATATTATTGCAATTCCTACATGCATATATTCCTCCCTCATAATAATTTTTAGTAGCATCATGAATGAATTCAACAATATAACCAGCACCTAAATAATTCTTTTCATGATCTACTTGCATAGAAACTTTATTACTCTCCACATAAGCAAAATTCTTCTCATGAATAATAGTGGGAGCAAACTCAACAAAATAATTATCATGTGAGGCATAATCCAATTGAAAACTAAAATCATGATGACAAGTTTCATGGTTATCATTAATCTTTATAGCATACAAGTCATCACAATAATCATCATAAATAGCAACTTTGTTCTCGTAATCAATTGGAACCTCTTCCGAAATAGTGGATTCATCACAAAATAAAGTCATGACCTCTCCAAATCCACTTTCATCAATATAATCATCATAAATAGGAGGCATGCTTTCATCATAATAAATTTGCTCATCAAAACTTGGGGGACAAAAAATATCATCTTCATCAAACATAGCTTCCCCAAGCTTGTGGCTTTGCATATCATTAGCATCATGGATATTCAAGGAATTCATACCAACAACATTGCAATCATGCTCATCATTCAAATATTTAGTGCCAAACATTTTATAGATTTCTTCTTCTAGTACTTGAGCACAATTTTCCTTTCCATCATACTCACGAAAGATATTAAAAAGGTGAAGCATAGGAGTTTCACTCAATTCCATTATTTTTTTGTAGTTTTATTTTATAAACTAAACTAGTGATAAAACAAGAAACTAAAAGACTCGATTGCAAGATCTAAAGATATACCTTCAAGCGCCAACCTCCCCGGCAACGGCGCTAGAAAAGAGCTTGATGTCTACTACACAACCTTTTTCTTGTAGACGTTGTTGGGCCTCCAAGTGCAGAGGTTTGTAGGACAGTAGCAAATTTCCCTCAAGTGGATGACCTAAGGTTTATTGATCCATAGGAGGCGTAGGATGAAGATGGTCTCTCTCAAGCAACCCTGCAACCAAATAACAAAGAGTCTCTTGTGTCCCCAACACACCCAATACAATGGTAAATTGTATAGGTGCACTAGTTCGGCGAAGAGATGGTGATACAAGTGGTATATGGATGGTGGATAAAGGTATTTGTAATATGAAATTATAAAAACAGCAAGGTAACTAATGATAAAAGAGAGCGTAAACAGTATTGCAATGTGTTGAAACAAGGCCTAGGGTTCATACTTTCGCTAGTGTAAGTCCTCTCAACAATACTAACATAATTGGATCACATAACTATCCCTCAACATGCAACAAAGAGTCACTCCAAAGTCACTAATAGCGGAGAACAAACGAAGAGATTATGGTAGGGTACGAAACCACCTCAAAGTTATTCTTTCCAATCAATCCGGTGGGATATTCCTATAAGTGTCACAAACAGCCCTAGAGTTCATACTAGAATAACACCTTAAGACACAAATCAACCAAAACCCTAATGTCACCTAGATACTCCAATGTCACCTTAAGTATCCGTGGATATGATTATACGATATGCATCACACAATCTCAGATTCATCTATTCAACCAACACAAAGGACCTCAAAGAGTGCCCCAAAGTTTCTACCGGAGAATCGCGACGAAAATGTGTGCCAACCCCTATGCATAGGTTCATCGGCGGAACCCGCAAGTTGGTCACCAAAACATACATCAAGTGGCACGTGGTATCCCATTGTCACCACAGATATCCACGGCAAGACATACATCAAGTGTTCTCAAATCTTTAAAGACTCAATCCGATAAGATTACTTCAAAGGGGAAACTCAATTCATTACAAGAGAGTAGAGGGGGGAAGAAACATCATAGGATCCAAATATAATAGCAAAGCTCGTGATACATCAAGATCGTATCATCTCAAGAACACGAGAGAGAGAGAGAGATCAAACACATAGCTACTGGTACATACCCTCAGCCCCGAGGGAGAACTACTCCCTCCTCATCATGGAGAGCCCCGGGATGATGAAGATGGCCACCGGAGAGGGATTGCCCCCTCCAGCAGGGTGCCGGAATGGGTCTAGATTGCTTTTCGGTGGCGGAGGCTTCTGGCGGCGGAACTCCCGATCTATTGTCTCTTCTGTAAGTTTTAGGGTATATGGAGTTATATAGGCAGAAGAAGCACGTCAGGGGAGCCACGAGGGCCCCACGAGGCAGGGGGGCGTGCCCTAGGGGGGTGGGCGCTCCCCCCACCCTCGTGGGCAGCTCCTGTATCTTCTGACGTGGGGTCCAAGTCCATCAGGTGTGTTTCCTTCCAAAAATAACTTCTCCAGTTGATTTCGTTCCGTTTCAACTCCGTCTGATATTCCTTTTCTTCAAAACACTGAAATAGGCATAAAACAACAAATCTGGGCTGGGCCTCCGGTTAATAGGTTAGTCCCAAAAATAATATAAAAGTGGAAAATAAAGCCCAATATTGCCCAAAACAGTAGATAATATAGCATGGAGCAATCAAAAATTATAGATACGTTGGAGACGTATCACTGTTCTTCTTGAAGTTCCCCTTCTTCCCTTTATCCTTTTTCTTGAAACTGGTGGTCTTGTTGACCATCAACACTTGATGCTTCTTCTTGATTTCTACCTCAGCAGCCTTTAGCATTGCGAAGAGCTCAGGAATCGTCTTATAGTTCATCACGAAGCTCTTTTAGCTTGGTGGCAGTGATTGAAGAACTCTGTAAATGACACTATCATCAGGAAGATTAACTCCCAGTTGAGTCAAGTGGTTGTGGTACCCAGACATTCTGAGTATATGTTCACTGATAGAACTATTCTCCTCCATCTTGCAGATGTAGAAATTATTGGAGAGTTCATATCTCTCAATCCGAGCATTTTCTTGAAATATTAACTTCAACTCCTGGAACATCTCATATGCTCCATTACGTTCAAAACGTTGTTGAAGTCCTGGTTCTAAGCCGTAAAGCATGGCACACTGAACTATCAAGTAGTCATCAGCTTTGCTCTGCCAGGTGTTCATAACATCTGGCGTTGCTCCTGCAACGGGTTTGTCACCTAGCGGTGCTTCCAAGACGTAATTCTTCTGTACAGCAATGAGGATAATCCTCAAGTTACGGGCCCAGTCCGTGTAGTTGCTACCATCATCTTTCAACTTAGCTTTCTCTAGGAACGCATTAAAATTCAATGGAACAACAGCACGGGCCATCTATCTACAACAACATAGACATGCAAAATACTATCAGGTACTAAGTTCATGATAAATTAAAGTTCAGTTAATGAAATTACTTAAGAACTCCCACTTCGATAGATATCTCTCTAATCATCTAAGTGATCACGTGATCCATATCAACTAAACCATGTCCGATCATCACGCGAGATGGAGTAGTTTTCAATGGTGAACATCACTATGTTGATCATATCTACTATATGATTCACCTCGACCTTTCGGTCTCAGTGTTCCGAGGACATATCTGCATATGCTAGGCTCGTCAAGTTTAACCCGAGTATTCTGCGTGTGCAAAACTGGCTTGCACCCGTTGTATGTGAACATAGAGCTTGTCACACCCGATCATCACGTGGTGTCTCGGCACGACGAACTGTAGCAACGGTGCATACTCAGGAAGAACACTCATACGCTGAAATTTAGTGAGAGATCATCTTATAATGCTACTGCCAAACTAATCAAAATAAGATGCATAAAGGATAAACATCACATGCAATCAATATAAGTGATATGATATGGCCATCATCATCTTGTGCCTTTGATCTCCATCTCCAAAGCACCGTCATGATCACCATCGTCACCGGCTTGACACCTTGATCTCCATCGAAGCATCGTTGTCGTCCCGCCAACTATTGCTTCTACGACTATCGCTACCGCTTAGTGATAAAATAAAGCAATTACATGGCGATTGCATTTCATACAATAAAGCGACAACCATATGGCTCCTGCCAGTTGCCGATAACTATGTTACAAAACATGATCATCTCATACAATAAAATTTGGCATCATGTATTGACTATATCACATCACAACATGCCCTGCAAAAACAAGTTCGACGTCCTCTACTTCGTTGTTGCAAGTTTTACGTGGCTGCTACGGGCTGAGCAAGAACCGTTCTTACCTATGCATCAAAAACCACAACACGGTATAGTGATTGCTTTTTGATCTTCAGAAAGAACCATGTTCATTGAATCCAATTCAACTAAAGCTGGAGAAACAGACACCCACTAGCCACCTGTGTGCGAAGCACGTCAGTAGAACCAGTCTCGCGGAAGCGTACGCGCAATGTCGGTCTGGGTCGCTTCATCCAACAATGCCGCGGAATCAAGAATCAACTAGTGACAGCAAGCAATATGTATAAACCCACGCCCACAACTCCTTTGTGTTCTACTCGTGCATATAACATATACGCATAAACCTGGCTCGGATGCCGCTGTTGGGGAACACAATAATTTCAAAAAAAATTCCTACGCACACGCAAGATCATGGTGATGCATAGCAACGAGAGGGGAGAGTATCGTCTATGTACCCTCGTAGACCATAAGCGGAAGCGTTATGACAACGCGGTTGATGTAGTCGTACGTCTTCACGATCGACCGATCTAGAACCAAAGGTACGACACCTCCGCGATCTGCACACGTTTGGCTCGGTGACGTCCTGTGAACTCACGATCCAGTAGAGCTTCGAGGGAGAGCTTCGTCAGCACGACGGCGTGATGACGGTGATGATGTTGCTACCGGAACATGGCTTCGCCTAAGCACCGCTATGATATTACCGAGGGGGACACCGCACACGGCTAAAGATCAATGATCAACTTTTGTGTCTATGGGGTGCTCCCTTCCCCGTATATAAAGGAGTGGAGGAGGGGGAGGCGGCCTCCTAGGCACACCCCAAGGGGAGTCCTACTCCCACCGGGAGTAGGATTCCCCCCTTGCCTTGTTGGATTTAGCCATTTAGGAGAGAAGGAAGGAGGAGGGAGGAGGAAGGAAAGGGAGGCCGGCCCCACTCCCAATTCGGATTGGGCTTGGGGGGCACCTCCTCCTTTGCTCCTTTCCCCTCTCCCCCACTAAGGCCCAGTAAGGCCCATATACCTCCCGGGGGGTTCCGGTAAGCTCCCGGTGCTCCGGTATACTCCTGTTTTCACCCGGAACCATTCCGATGTTCAAACATAGGCTTCCAATATATCGATCTTTATGTCTCGACCATTTCGAGACTCCTCGTTATGTCCGTGATCAAATCCGAGACTCTGAACTACCTTCGGTACATCAAAACACATAAACTCGTAATACCGATCGTCACCGAACGCTAAGCGTGCGGACCCTACGGGTTCGAGAACTATGTAGACATGACCGAGACATGTCTCCGATCAATAACCAATAGCGGAACCTGGATGCTCATATTGGTTCCTACATATTCTACGAAGATCTTTATCGGTCAAACCGCATAATGGTATACGTTGTTCCCTTTGTCATCGGTATGTTACTTGCCCGAGATTCGATCATCGGTATCTCAATACCTAGTTCAATCTCCTTACCGGCAAGTCTCTTTACTCGTTCCGTAATGATACATCCTGTAACTAACTCATTAGCTACAATGCTTGCAAGGCTTATTGTGATGTACATTACCGAGAGGGCCCAGAGATACCTCTCCAACAATCGGAGTGACAAATTGATTTCTACTACACAACCTTCTTCTTGTAGACGTTGTTGGGCCTCTAAGTGCAGAGGTTTGTAGGACAGTAGCAAATTTCCCTCAAGTGGATGACCTAAGGTTTATTAATCCGTAGGAGGCGTAGGATGAAGATGGTCTCTCTCAAGCAACCCTGCAACCAAAAAACAAAGAGTCTCTTGTGTCCCCAACACACCCAATACAATGGTAAATTGTATAGGTGCACTAGTTCGACGAAGAGATGGTGATACAAGCGGTATATGGATGGTAGATAAAGGTATTTGTAATCTGAAATTATAAAAACAGCAAGGTAACTAATGATAAAAATGAGCGTAAACGGTATTGCAATGTGTTAAAACAAGGCCTAGGGTTCATACTTTCACTAGTGCAAGTTCCCTCAACGATACTAACATAATTGGATCACATAACTATCCCTCAACATGCAACAAAGAGTCACTCCAAAGTCACTAATAGCGGAGAACGAACGAAGAGATTATGGTAGGGTACGAAACCACCTCAAAGTTATTCTTTCCAATCAATCCGTTGGGCTATTCCTACAAGTGTCACAAATAGCCCTAGAGTTCATACTAGAATAACACCTTAAGACACAAATCAATCAAAACCCTAATGTCACCTAGATACTCCAATGTCACCTCAAGTATTCGTGGGCATGATTATACGATATGCATCACACAATCTCAGATTCATCTATTCAACCAACACAAAGGACCTCAAAGAGTGCCCCAAAGTTCTACTGGATAATCACGACGAAAACGTGTGCCAACCCCTATGCATAGGTTCATGGGAGGAACCCGCAAGTTGATCACCAAAACATACATCAAGTGAATCACGTGGTATCCCATTGTCACCACAGATATGCACGGCAAGACATACATCAAGTGTTCTCGAATCTTTAAAGACTCAATCCGATAAGATTACTTCAAAGGGGAACCTCAATTCATTACAAGAGAGAAGAGGGGGAGGAGAAACATAAGATCCAACTATAATAGCAAAGCTCGCGATACATCAAGATCATATCACCTCATGAACACGAGAGAGAGAGATCAAACACATAGCTACTGGTACATACCCTCAGCCCCGAGGGAGAACTACTCCCTCCTCGTCATCGAGAGCACCAGGATGATGAAGATGGCCACCAGAGAAGGATTGCCCCCTCCGGCAGGGTGCCGGAACGGGTCTAGATTGGTTTTTGTTGGCTACGGAGGCTTCTGGCGGTGGAACTCCCGATCTAAATCTCCGTTCTGGAAGTTTTACGATACGTAGGTATATATGGGTGCAGGGGGTACGTCGGAGGAGCTACGGGGGCCCCACGAGGCAGGGGGCGCGCCCTAAGGGGGGGCGCCCCCCACGCTCGTGAGCACCTCCCGTATCTCCTGACGTGGAGTCCAAGTCTATCCGGTGGCTTTCATTCCAAAAATAACTTCTCCAGTTGATTTCGTTCCATTTCGACTCCGTTTGATATTCCTTTTCTTCGAAACACTAAAATAGGCATAAAACAACAAATCTGGGCTGGGCCTCCGGTTAATAGGTTAGTCCCAAAAATAATATAAAAGTGGAAAATAAAGCCCAATATTGCCCAAAACAGTAGATAATATAGCATGGAGCAATCAAAAATTATAGATACGTTGGAGACGTATCAAGCATCCCCAAGCTTAATTCCAGCTCGTCCTCGAGTAGGTAAATGATAAAAAGATAATTTTTGATGTGGAATGCTAGTTTGCATAATTTCAATGTAATTCTTCTTACTTGTGATATGAATATTCAGATCCGAAAGATTCAAGACAAAAGTTCATATTGACATAAAAATAATAATACTTCAAGCATACTAATAAAGCAATTATGTCTTCTCAAAATAACATGGCCAAAGAGAGCTATCCCTACAAAATCATATAGTCTGGCTATGCTCCATCTTCACCACACAAAATATTTAAATCATGCACAACCCCGATGACAAGCCAATCAATTGTTTCATACTTTTGATGTTCTCAAACTTTTTCAATCTTCACGCAATATATGAGCGTGAGCCATGGACATAGCACTATAGGTGGAATAGAATGGTGGTTGTGGAGAAGACAAAAAGGAGAAGATAGTCTCACATCAACTAGGCGTATCAACGGGCTATGGAGATGCCCATTAATAGATATCAATGTGAGTGAGTAGGGATTACCATGCAACAGATGCACTAGAGCTATAAGTATATGAAAGCTCAACAAAAGAAACTAAGTGGGTGTGCATCCAACTCGCTTGCTCATGAAGACCTAGGACATTTTGAGGAAGCCCATCATTGGAATATACAAGCCAAGTTCTATAATGAAATATTCCCACTAGTATATGAAAGTGACAACATAGGAGACTCTCTATCATGAAGATCATGGTGCTACTTTGAAGCACAAGTGTGGTAAAAGGATAGTAGCATTGTCCATTCTCTCTTTTTCTCTCATTTTTTTATTTTTTTATTTGGGCCTTCTCTTTTTTTATGGCCTCTTTTTTTCTCTTTTTTTATTTGGGCTTCTTTGGCCTCTTTTATTTATTTATTTTCGTCCAGAGTCTCATCCCGACTTGTGGGGGAATCATAGTCTCCATCATCCTCTCCTCACTGGGACAATGCTCTAATAATGATGATCATCACACTTTTATTTACTTACAACTCATGAATTACAACTCGATTCTTAGAACAAGATATGACTCTATATGAATGCCTCCGGCGGTGTACCGGGATGTGCAATGATGCATGAGTGACATGTATGAAAGAATTATGAATGGTGGCTTTGCCACAAATACGATGTCAACTACATGATCATGCAAAGCAATATGAGAATGATGAAGCGTGTCATAATAAATGGAATGGTGGAAAGTTGCATGGCAATATATCTCGGAATGGCTATGGAAATTCCATAATAGGTAGGTATGGTGGCTGTTTTGAGGAAGGTATATAGTGGGTTTATGGTACCGGCGGAAGTTGCGCGGTACTAGAGAGGCTAGCAATGGTGGAAGGGTGAGAGTGCGTATAATCCATGGACTCAACATTAGTCCTAAAGAACTCACATACTTATTGCAAAAATCTATTAGTTATCAAAACAAAGTACTACGCGCATGCTCCTAGGGGGATAGATTGGTAGGAAAAGACCATCGCTCGTCCCCGACCGCCACTCATAAGGAAGGCAATCAATAAATAAATCATGCTCCGACTTCATCACATAACGGTTCACCATACGTGCATGCTACGGGAATCACAAACTTCAACACAAGTATCTCTCAAATTCACAACTACTCAACTAGCATTACTCTAATATCACCATCTCCATATCTCAAAACAATTATCAAGCATCAAACTTCTCATAGTATTCAACACACTCATAAGAGAATTTTATTATTCTTGAATACCTAGCATATTAGGATTTTAAGCAAATTACCATGCTATTTAAGACTCTCAAAATAATATAAGTGAAGCATTAGAGTTCATCTATTTCTTCAAAATAAAACTACCACCATGCTCTAAAAGATATAAGTGAAGCACTAGAGCAAACGACAAACTACTCCGAAAGATATAAGTGAAGATCAATGAGTAGTTGAATAATTATGCAACTATGTGAAGACTCTCTAACATTTAATAATTTCAGATCTTAGTATTTTATTCAAACAGAAAGCAAAGCAAAATAAAATGACATTCTAAGAATAGCAAACATCATGTGAAGAAGCAAAAACTTAGGATCAGCCGAAACTAACCGATAGTTGTTGAAGAAGGACGGTGGGATGCCAACCGGGGCATCCCCAAGCTTAGACGCTTGAGAATTCTTGAAATATTATCTTGGGGTGCCTTGGGCATCCCCAAGCTTGAGCTTTTGTGTCTCCTTAATTCCTCTCATATCACGGTCTCCCTAAATCTCAAACGCTTCATCCACACAAAACTCAACAAGGACTCGTGAGATAAGTTAGTATAAACCATTGGAAAAACTTTATCATACTCTACTGTAGAAAATCACTAAAATTATTATTCAACATTGCATACTAAATGCCTCTGCATATTTAATAGTCCTATCCTCAAATAGAATCATTAAAGAAACAAACATATGCAAACAATGCAAACATAACAGCAATCTGCCTAAACAGGATAGTCTGTAAAGAATGCTGCAACATCCATACTTCCCTAGCTCCAAAAGTTATGAAAGAAAATTCCCACTGTAGTAAAATTATCAGAGATTAATATGCAAAAGGTTTCAACATTTTATCACATTCTGACTTTTCTAGGGAATTATTGCAACAGCGGTAAACTTTCTGTTTTTAAACAGCAACATGTGGACTTCTAAAATAGGCTTAGTAAAGGCTATCAATGCCTATTTTATTGAAATAAAAGATGAAAAACATTGTTCTAAATAACAGCAAGAAAATTCTAACAAAATAAATTGATGCTCCAAGCAAAACACATATCATGTGGCGAATAAAAATATAGCTCCAAGTAAAGTTACCGATGAACGAAGACGAAGGAGGGGATGCCTTCCAGGGCATCCCCAAGATTAGGCTCTTGGTTGTCCTTGAATATTATCTTGGGGTGCCTTGGGCATCCCAAATCTTAGACTCTTGCCACTCCTTATTCCATAGTCCATCGAATCCTTACCCAAAACTTGAAAACTTCACAACACAAAACTTAACAGAAAACTCGTAAGCTCCGTTAGTATAAGAAAATAAATCACCACTTCAAGATACTGTAATTAACTCATTCTTTATTTATATTGGTGTTAAACCTACTGTATTCCAACTTCTCTATGGTTTATAAACTATTTTACTAGCCATAGATTCATCAAAATAAGTAAACAACACACGAAAAACAGAATCTGTCAAAAACAGAACAGTCTGTAGTAATCTGGATCAAACGTATACTTCTGGAACTCATAAAATTCTCAAATAACTTTCTGGACCTGAGGAATTTATATATTAATCATCTGCAAAAAGAATTAACTAAATATCACTCTCCAAATAAAAATCGCAGCAATTCTCGTCAGCGCTAAAGTTTCTGTTTTTTACAGCAAGATCAACAAGACTTTCCCCAAGTCTTCCCAAAGGTTCTACTTGGCACAAACACTAATTAAAAGCATAAAACCACATCTAAACAGAGTCTAGATGAATTATTTATTACTAAACAGGAACAAAAATCAAGTAACAAGAATAAAATTGGGTTGCCTCCCAACAAGCGCTATCGTTTAACACCCCTAGCTAGGCATGATGATTTCAATGATGCTCACATAAAAGATAAGAATTGTAACGTAAAGAGAGCATCATGAAGAATATGACTAGCACATTTAAGTCTAACCCTATTACTATGCATAGGCATTTTGTGAGCAAACAACTTGTGGGAACAATAATCAACTTGCATAGAAAGGTAAAACAAGCATAACTTCAAAATTTTAAGCACATAGAGAGGAAACTTGATATTATTGCAATTCCTACAAGCATATATTCCTCCCTCATAATAATTTTCAGTAGCATCATGAATGAATTCAACAATATAACCAGCACCTAAAGCATTCTTTTCATGATCTATAAGCATAGAAAATTTACTACTCTCCACATAAGCAAATTTCTTCTCATGAATAATAGTGGGAGCAAACTCAACAAAATAACTATCATGTGATTGAAAATTAAGATCAAGATGACAAGTTTCATTGTTATTATTATTCTTTAAAGCATACGTGTCATCACAATAATCATCATAGATAGGAGGCACGCTTTCATCATAATAAATTTGCTCATCAAAACTTGGGGGACAAAAAATATCATCTTCATCAAACATAGCTTCCCCAAGCTTGTGGCTTTGCATATCATTAGCATCATGGATATTCAAGGAATTCATACTAACAACATTGAAATCATGCTCATCATTCAAATATTTAGTGCCAAACATTTTATAGATTTCTTCTTCTAGCACTTGAGCACAATTATCCTTTCCATCATACTCACGAAAGATATTAAAAAGATGAAGCGTATGAGACAAACTCAATTCCATTTTTTTGTAGTTTTCTTTTATAAACTAAACTAGTGATAAAACAAGAAACTAAAAGACTCGATTGCAAGATCTAAATATATACCTTAAAGCACTCACCTCCCCGGCAACGGCGCCAGAAAAGAGCTTGATGTCTACTACAAAACCTTCTTCTTGTAGACGTTGTTGGGCCTCCAAGTGCAGAGGTTTGTAGGACAGTAGCAAATTTCCCTCAAGTGGATGACCTAAGGTTTATCAATCCATAGGAGGCGTAGGATGAAGATGGTCTCTCTCAAGCAACCCTGCAACCAAATAACAAAGAGTCTCTTGTGTCCCCAACACACCCAATACAATGGTAAATTGTATAGGTGCACTAGTTCGGCGAAGAGATGGTGATACAAGCGGTATATGGATGGTAGATAAAGGTATTTGTAATCTGAAATTATAAAAACAGCAAGGTAACTAATGAAGTGAGCGTAAACGGTATTGCAATGTGTTGAAACAAGGCCTAGGGTTCATACTTTCACTAGTGCAAGTTCCCTCAATGATACTAACATAATTGGATCACATAACTATCCCTCAACATGCAAAAAAGAGTCACTCCAAAGTCACTAATAGCGGAGAACGAACGAAGAGATTATGGTAGGGTACGAAACCACCTCAAAGTTATTATTTCCAATCAATCCGTTGGGCTATTCCTATAAGTGTAACAAACAGCCCTAGAGTTCGTACTAGAATAACACCTTAAGACACAAATCAATCAAAACCCTAATGTCACATAGATACTCCAATGTCACCTCAAGTATCCATGGGCATGATTATACGATATGCATCACACAATCTCAGATTCATCTATTCAACCAACACAAAGGACCTCAAAGAGTGACCCAAAGTTCTACCGGAGAATCATGACCAAAACGTGTGCCAACCCCTATGCATAGGTTCATGGGCGAAACCCGCAAGTTGATCACCAAAACATACATCAAGTGAATCACGTGGTATCCCATTGTCACCACAGATACGCATGGCAAGACATACATCATGTGTTCTTAAATCTTTAAAGACTCAATCCGATAAGATTACTTCAAAGGGGAAACTCAATTCATTACTAGAGAGAAGAGGGGGAGGAGAAACATAAGATCCAACTATAATAGCAAAGCTCGCGATACATCAAGATCATATGACCTCAAGAACATAGCTACTGGTACATACCCTCAGCCCCGAGGGAGAACTACTCCCTCCTTGTCACGGAGAGCACCGGGATGATGAAGATGGCCACCGGAGAAGGATTGCCCCCTCCGGCAGGGTGCCGGAACGGGTCTAGATTGGTTTTCGGTGGCTACGGAGGCTTCTGGCGGCGGAGCTCCCAATCTAAATCTCCGTTCTGGAAGTTCTACGATACGTAGGTATATATGGGTGCAGGGGGTACGTCGGAGGAGCTACGGGGGCCCCACGAGGCAGGGGGCGCGCCCTAGGGAGGGGGGCGCCCCCCACCCTCGTGAGCACCTCCCGTATCTCCTGACGTGGAGTCCAAGTCTATCCGGAGGCTTTCGTTCCAAAAATAACTTCTCCAGTTGATTTCATTCCGTTTTGACTCCGTTTGATATTCCTTTTCTTCGAAACACTGAAATAGGCATAAAACAGCAAATCCGAGCTGGGCCTCCGGTTAATAGGTTAGTCCCAAAAATAATATAAAAGTGGAAAATAAAGCCCAATATTGCCCAAAACAGTAGATAATATAGCATGGAGCAATCAAAAATTATAGATACGTTGGAGACGTATCACAAATCCTAATCTTGATCCATGCCAACTCAACAAACACCATCGGAGACACCTGTAGAGCACCTTTATAATCACCCAGTTACGTTGTGACGTTTGGTAGCACACAAAGTGTTCCTCCGATATTCGGGAGTTGCATGATCTCATAGTCATAGGAACATGTATAGTTATGGAGAAAGCAATAGCAACAAACTAAACGATCATCGTGCTAAGCTAACGGATGGGTCAAGTCAATCGCATCATTCTCTAATGATGTGATCCTGTTAATCAAATGACAACTCATGTCTATGGTTAGGAAACATAACCATCATTGATTCAACGAGCTAGTCAAGTAGAGGCAAACTAGTAACACTCTATTTGTCTATTTATTCACACACGTACTAAGTTTCCGGTTAATACAATTCTAGCATGAATAATAAACATGTATCATGATACAAGGAAATATAAATAACAACTTTATTATTGCCTCCAGGGCATATTTCCTTCAATTAGTTGTCATCCCAAAGGTATCAAACCCGACTCATTTATCTCAGCTTTGGTCTATCAGCTTATGTAGTGTGTTCTATAAGATTGCTTCAAAAGTTCTTGCAAACCGTTTAAAGCTGATCTTACCAAAAACATATCTTCGAGGAGCAAACTGCCTTTGTCCCAGGAAGACTTACAACTGAAAATATAATTCATAATTCCTCCTATGAATGTTTACATTTTATGAAGAAGAGCAAAAAATTAATAACTTTTGTGCACTCAAGCCGGATATGATGAAGGCATATGACAGACTGGAACAAATTTATCTGGAAGCCATTATGGTGAAACTGGGGTTTGCTGCACCATGGATCTCAATAGTCACGGGGATGGTGAGATCAGTATCTTTTTCTATCCTTCTGATTGGAAGTAAGCTAGAAGTATTCAAACCCTCAAGCAGGATCATGCAGGGAGATCCTATCTCTCCATACCTTTTCTTGATAGCAGCAGAGGGCCTTTCGTGCCTCCTTAAATCTCAGCCACAGTCATCTTATTTTGTGGCATCAAGTTGGCATCATCAACACCGTCAATGAATCACCTTTTATTCATAGATGACAACCTGTTGCTTTCCAAGGCAAACGTTAATGGAGCAGAGGAGGTTTCCAATCTATCGGCGACTTATTGTAGGACGTCGGGATAGAGGATAAACCGTGATAAACCATCCATATTTTTTAGTAAGGGATGTCCTTGGATCATGCATGATGCGGTCAGAGATACATTACGAGTTCCTAATGAATCTTTAAGTGGCAGATATCTGAGGATGCCAACGGATGCGGGGATTCCAAAAAGGGACTTTTAATTATCTTAGTGACCGTATATGTGAGAAGGTTAAAGGATGGATAGGCAAGTATTTATCTACACGCAACAAATATGTTTTTCTCAAATTAGTTTCCTAGGACATTCTTGTCTACTCAATGGCTTGTTTCAAGCTTCCAAGAGGTTTATGCGAGCACTTAAATTCAATTATTCAGAAGTTTTACTAGGGCGGTAAGCAAGGGGAAATTAAGGTGGCTTGGGTCTCATGGGATTCAATGACAAAACCCAATCATACGGGTGGCTTGGATTCAGGGATCTAAAATTGTTCAACTTGTCACTCCTCGTGAGGCAATCATGGAGAATCTTGCAAGAACCATCATTAATGAGCGCCAGGATTCTGAAAGTGACAACTTCCTAGAAGGCTCGATTCTCACGGTGAGCTTGGTCCTAGGCCATCATAGATTTGGCTTGCAATTCTGGAAGGGAGAGATATACTGAAGCAAGGCATAATCAGGAGGATAGGCAATGAACTGCCAACACATATATGAGAAGACAATTGAATTCCCAAGAAGGCATCACTCGGACCCGTTGTTTCAGTTGTGCGAAACCCTCCCCAATTGTTTGCGGAGCTTCTCGCACTGGCGACTGCCTCTTGGAATGAGCTGCTGGTTCAGAGTATATTTTTACCAATAGATGCTAGCACAAGGAGCATTGGCGGATTTTGGGTTTGGGACTCAGAGCGTAAGGGCCATTTCTCAATCCGGTCAGCGTACAGACTCCTCGTCACAATAAAGCTACATCGTGAGAACTGGCTAGAGGGTAGAAGTGGTTCATTGGGGGGATGACAAAGATGATAAGCTTGAACATCACTTTGGAAAATTTATGTTCCTTCCAAACCCAAGGTCTTCCTTTGGAGACTTGCAAAACAGTCGCTACCAACCTTCGATATGCCGCATCATCGAAATATGCTGCACTTGAGTTCGTGTGCCTAGTGGCAGGGCGGAGGATTCTTGGAGACACTCTCTTCCTAACTGCACTATGACATATTTCATTTGGGCACTCTTCGATGAAGTTCTAGTCGACCAACCAAACGCAAGGAATTGGATCTTCGATATGAATGAAATTGTGTCCCATGATAGGTTTGCCGGGTTAGTCATGGGTGATCTGGTACGCTAGGAGGAAGGCCATCCATAAAGTAATATTCCAAACTCCCAGCTCGATAAATTCTTTTATTGAGTCATATTTAAGTGATCTTCAAGTTTTAGCCAAACCGTGGCCATAGAGGGGAAGGGAACCTAGCTCACATACCATCTACCTGCGAACACCGGTGGCTTCCTCCTCCTACCGACTACGCAAAATTCAATGTAGACGAAGTTGTTTCCCGGAGCGAAGCAAGGGGAGCAGTAGCGACGTTCTGCAAAGATCTTGTCAGAACATATCTTGGTTCATCAGAAATTGTGTGTGATGGAATCACATACCCAACACTACTAGAAACCCTGGCCTATAGAGAGGCAATGGCACTTGCGGAACATCTAAATCTGACAAAGATCCAGATAGCATCAGACTTCAAAGGTGTGGTTCAAGATATAGGGGAAGGAATCGCCTGACCACGTGCAGCTATAATTAGAGAGATTATTGGAAGAAGGACGGGTTTCTAGACTTGTAATTTTATCTTTGAACGTAGGAACTTCAATTCTGATGCTCATAATATCGCCAAGAAAGCGTGCATGTTAGGTATCAAGCGCCATGTGTGGTTGGGTCATCCCCATGACCCAATTCTTGTACCTATGAACATTTTTGTTACTTAATAAAGCTAGACGAGATTTCTCAAAAAAAATCAATGTTGCATACTTGTAGCCAGAAAATACACTCTAATTTTGAGGGGTCAAACTCTTATTTGGTAAATTGGTAGGGGTCAAAAATAAAAGAAATAGGTTAGAGCTAAGATTTCACATGCAACTATGTACACAAACTTGAGATTATAAGTAGATAGATCAACAATGCATCGATAAGTAATAAGATGTAAATTGCAAAATAAATAAGTGGTGATGCATCCTTGTGACACCATGACCGACTACCTCCGCATCAAGGATTAGATTATACAACCTTGGTCGTGTCTGACTCCCGGGGCGACCTTGGTTATTAAGGATAATCCAAACCCGCATTAGCGTTTGATGACTCCGTCGTTGTCTCCCATAGAGAATCGTGTCGGGGAACGTAGCAGAAATTCAAAATTTTCCTACGTGTCACCAAGATCTATCTATGGAGAGACTAGCAACGAGGGGAAGGAGAGTGCATCTACATACCCTTGTAGATCGCTAAGCGGAAGCGTTCAAGTGAACGGGGTTGATGGAGTCGTACTCGTCGTGATTCAGATCACCGATGATCCTAGTGCCGAACGGACGGCACCTCCGCGTTCAACACACGTACAGCTCGACGATGTCTCCCACGCCTTGATCCAGCAAGGAGAGAGGGAGAGGTTGAGGAAGACTCCATCCAGCAGCAGCACAACAGCGTGGTGGTGATGGAGGAGCGTGGCAATCCTGCAGGGCTTCGCCAAGCACCTACGGGAGAGGAGGAGGTGTCACGGGAGGGAGGGAGGCGCCAAGGGCTCAGGTATGGATGCCCTCCCTCCCCTCCACTATATATAGGGGCAGGGGAGAGGGGGGAGGTGCAGCCTTGCCCCCTCCTCCAAGGAAGGGGTGCGGCTAAGGAGGGGGGAGGAGTCCATCCTCCCCAAGGCACCTCGGAGGTGCCTTCCCCCTTTAGGACTCTCCCCTTTTTCCTTTATCTTGGCGCATGGGCCTCTAGGGGCTGGTGCCCTTGGCCCATGTAGGCCAAGGCGCACCCCCTACAGCCCATGTGGCCCCCCGGGGCAGGTGGCCCCACCCGGTGGGCCCCCGGGACCCTTCCGGTGGTCCCGGTACAATACCGATGACCCCGAAACTTGTCCCGATGGCCGAAACAGGACTTCCTATATATAAATCTTTACCTCCGGACCATTCCGGAACTCCTCGTGACGTCCAGGATCTCATCCAGGACTCCGAACAACATTCGGTAACCACATACAAGCTTCCTTTATAACCCTAGCGTCATCGAACCTTAAGTGTGTAGACCCTACGGGTTCGGGAGACATGCAGACATGACCGAGACGTTCTCCGGTCAATAACCAACAGCGGGATCTGGATACCCATGTTGGCTCCCACATGTTCCACGATGATCTCATCGGATGAACCACGATGTTAAGGACTCAATCGATCCCGTATACAATTCCCTTTGTCTAGCGGTATGGTACTTGCCCGAGATTCGATCGTCGGTATACCGATACCTTGTTCAATCTCGTTACCGGCAAGTCTCTTTACTCGTTCCGTAACACATCATCCCGTGATCAACCCCTTGGTCACATTGTGCACATTATGATGATGTCCTACCGAGTGGGCCCAGAGATACCTCTCCGTTTACACGGAGTGACAAAATCCCAATCTCGATTTGTGCCAACCCAACAGACACTTTCAGAGATACCCGTAGTGTACCTTTATAGCCACCCAGTTACGTTGTGACGTTTGGCACACCCAAAGCACTCCTACGGTATCCGGGAGTTGCACAATCTCATGGTCTAAGGAAATGATACTTGACATTAGAAAAGCTTTAGCATACGAACTACATGATCTTGTGCTAGGCTTAGGATTGGGTCTTGTCCATCACATCATTCTCCTAATGATGTGATACCATTATCAACGACATCCAATGTCCATGGTCAGAAAACCGTAACCATCTATTGATTAACGAGCTAGTCAACTAGAGGCTTACTAGGGACATGGTGTTGTCTATGTATCCACACATGTATCTGAGTTTCCTATCAATACAATTCTAGCATGGATAATAAACGATTATCATGAACAAGGAAATATAATAATAATCAATTTATTATTGCCTCTAGGGCATATTTCCAACAGTCTCCCACTTGCACTAGAGTCAATAATCTAGTTCACATCGATATGTGATTAACACTCAAGGTCACATCGCCATGTGACTAACACCCAAAGAGTTTACTAGAGTCTATAATCTAGTTCACATTTACCATCTGATTAACACTCGATGAGTTCTGGGTTTGATCATGTTATGCTTGTGAGAGAGGTTATAGTCAACGGGTCTGAACCTTTCAGATTCGTGTGTGCTTTACAAATCTCTATGTCATCTCCTAGATGCAGCTACCACGTTCTATTTGGAGCTATTCCAAATAACTGTTCTACTTGGAGCTATTCTAAATTGTTGCTCCATTATACGTATCCGGTATCTCTACTCAGAGCTATCCGGATAGGTGTTAAGCTTGCATCGACGTAACCCTTTACGACGAACTCTTTTACCACCTCCATAATCGAGAAAATTCCTTAGTCCACTAGTTACTAAGGATAACTTTGACCGCTGTCCTGTGAGCCATTCTTGGATCACTCTTGTACCCCTTGACTGACTCATGGTAAAGCACACTTCAGGTGCGGTACACAGCATAGCATACTGTAGAGCCTATGTCTTAAGCATAGGGGACGACCTTCGTTCCTTTCTGCCATGGTTGAGCTTTAAGTCTTAACTTCATACCTTACAACTCAGGCAAGAAATCCTTCTTTGACTGATCCATCTTGAACACCTTCAAGATCACGTCAAGGCATGTGCTCATTTGAAAGTACTATTAAGCGTTTTGATCTATCCTTATAGATCTTGATGCTCAATGTTCAAGTAGCTTAATCTAGGTTTTCCATTGAAAACACTTTCCAAATAACCCTATATGCTTTCCAGAAATTCTACGTTATTTCTGATCATTAATATGTCAACAACATATACTTATCAGAAATTCTATAGTGCTCCCATTCACTTCTTTGGAAATACAAGTTTCTCATAAACTTTGTATACACCCAAAATCTTTGATCATCATCAAAGCATACATTCCAACTCCGAGATGCTCACTCCAGTCCTCAGAAGGATTGCTGGAGCTTTGCATACTTATTAGCATATTTCAGGATAGACAAAACCTTCCGGTTGTATCACATACAACCTTTCCTCAAGAATCGTCGAGGAAACAATGTTTTGACATCCTATCTGCAAGATTTCATAAATAATGCAGTAATTGCTAATATAATTCCAACAGACTCTTAGCATCGCTACGAGTGAGAAAGTCTCATCGTAGTCAACTCCTTGAACTTGTCGAAAAACATCTTAATGACAAGTCGAGCTTTCTCAATGGTGACACTTACCATCATTGTCTGTCTTCCTTTCAAAATCCATATGTACCTAACAGCCTTACGACCATCAAGTAGTTCTTCCAAAGTCTACACTTTGTTTTCATACATGGATCCTCTCTCGGGTTTTATGGCCTTGAGCCATTTATCGGAATCCGGGCCCACCATCGCTTCTCCATAGCTCGTAGGTTCATTGTTGTCTAGCAACATGACTTCCAAGACAGGATTACGTACCACTCTGAAGTAGTACTCATCCTTGTCATCCCACGAGGTTTGGTAGTGACTCGATCCGAAGTTCCATGATCACTATCATAAGCTTCCACTTTAGTTGGTGTACGTGCCACAGGAACAACTTCCTGTGCCCTGCTACACACTTGTTGAAGTGACGGTTCAATAACCTCATCAAGTCTCCACCATCCTCCCACTCAATTCTTTCGAGAGAAACCTTTCCTCGAAAAAGGACCCGATTCAAGAAACAATCCCTATTGCTTTAGGATCTGAATTAGGAGGTATACTCAACTGTTTTGGGTGTCCTATGAAGATGCATTTTATCTGCTTTGGGTTCGAGCTTATCAACCTGAAACCTTTTCACATAAGCGTCGCAGCCCCAAACTTTCAAGAAACGGCAACTTAGGTTTCTCCAAACCATAGTTCATACGGTGTCGTCTCAACGAAATTATGTGGTGCCCTATTTAAAGTGAATGTGGTTGTCTCTAATGCCTAACCCATGAACGATAGTGGTAACTCGATAAGAGACATCATGGTATGCACCATATCCAATAGGGTGCAACTATGACGTTTGGACACGCCATCACACTATGGTGTTCCAGGCTGTATCAGTTGTGAAACAATTTCCACAATGTCTTAATTCTGTGCCAAACTCGTGATTCAGATATTCATCTCTATGATCATATCATAGATCTTTTATCCTCTTGTCACGACGATCTTTCAACTTCACACTGAAATTACTTGAACCTTTCAATAATTCAGACTCGTGATTCATCAAGTAAATATACTCAACATCTACTCGAATCATCTGTGAAGTAAGAACATAACGATATTCACTGCATGCCTCAGCACTCATTGGACTGCACACATCAAAATGTGTTACTTCCAACAAGTTGCTATCTTGTTCCATCTTACTGAAAACGAGGCTTTTCAGTCATCTTGCCCATGTGGTATGATTTGCATGTCCCAAGTGATTCAAAATCAAGTGAGTCAAAATGGTCCATTTGCATGGAGTTTCTTCATGCATATACACCAATAGACATGGTTCGCATGTCTCAAACTTTTCAAAAACGAGTGAGCCCAAAGATCCATCAATATGGAGCTTCTTCATGCGTTTTATACCGATATGACTTACGTGGCAGTGCCACAAGTACGTGGTACCATCATTACTATCTTTTGGCATGAACATGTGTATCACTACGATCGAGATTTAATAAACCATTCATTTTAGGTGTAATACCATTGAAGGTATTATTCAAATAAACAGAGTAACCATTATTCTCCTTAAATGAATAACCATATTGCAATAGACGTAATCCAATCATGTCTATGCTCAACGCAAACACCAAATAACAATTATTTAGGTTTAACACCAATCTCTTTGGTAGAGGGAGCGTGCGATGCTTGATCATATCAAGCTTGGAAAAACTTCCAACACATATCGTCAGCTCACCTTTAGCTAGTCTCCGTTTATTCCGTAGCCTTTTGTTTCGAGTTACTAACACTTAGCAACCGAACCGGTATCTAATACCCTGGTGCTACTAGGAGTACTAGCAAAGTACACATTAACACAATGTATATCCAATATACTTCTATCGACCTTGCCAGCCTTCTTATCTACCAAGTATCTAGGGTAATTCTGCTCTAGTGGTTGTTCCCCTTATTACATAAGCACTTAGTCTCGGGTTTGGGTTTTACCTTGGGTTTCTTCACTAGAGCAGCATCTGATTTGCCGTTTCATGAAGTATCCCTTCTTGCCCTTGCCCTTCTTGAAACTAGTGGTTTCACCAACCATCAACAATTGATGCTCCTTCTTGATTTCTACTTTCGCGGTGTCAAACATCGCGAATTCCTCAAGGATCATCATATCTATCCCTGATATGTTATAGTTCATCACGAAGCTCTAACAGCTTGGTGGCAATGACTTTGGAGAACCATCACTGTCTTATCTGGAAGATCAACTCCCACTCGATTCAAATGATTGTTGTACTCAGACAATCTGAGCACAAGCTCAACAATTGAGCTTTTCTCCTTAGTTTGCATGTTTAAGAAAGTCATCGGAGGTCTTATACCTCTTGACATGGGCACGAGCCTGAAATCCCAATTTCAGCCCTCAAAACATCTCATATGTTTCGCGATGTTTCAAAAACGTCTTTGGTGCCTCAACTCTAAACCGTTTAACTGAACTATCACGTAGTTATCAAAACGTGTATGTCAGATGTTCGCAACAACCACAGAAAACGTTCGAGGTTCAGCACACTGAGCGGTGCATTAAGGACATAAGCCTTCTATGAAGCAATGAGGACAATCCTCAGTTTACGGACCTAGTCCGCATAATTGCTACTATCAACTTTCAACTAATTTTTCTCTAGGAACATATCTAAACAGTAGAACTATAGCGTGAGCTACGACATAATTTGCAAAAACCCTTTGACTATGTTCAGGATAATTAAGTTCATCTTATGAACTCCCACTCAGATAGACATCCCTCTAGTCATCTAAGTGATTACATGATCCGAGTCAAACTAGGCCGTGTCCGATCATCACGTGAGACGGACTAGTCATCATCGGTGAACATCTTCATGTTGATCGTATCTTCTATACGACTCATGTTCGACCTTTCGGTCTCCGTGTTCCGAGGCCATGTCTGTACATGCTAGGCTCGTCAAGTTAACCCTAAGTGTTTCGCGTGTGTAAATCTGTCTTACACCCGTTGTATGTGAACGTTAGAATCTAACACCCGATCATCACGTGGTGCTTCGAAACACGAACTGTCGCAACGGTGCACAGTTAGGGGAGAACACTTCTTGAAATTGTTGTAAGGGATCATCTTATTTACTACCGTCGTTCTAAGCAAATAAGATGTATAAATATGATAAACATCACATGCAATCAAATAGTGACGTGATATGGCCATCATCACTTTGCTCCTTTTGATCTCCATCTTCGGGGCTCCATGATCATCATCGTCACCGGCATGACACCATGATCTCCATCATCATGATCTCCATCATCGTGTCTTCATGAAGTTGCCTCGCCAACTATTACTTCTACTACTATGGCTAACAGTTAGCAATAAAGTAAAGTAATTACATGACGTTTAAGTTGACACGCAGGTCACAAATAAATAAAGACAACTCCTATGGCTCCTGCCGGTTGTCATACTCATCGACATGCAAGTCGTGATTCCTATTACAAGAACATGATCAATCTCATACATCACATATATCATTCATCACATCCTTTTTGGCCATATCACATCACATAGCATACCCTGCAAAAACAAGTTAGACGTCCTCTAATTGTTGTTTGCATGTTTTACGTGGCTGCTATGGGTTTCTAGCAAGAACGTTTCTTACCTACGCATGAACCACAACGTGATATGCCAATTGCTATTTACCCTTCATAAGGACCCTTTTCATCGAATCCGATCCGATTAAAGTGGGAGAGACAGACACCCGCCAGCCACCTTATGCAACTAGTGCATGTTTGTCGGTGGAACCGGTCTCACGTAAGCGTACGTGTAAGGTTGGTCCGGGCCGCTTCATCCCATGATGCCGCCGAATCAAGATAAGACTAGTAACGGCAAGCATATTGAACAATATCGACGCCCACAACTACTTTGTGTTCTACTCGTGCAAAGAATCTACGCAATAGACCTAGCTCATGATGCCACTGTCGGGGAACGTAGCAGAAATTCAAAATTTTCCTACGTGTCACCAAGATCTATCTATGGAGAGACTAGCAACGAGGGGAAGGAGAGTGCATCTACATACCCTTGTAGATCGCTAAGCGGAAGCGTTCAAGTGAACGGGGTTGATGGAGTCGTACTCGTCGTGATTCAGATCACCGATGATCCTAGTGCCGAACGGACGGCACCTCCGCGTTCAACACACGTACAGCTCGACGATGTCTCCCACGCCTTGATCCAGCAAGGAGAGAGGGAGAGGTTGAGGAAGACTCCATCCAGCAGCAGCACAACGGCGTGGTGGTGATGGAGGAGCGTGGCAATCCTGCAGGGCTTCGCCAAGCACCTACGGGAGAGGAGGAGGTGTCACGGGAGGGAGGGAGGCGCCAAGGGCTCAGGTGTGGATGCCCTCCCTCCCCTCCACTATATATAGGGGCAGGGGAGAGGGGGGAGGCGCAGCCTTGCCCCCTACTCCAAGAAAGGGGTGCGGCCAAGAGGGGGGGAGGAGTCCATCCTCCCCAAGGCACCTCGGAGGTGCCTTCCCCCTTGAGGACTCTTCCCTCTAGGGTTCCCTAGGTGCATGGGCCTCTTGGGGCTGGTGCCCTTGGCCCATGTAGGCCAAGGCGCACCCCCTACAGCCCATGTGGCCCCCCGGGACAGGTGGCCCCACCCGGTGGGCCCCCGGGACCCTTCCGGTGGTCCCGGTACAATACCGATGACCCCGAAACTTGTCCCGATGGCCGAAACAGGACTTCCTATATATAAATCTTTACCTCCGGACCATTCCGGAACTCCTCGTGACGTCCGGGATCTCATCCGGGACTCCGAACAACATTCGGTAACCACATACAAACTTCCTTTATAACCCTAGCGTCATCGAACCTTAAGTGTGTAGACCCTACGGGTTCGGGAGACATGTAGTCATGACCGAGATGTTCTCCGGTCAATAACCAACTGCGGGATCTGGATACCCATGTTGGCTCCCACATGTTCCACGATGATCTCATCGGATGAACCACGATGTCAAGGACTCAATCGATCCCGTATACAATTCCCTTTGTCTAACGGTATGGTACTTGCCCGAGATTCGATCGTCGGTATACCGATACCTTGTTCAATCTCGTTACCGGCAAGTCTCTTTACTCGTTCCGTAACACATCATCTCGTGATCAACCCCTTGGTCACATTGTGCACATTATGATGATGTCCTACCGAGTGGGCCCAGAGATACCTCTCCGTTTACACGGAGTGACAAAATCCCAATCTCGATTCGTGCCAACCCAACAGACACTTTCAGAGATACCCGTAGTGTACCTTTATAGCCACCCAGTTACGTTGTGACGTTTGGCACACCCAAAGCACTCCTACGGTATCCGGGAGTTGCACAATCTCATGGTCTAAGGAAATGATACTTGACATTAGAAAAGCTTTAGCATACGAACTACATGATCTTGTGCTAGGCTTAGGATTGGGTCTTGTCCATCACATCATTCTCCTAATGATGTGATACCGTTATCAACGACATCCAATGTCCATGGTCAGGAAACCGTAACCATCTATTTATTAACGAGCTAGTCAACTAGAGGCTTACTAGGGACATGGTGTTGTCTATGTATCCACACATGTATCTGAGTTTCCTATCAATACAATTCTAGCATGGATAATAAACGATTATCATGAACAAGGAAATATAATAATAATCAATTTATTATTGCCTCTAGGGCATATTTCCAACAAATCGGTCCCGTCTGTTGTACTGACTGTCATCGACTTTGGGTATAGCCATCCACTCCGCCCTACCCTTTACCTCCCTGTACCGATATTTGGTGTCTTGGGTACCGGCAAGCCTTGAGATCAATGTAGAGACAAGAGACAAATAATTTCACAAAAATATGAAGTAAATTCATGCGTTAATCCCTTGCGCATACACGGGGCTGTGAGGCTATGTCTCGGCCCTTATCCGGAGGGAATTACTCACAAATCGTGAATGAATCACAAGCAGATGACATTGTACAATAAACTTCTTGAAGATGAATGATTGATAGTCTTACAATGTCATTGCCCGTGATGAAATCTCGGTAACAAGTAACTAATCTAATGGAGATGAAGGTTATGGTGATGGATATGGCAATGGAGATGAGATGTTAATGGTGGCTAAGCGGCAACTGTGAATGGTTGATGATAGATGACTCGTCAGGTCTTCCCCTCCTTTATATAGTGTACACAAGCAGAATAGGGTTTCAGAGCGTCTCTATTGCGAATTTGGCTCGGGCCAATTCACAATATTGTCAAGGATGACATTATGGAGTCGGTGGCACATGCTATGACTGTTGGTATGAGCAGTGTCAGCCATATACCATGCACTGACTTCTCTTCTGTTGCCTTTGATCCACGCCTACTTGTATGGAATTGATCTTCTACACCGTACTATTCCATATATTTCTAGACTTTTCACCTAAAAACATTCATTTTTGTAAGGAACAAAATAAACAAGGAGGTGTGCAAACTTTTGCATTTGTTCGTCATTAGCGGGCAAATCGAAGTGATAAAATTCTTAACAGTAATTGTATTTTGCTTCTTCAGAGTGCCTCTATTTTTTATCCTTCTCACGTGATGGAACGTATATCAGGTGAGGGGTGGGATAGGTAACATGCCGCGCTCATACTTGTCTGGTCTTGAGGCGACACCAAGTCCAACCTCTTCTGCGTCGTTGAGTCACCAACTCGCCATTGATCTCTTGATCAATACTTTTTTGCAGGATTGCCTGAAACTGCATCTATCAAGTTTCTTTTACTAACCACCATCTCACAACCATCGCCATGACAAAACTTGCCGCCCTAACGGCATGCGCCACGATCCTCGTTGTATCCTTCGTTGTGCTCATGATGATGATTACCCCGTACCCCTTGGTGCCCATCATGCCCCCTTGCTTGGTGCAAAACCGCACCCCGAGAAGAAGAAGTGTGTGGACACTAATGTCCATGACAAAATGGGTGGTATAGATACCGCATGTACCCACTTGTGTTGGTATAGAGGCCGCACTTATTTATTGTTAGTGTATTTATGGTTCGCTAGTGTGAATGTGTAAATGTCGAGGGAGTGGCGGTACCTCACGTGGAAGAGGATTCTCAAAGAGGATGCTGAACTTTGTGGAAATAAAGGAATACTAGAGTGTTCAATAATCGCTCACAACAAATGTCTTTAATGGATCTTGCACCTTTATCATTCGAGAACTGAAAATTTGGGTGACTGTCACATGTCAGAGTATCGCAAGTTTTTGTGAGTAGTAGGGTATTTGAGTAGACGGGCCTTGTTTTTCTTTTTCTTATCTTTTTTCTTGTCTCTTTCCCGTTTGGCTGGAAGTGTTTGTACTATATGCTCCTTTCTTTTATAAAACTATATGGTATATTTTGTGTACTCTCTTAAGAAAAGGAATGTGTGAATGTACTGTTCATTTAATCACTGAAGTAATTTTGTTTTCTCTCAAAACTTTCTCCCTTTTTTGGGGAAACAATAAAATTCTCTTCGTGGGACCTCTCTTCTCCCTTCCCGCTGATGCCATGGCGACGAAGGGGAAACAAACCTCACCGGCAGGGACGAGGCTGGCTTGTTAGCACTAGTTCAGCTGACCGCGGCGAAGATCAGATCCTTCATTAAATTAACACATCCTGCTTCTCCCGGCGGCGGGCGGCCGCGGCCGCGGCGAAGGAGGAGAAGGGGATGACGGGTTGCGCCCAGAGGGATGTATTACGGGGAAATCCTCGCCGCGCCAGTGTAGGGTCGTTGGAGGGAGAGGGTCGCTGGTGACTGGTGAGCTCGCTTCCCTTAGCAACGGCCCTCGGTGTGTGGTGTTCATAAATTTCCGATTTAGTTCGGCAATCTGAACTAGAATTAGACGCCCCCCTCTTTTTTTTTTTTTTGCGAAAACAGAATTAAACTGTCTAGCTGTGATGGTCCCATGGTGTGGCGAAACTGGGGATTTCTCTGCATCTGTAGTGTAAACTTGTGATGATCTATCCTATTAACGTTGACGGGATAGCAGAGGTGTCACCCAGAGAAACTACTCAACTGAAAGCTGGGGAAAACGAAGATATCCCCTGCAGCACAACACAAGTTGTGTTTTTTTCAGTTTTGTTTCGGCACTTGAATTACGGCACGGCATTGGTTGTGCAGAAATTTTTTAGTGGCAATTGCATATTAGGAATGTGCAGAGTTGTAGTATTTATCAGTAAACCGATTAGTGATCTGGCCCGGCTTTTGTAACCCAGAAATGTGTGTCTTCCTCAGGTTAACATCTATAGCCTGTTTTCACATGTTGATGGACAGTGTGCTACACATGAAACGTCTAAGACTCAAAAGTAGATTGTGTCTGCCTCTAAGATGCTGCATAAACCTTACCGTGCATCGGGCGATGGCTTGAAGCTTTTTTTTCTATATGCATAAAGATGCTGCCTAGCTAGATATGCTATATCTGCTTTTCACTGTATTAGAACATAGTGAGAAAAGAAAAACTAAATATGCAAGCTATTCCTTTCAGGAACGGGGTGCAATGGTGCAGGTCCAGAACTTTCAGAAAATAAGGTGGCGGTGGCTTCACCACACCATCTAGTTTGTATGTGTGCTTTAAGCATTTTTTATTTTGTTTTGCCGGATTATTAGTAAATTCGTTTTGGCTGTTTACGAGTGTTCATGGTATCAATTCTCGGTAACTTTGATGTCTGTCTATTGTTGACATTCCAAGCTCTTAATGCTATTGCTTAGACAACAACCTCTCCATGCTTACATGGGAGGAGCTCCCTGAGAGCTTAGCTGGAACACCTCTCTTATTCTCCCAAATCCTGAAGTCCATGAGCCTTATGGGTTCAGAACAAGAAGCTTAAATGCCTCGAAGACGCCCTTTAACTCTGACAGCAACAAACACCTTGCAGGCCATAGCAGTTCATATAAAGAAACATAACAAGCCATTAATTTTCACGCAATCCACGTTTATCACAGATGTCACTAATTCTATTATTATTACACTTACTGCTCAATCACGACAAAATGAAAATAGAGCACATGTGATATATGAGGAAAGGGTCCAATCACACCATGATATTTTCCATTAGTACTAGCACATTTCACTTATATGCACAATCTGTTGCACACTTGAGTCTTTCTGGTACAATCAAATTGAATGCATCACAATTTCACCCAAGAAGCGGGATGAAGGGTTACCAATTAGTGGTATATTCGTAAACAGAACATAGCAATGTTGTAAACATTGAGGGTTTAACCTGTATTTATAGAAAACACAAGAGGAATGCTTTAGAGTAAAAAACATATTCTCCAGTAGCATGTTCAAGCTGTATAGGGATACAACATTAGTCAAAAATATATTCTTGGGCAGGAGCCATGATGTGCCCTTTTGGATTGGCAACAATAATCAACATGTATAGAGATACAATATTAGTTCTGGTTCTCGAGCTCACCCACCTTCAGAATGGGGTTCCTTGGATTGTTGGCAAGCTGGGTCCGAAAGTGTTCCTCAAAGTTGCTGGCCTTGAGGAATACTTCATCTGGTATTTCCTTGAGTTGTTCATCCGGGATAATGTTTAACCATAACCGGGCTTCCTTGATGCTTGGGAGAAAGTCTAGCCCTGAAAATGCAACTTCATTCCCAGAACAACCATTTTCAGCACTTACCCTCCAGTCATTCCTGACCTGTAGTTGCTCAAGCTTAGGCATTGCTCCTTGGTCAAACTTCACCAATTTGATGTCCCCAAAGTTTCCAAACACAAGAACTGTGAGGCTTCTGAAAATCCCAATCTGGAAACGAAGCTCTTCACCCTGAAATGACTTCTCCAACAAATGCAGGATGGCCAGATTTGGCATCCTCCCAAGAACTTCCACATCACCATCATGCCCCGATAGCCTGGTGCTCCGTAAATTCAGCTTCACAAGATTCTGGAGCCTCTGGACCCATCTTGGCAGTTTGATCAGATTACCGTACAGCTTGAGGCTCTGGAGGTTTTCCGGGGGCGAGGTCATCCAGTGCAAACATTCACACAATCCAGGCTCTCCCTCTGACCGTATTGACAATGACTCAAGACGGTTGAGATTATTGATTGTTGAACAAAAATTTTCACCATTTCTCCCGTTGATGCCAGTTACTGCTAACTTGCGCAACCAGGTCAGTTTTTTTATGTCCTGAATGACTACCGCCCGTGCAACATTTACAACCCCCAGTGTGTGCAAGCCGATCAGTTTCCTCATCCCTCTAGGAGCTAGAACTCCATACCTGTCCAGACGCTTGGCAACAGCAGGGAGTCTAGCACAGCAAGCAACAGTACATACGTCATGGCGGTTCATGTCTTCAGAATAACCTAAATGACGGGGTGCACAACAAGCTGCACAAAGCATCACTGACCCTGAAGTCAATAGACATAGTCTGTTGTTGCCCATTGAATTTGCGAGCTTCTCTTCAAGTTTCTCATATGACACCTTTTTGTCAATCGATTTCCTACCAAGGCGGAGATAGGTTAACATCCGAAGTTTGATGATGGTCTTTGGCAGCTTTAGTATTCTCGTATCCCTGACATCTAGTGTATGGAGTTGCCTCAGGTTACCCAAGGAGTGTGGCAGGTGATGAATATCATCACATCCTCTTATGGAAAAATATTTGAGGTGAAGAAGCTTCCCAATGTGCTGAAGGTGGTGATCAGCTAGGCCTGGTGTGCCTTCTAGGTCCAGCACTCGTAGCAACCTCATCTTGTCAGAAATAAAAAATGGCTTCCACTTCCCCAAAACTGTTATTGATCTCACACGGGACAAGTCCACTATGCTCTCGAACTGACTTTGATCTCCCTTCCAATTTTAGCTTATAGCAAGGTGCCGAACTGTGGCTCGTCTGCTTAAGCCGTAACCTTCCTCCAGTGTGAAAACAAAATTTTCTTCAGTTGACTTCTTGATGCTGATTTCATGGATTAGATCATGGACCTGGCATGCATCAATTCCTTTTCTACCATGAATTGATTGTTGAGATGGTAGGAGCATGCTCCTGCTTACGAGTTCCATGAAGTCGCCCTCTGCTATTTCCTCTGCAGACCTACCACACACCTCCCTTGAATAACCCTCTGCAATCCACCGACGCACCAAACGGCGCCGACTGACCTCGCGATCTTTTGGAAAGATCGACATATACAAGAAACAAGGCTTAAGATAGTATGGTAGGCCATCAAAGCTTTTATTAAGGACTGTCATTATGGGCCCAAGGTCTGGATTCAGTTCCAACTCAGCACTAATATTCTCATTCTACTTCCTCCATTCCAAAGGTGTGTTTTGTTGGTTTGCCAAGAAACCACCTATGGTGACTATTGCAAGGGGAAGTCCACTGCACTTCTTTAGGATCAGCTTTGCTTGTTCAACCAACTCTGGATATTGCTCATCCAAATTTGTAATCTTGCCAAATACCTGAAATTTTTATTTAATATTTTTAGTACACCAAATATAAAACTAAACACACAATAGTCATCCAAATTTATAGTTTAGTTTTGTGATTACAATGGAACACAGACTATGTGATTTAAAGGTGCACACTCCTGTTATGTTTGTTGGCTCCTTGGACAAGAGAATTTTCCAAAATTCATTTTGCAAAGTAAATCTGCAATTTGTGCCCTTGGTCCTCTGGCTACATATGCAAGCAAATCAGGTAACTCTAATACACTCTCCGATTCATATTACTTGTCCCTGCTTTAGTACAACTTTAGTATAAAGTTGTACTAAAGCAGCGACAAGTAATATGGATAGGAGGGAGTACAAACTATTTGGAACTCAATTTTTTTTGAACTTCCAACCACAGTTCTGTTTTACTATTGCATACAAGACGCCCTCATCGCCTAATGAATAAAAGTTTAATTAATAAATAAACTAAGAAGTATATGACCTAACATTCTAGAAGGATGTCCCGTATCCACAGTTACATTCTTTCTCGGAAAAAGAGATGTCTTTGCACCTTTCGAAAAATTCTGAAACTCTACAGACCAAGTTCTTGTCAAGAGAACTTGAACCAAGGTGGTGGGATACTACGCACGCTCCCCCGCCCAACCCGAGACATGCTTTTCTTTTTCGTCTGTCAGCAATTTCTCTGTGCTCTGCAAAGGTACAAGTTCAAGTCAAGATAACTTGAACCTGTTTAGGAGTATTAGTTCTATTACTTAGGTCTCTTTACGTATTCGTATTAGTCTAGATATCCTTACTTGAGCTCCAAGTTCCTTGTTATATATAGTTGCCCCTTGTGCTATGCAATAGAGATAAGTTGCTTCTCCAGCATGGTATTAGAGCCTCAGGTTTAGGGTTTCATATTTACTGGACGCCGCAACTCATCTGTTTTTCCCCAGTTGAGTTCTCTGTCGATTTCATTCTCAAACTGATTCCATCCTCCGGTGATGCTCTCTACATGTCAGTGGTTCGCCAGGAGCGTCACAACTAACACTTCCCCACCAACCGAAGCTAAGCATTTTTTCCTTCCATTTGGCAGCAATATCTCCCTTATATAACTCCAAATTAGAATATGCATATACAGTGTTAATGTTTTTTGGTATACTAGGATTAATCTTTTCTGCTCAATTTTGTCATGACAATGGTAAAAAAAAGTGTTCTTGTATGTCTGCTAGTGTTTCCTATCTTTTGTACAATACTTTGTGAGCATTAATCAAATGGATTACCTACTCCCATCTTTCCCGTCCACATATATTTATCCCTGTTCCTCTAACCCCACCAAGTTAGAGGAACAACTTGTGAGTGTCTACTGCTGTGGCCACCCAGTCCTTTTTTTCGAGAAGTTTGGTACAATCCTCCTAGGAGGCAGGTTACAGGGCAATGACAGAAAAAATAATGGACATCCCAGGTTTGCGGTAAGATGGTACATAGGCCCAGAGACCCAGTTCTGGCCCATAGAGCAGCCTCGTCCTTGATCATGGCTGTTGAAGTGTATATGTGGATTGCCTAGCCCTTTCCATCAGTTCGGACTTTTGGTTGCGTTGGCCAGTGCATGAAGCTTAGCATGGTATCAGAGCCTAAGGTCTTGAGCTCAAGTCCTGACTCGCAATTTATTCAAAAATTGCTGCTGCTCCCCGCTGTGTCCACGTATAGGCCTCTTAAGCCATATCTCGAGTCTATTCATGTGTTGACTTCCTGCCAAGGTTTTTGAGTCGACGAGTCGCTCAGGGGGGGGCAACTCTAGACTAGTCATGACTAGTCTAGACTCATGGTCGACGAGTCGACATGCGACGAGTCGAAGTGAGTTAAGCAGTAGGTACTAGGTACCAGGGGAGGAGCAGACCAGCAGCAGCAGAAACCAGGGGAGGAGGGGGAGCAGACCAGCAGCAGCAACCAGGGGATGAGGGGGAGCAGACCAGCAACAGCAGCAACCAGGGGAGGAGGGAACGAGCAGCAGCAGCAACCAGGGGAGGAGGGGACGAGCAGCAGCAGCAACCAGGGGAGGAGGGGACGAGCAGCAAACCAGGGGTGGCGGCGGCTGGGGGGGATTGGCAAGCAAATACAGTAGAAAAACATATGACAAGTGGGGCCCAAAAAAATGAGTCGTTCGACCCAGAAACCACGACTAGTCGAGACTAGTCACTTGAGTCGCTCGAGTCATCCCAAGAGTCGAGTCGAGAGGTTGAGTCGGCCCTGGAAGTGCGACTACTTGTTGATTAGTCGACGACTAGTTGAGCGACTCGAAAACAGAGCTTCCCACGTCACATGTGAGAGGGGGTGTTGAAGTGTATATGTGGATTGCCTAGCCCTTTCCATCAGTTCGGACTTTTGCTTGCGTTGGCTAGTGCATGAAGCTTAACACTGGCGACCGGGGTGTTGATTGAGGGGCGTGCATCGTCGAATACGCAATCGTTGCAGTGCTTAGAAATCATCCAAGGGACGAGCAGGGTTGTGGACGCAAGGCCTTTGTGCATGGGCTTCAGGGTGCTCTGCCTGGCCGAGAGCCACCAATCATGGAGTGTGGCGTCATTGTCGGGCGGCAAGCAAGAGAAGCCCAGACATGAGAGGATCGCGTACCACACCTGCCGGTAGAATGGGCATCCCAGGAGCAGTGTTGTATCGTCTCCGGAGCCTGATCGCAAGGGGGCAGCGTTGTGGGTGTGGCAGGCTGCAGCGTGCGAGGCGGTCGACCATCCAGCAATGGTCTAGGTTGGCAAGCCAGTGGAAGAGATGACATGTGGCGGCGTCCAGCACTTCCAGTTGAGCCTCCAGGCCTAACAATGGATGGAGCCGTGGAAGGTGGCCAGGTAGGCAGAATTGGTGGAGTAGTCGCCATTCGCGCTCCACTTCCAGCACAGACTGTCCGGCTCGGCATTGAGAGCAGTGTGCTCAATCATGCGCCAGAGGTGCAAGCATTGGCCTACCTCTTGAATGCCGATCATTCCGTGGATGTCGGATGCCCAACAGTTCTCATGTAGGCCGGCCTCGACCATCCTGGTTTTGCGGTGTTGCTTGGGGATGCAGGCGTACAGGAGCGGTGCGATCTCCCCAATGGTGCGACCGTTGATCCATCGGTCCTCCCAAAACAGGGCGTGCTGCCCATTGCCCACCGTTGTGGTGGTAGACGTGAAGAAGAACGCGCGTTCCTCGCACGAGAACTGCATGTCGAGGCCGCTCCAGCCCCTGCCATCGTTGACGCGGCTGAGCCATAGCCAGCGCGTGCGCAGAGCGAGTCCGGTACGCTCCAGGTCGTGGACACCAAGGCCACCCAGAGGGATAGGCCGGCAAACGCGCCGCCAATTAACGTGGCAATTGCCACCGTTGGCCTTGGCGTGGACCGACCAGAGGAATCCTCTTTCTATCTTTTCCAAGAGCTTAAGTGTCTTCTTCGGTGGCGCCAGCACTAGTAGCTGGTGAATAGAGATCACGCTCAGGACGGATTTGACAAAGGCGAGGCGGCCTGCCTTGTTCATAAGCCAGGCCTTCCAGGTGCGCAGCTTGCTGGCGACCTTGTCGACGAAGCATGCTACTACTCTGGTGAGGCCAATTAGCGAACCATAGCTTAATCCATGGCATCCTATGTTGGAATGCGATCATCTGTGCCATGGTGGTGTGTTAATCCTACAGCTGTTAATCTAAAGGAAGTAATACTAGCATATAATATCTCTTTGGGCCAAACTTGCCAACTCTTAGAATTAGGACGTTGGCAGTGACTATGGACTGGCATGGGTCGGAGTCTATGGAAACATTTTAAAATTTTACTCATGAAATGGAAACACTGTTGAAACATACACAACATAAAAGTTCTAAGATGAAAACACTTATTTTAAGTTGTTCCCATGTAACAAAATTGTGATGTGGAAACACTTTTTTCATGTGATGGAGGCACTTTCCTTGTTCAAGTGAAACTCAATTGTCCTTCCAAAAGCTAAAATCAGACTACATATGTAAAACATTTCCCTAATACTTTTGACTGAAGAGAGGACAGTAGTCCAAACAGATGGCTGTACCACATATGGTTTGGACTTTAACCAAAATTCGAATCCGGGGATGTAACAGCATGCCTGCCATCATCATCCACCAGGTCCTCGATGATAAAACCTAATCTAACCAGCTTATTATTGTTTCTTGCTGGCCCTCTGGCCCTTTGCTAGCCAATGCCTTCCTTCAAAGTGTATGGTTGATCGGGTGGAACCGCCTCAGCCTACACTGAACCCTACCATTGATGACTAGGACATCAGAATATATGGCTTCTTTTTATGTTTTCAATAAATATATCATGTAACTAATAGTTAGCACATGCGTAACAATCATCTTTTTTTTCTCTGTGACCTGACATATGTGTACAAACAAACCATATGTTATCAGAACCTACAACCTGCCTTTTTTCGGTCAAATAAAACAAATGCATAAGAGATGGAGAATGATATGTTATTAGTACCTTCTGTGTGAAGAGGTCAAGGGCATTTTTGTATACCAGCCCCTGGAGGTTGTATATATTCTTATGCCTCTTCGAACAATGCTTCGCAATATCCTCTTTTCTTGTCGTGATTATGATCTGGTTTGCTGTGCCTGTTGGAGGGAAATGTTGTTTTATAGCATCCCATTCTGTGGTGGACGAGAGATCATCAAGAACAACCAAGTATTTCCTTCCTTCCAAATACTGGTACATGTTTTCCACATCCTTTTCTCCAAACTGTCTAGATAAGCTCTCAATGAGCTTTTCCCGATTGAAAGGATGCATTACTGTGACAAAAGCAGACTTCTCAAACATGCCACTGAGCTCTTGGCTTTCATAGACATCTCTGATTAGTGTTGTTTTCCCAAGACCACCCATTCTGCACACAGAGACCACCTCAAGGTGTTGGCTATCGCCATTTGTAATTATTTCAATAATATCAGATTTTTCTTGATCACGTCCGATGGGCTCAGATTCCTTCAAAACAACTAAGCTCTTCCTGTACACAGAGTTATTATTATACATACAAGATTTATTTGAGCTAGATCCTGTTTCCGCCAGATCTGCTGCATCTTGAAAACTCTAGACATAAGAAAACAATGATTAGGCGCTGCCTTATTTTTTCATTGGACAATGTTTAGTCAAGTGCTAAATCTTTCATAAGTTTATGATCTTCAAATCTAAACACGTAAACAATATGAAACATGTCTAATTGCGTAACCATGTGGAGTAACATCGCCTCTAAAAACTTTAAATCTCCTTTAGGGGTAGCGTCCAGGGTAGTTAATTATCCGGCCTGGTAATTACCGAGGTTCGCTATCTCCTAAACTAGTTGATGTGACCGATGAAGATCATGTTAGCACATAAAGTTCTTGATGACCCTTCTTGTAATTCATGTAAACAAAAACATGGAATGGAATTGTATTCTCCATATTAGAATAATAATGCAAGACTATTTAATTTAATTAAGTGTCTACGGTTGTGGATTCAGAATATTTGAGATATTTTGCATTTTACAATTTGGAGCCAAAATTAGGGAAATTAAAATCAATGCACAAGTATGATTCGGCCAGGGTGAATTAAATAACGTAAGCTCATGGTCCTTAAATGGAATATCAATGAAATGTTACCCGCGAATGTATAGATATATGGACTTATTGATCTATATAAAAATTGAAATATCGAATGTAAAGACTACTACTCCCTCTGTTCACTATTATAAGATGTTCCAGCTTTTTTCTAAATCGAATGTATGTAGACACATTTTAGTGTGTTTGGTCACTCATTTCAGTCCGTATGTATTCTATATTGAAACATCCAAAACATCTTATAATACTGAACGAAGAGGAAGTACTTTACTAGATTTGGCAACCTATTGATTGTTTCACGTTATTGATGGTGTTGTTTATTACATTAGTTCATGTGTACTTAGTTCAGCAAGCCAACAAGAGGTAGCATTAGTAAAATCATATTTGGCGAATCAGAGTTTGAATGTCACCTTCTCGTAGAAAGCATGAAGATCAACAAACAACTGCCTGTGCTCTGGTGCTACATTCTCCGGCCCTACACATAAGCTTGCAACTTCAACTTGCTGTGCCGACACTATGATTCGGCTTCCTTTCTTGCTTTGTGGGAAGCATGTTATAATGCGATCCCACTCTTCAAAGGTGTGTAGGTCATCAATCACAATCAGGTAACTCTTCTCACTGATATATGTCTTGAATTCATTAGCCAAATCCTCCTCACTCATCATCCCCATCTTCCTCAGAACTTGGGCATCTGCAGGATTTTTCTCTGTTTGCTTGGCCTGCTGAAGATAATGTACATAAGCTGCCGGGCAATGCTTTGCAAGAACTTTGTCGGATTGAAGGGTCGCACCAACCTTATCCAGGCAAAACACTCGAATTTCTTGTGTATCTTGAGATCTTCGTAGGCTCTTTTGACGATGGAGGTTTCTCCAAGACCGATAGCATTTGTCTCTGACACCGCAATGACTCTAAGGTCATTGTCCTTCTTGCTGATGAGCCAAATGAGACCCACTTTTGCCTTTTCATGTTGCCGCCTTACTTCGTCAATGTCAGACATGGTTGCACTAGCGACGGCCAACGACTGCTCATCAGCGGAGATTGGCTTGGATGCCTTGATGAGGTGGTAGCGCAGGTTCCTCTGGCTGACATCCTCAACCCTGGCTCTGAGCTCCTTCATCTTCTTGGCCACGTGCCACCGGTGCAGCAGCTTGCGAGGGGAACGCCACCAGGACCTCCTCACCGTCACACGGACAGCAAAGTCCTGGAGGCAGTCCTCGACGTCGTAGGCAACGTCGCGGACTTGCTTCACCCAGATCTTCACCACCCTGTTGTGGCTGTCACGGTCGTCGTGCGCGGCCATTAGGAAGCCCTGCATCATCTCGAGCTCGTCGGCGATGAAGGTCTGATCGCGCTGGATGCCGAGGTGGAGAGCTGCCTCCTTTGCGATGGCCGACTCGGCGAAGTGGATCGCCCTGTTCAGCACGGCCCTGGTAATGCTCGTCACCGTCTCCTCGATTAGCCTCATGAAGCAGTTTCCCTCCTGGATCGGGATTTGTGTGCGTGTATTGGTTTGGTGTACTGCTAGTGCTGATGCTGGTGGGAGTAGAGCTAGAGAAGCCCAGTGGATGGTTTAGAAGAGGAGCTCGATCAGCTACAAGACCGTGCGTGTGTGTCTCAAAGTTAACCTTTGGTACGTACTCCCTCCGTCCAAAAATAAGTGTCTTAACTTTGTACTTTTTTTAGTACAAAGTTGTACTAAGGTTAAGATACTTGTTTTGAGACAGAGGGAGTACTATATAAGAAAATACATAGAAGAAAAGGAGCACTAGAGTCTTGTGCTCCATGCTGTTGCGATCGTAAGGAGCTCGTCGTCGGTGGAAAAGGTTAAGCTGTGCTCCTCAATTTGCCGGGCATATTCCCTTCCAGAAACATGAACCCATGTCAGACATCAACGCACATTATGAAATTATTGAACGTGAAAAGATAAGCACGCATGGGCACCTCAAAGTTCACTTTGAATATCTAGGAGAATGCATGTGCTATGCGTGCATATATATTATGTAGATTAAGGAGCCTAATTAATCACATGGATCATGGTGGCTGGAGCATGAGAATGGAAAGAAAGCAACCCTTGTGTGATTGTGTCTCTGTGGTGCGGCTCCTTTATTATGGGAAATACCAAATAGAATACCAAACCTTTACTCATCTTTCTGTTGCTCGGTGCTCTGCAGGCTGGCCGGTCAGGGACACACCGGGAAAGCAGCTCGGCTGCTTACAGGAGAAGCATACGATGCCTGATCACTCCTACACAAATGGTAAGCTGGTGAGGAGTTCATTGCTTAAACAAGCATACCACTGGCCGGTACAAAGTGCTTTGCACCACGCAGGCTTTGCTCTGATCCTGCTGAAAGCGGCTGTGTAGGTGTAGGTGAGGTTTGAAATTTGAATTCTCTTCTTTGTCGGTGCTAACACTTTGCCAGGATAGCAGGGTTTGTGTCTATTCTGGTTGTAGTAAGTTGCTTGCTAAACTAACACTTGCATTGCATTGTAGTATGCGTGCTACGCCGGATTATGTTTCGTTTCAGTTAAGTACGACAGAGGAGTACTCCCACCTTAAAAGAAGAAGCTCCGAACAGTGTCTCAGTAGAAACAAGTGGATCAGTGCCTTTGGTCAGTGGTTAGGCATATGGTTGTGCAGCCTAATGACTCAAGTTCAATTCATAGAATTGACAGGTGATGCACAGGGTTTTTTCCTTGTTTATTGAGAATTAAGCTTGGTCCGTGGTGGAACCACCCATCAAGAAATATCTTGATACTCATGTAAAAAAAATTGAGGACCATGTTTGTATTGATACTCATACTAAAATGATTGTATGCATCTCTAGTTGGTGCAGAGGCCGCAAAGTGAAAATCTCTCCCATTTTAGCCCTGTTTTGAGGCATCTCCTGTTTTGAGGCAGAACTAGCGCTCAGCCCGACCCCCTCGGCGCCGCCACCCCTGGGCGGCGCTAGGGGGATCAGATCCCAGCACTGCCAGCCCCCCACCCCACAGCGAAAGATCCTACCGCCGTTGCCATTGGCAATCTCAACTGTAGGTTGGCGTCATTCCCCATATCCTACTTGGGGATGCCCCTGGCTGAGTCCAGGATTTTGGTGAGTGGGTATGATCCGCTTGTGGGACGAGTAGCGTCCCGTGCGGAGCCCTGGTGCGGTAGGTTCACTTCTAAAGGCAGCAAAACTGTCCTCATTAGCTCTAATCTTGCCAGTCTCTCCATGTATATGATGGGGATGTACATCTTGCCCGAAGGTGTACATAGCTCCTTGTCACTTTGACAAGGAGCTGGCTAGGTTCTTCTGGCAGGCAGGGGATGGTCGGCCCAAGTACCATAGGAGATGGTCGGCCTAAGTACCATATGGTGAAGTGGGCTGACATATGCTTGCCGAAGGACCAAGGTGGGTTGGGCATCCCCGCGTCTCGCCGGATGAACATTGCGCTTATGTTGCGTTGGGTTTGGCGGATCTTGCGGGGAGATGGAGGTTTGTGGCTGCAGCTGATTGAGTCCAAGTACTTGCAGGGACAACCCCTCCTGGCTTGCTCTCACTCGGCTGGGTCTTAGTTCTAGAAATCTATTCAGGCCATCAAGAGATTAGGCTGGGCTTGCGTTTCTCGGTTGACAATGGGTCTGGGACCCAGTTTTGGTTGGACCCCTGGCTGGAGGGCAAGCCTCTCCGCTTGCGGTTCCTGAGGCTCTTTGCGATTTGTGCCGACCCGACCATCCTTGTTTCTGTGGCTGCTTTGGATGAGGGATGGAACATTGCGTTTTGCCGCTCATTCGGACCATATGAGGTACGAGAATGGACAGACCTGAGGGAAGTAGTCCCTCTTCCTCTGTCCCAGGACCCTGACACTGTTTCTTGGAGCCTTTCTCCTTCGGGTGAATTCTTCCTTAGTTCGGCCTACCAGGCATTATGTCGTGTGCCGGTTCTACAGTGGCTATCCCCATTGTGGAAGGCACCGATGCCCTTGAAGATTAAGATCTTCGTATGGCAGCTTCTACGAGATCGTCTTCCTTCGGGGACCGACATGCTGAAACGCCATGGTCCGGGCAATGGCCTTTGCCTTTGTGCCATGCCCCGGAAATGGGAACGCACATTTTGTTTTCTTGCGTAGCAGCGCAGGCACTTTTGTGCTTTGTTTGTGAGGCTCTAGGACCAGAGTGGGAGGCCCATGACCTTGCAGAGTTTCTGCAGGTAAGGGCCACCCAGGTTGGCCCTAAGCGCCGATTATTCTGGCTCATCTTCACGGCTATGATGTGGACTCTTTGGACTACTCACAACAAGATGGTGATTGAGCGGGTGTTCCCGCGTCGTGCTTCTGACTCGTTCTTCAAATTTTTTGCCTTCTTGCAGTACTGGCATCCGCTCGCTAGGCCGAGGGATCGTGACCGTCTTCAGCTCTTGCTGGACGCTCTGGTGTCTACCGCGCGTCGGCTCTCCTACCGCCCGCCTGCTTCATAGCCTACCCCTGGTGGCCTTTGTCGTTTCAGTTTCTTTCATTTGGGCGTCTTTGTGCCCCAGCTTTTCTCTTTTATGACTTTGTTTGAGACGTGGTTGTTTGGACGTATGCTTTATCTATAAAGCGGGGCGAAAGCCTGTTTCTAGTATTGGCCGTAGCGGCGGCGGCTCCCGGTGCCAAGGCGCTGAGGCGGGAGGAGGCGGCGGCAACCACTCGAGGCAGCTAGGGCACCTCGGGTTGGGGGCTTCGCACTATGGCCAGTGTGGCTCCCTGACCATGCGGCGGCAACCGACGACCCAATGGGTGGTTGTGTTGGTGATGAGGGGCTCCGGTGCTTGTAGGCACAAATCTGGATGTAATTTATGTTCTTTGTACTATCTTGACAGTTGATGAGTAGACGGAAAGTTTTTCGAAAAAACAGCTCAGCCTTTGTTTTTTTTCTGGACAGATGATTTGATGAGGAGCACGTGCGTGGGTGCTTTAATTCACCACACCCGCGTTGAGGAGGACCGAGTGACGCCCCGATCGACGCACGCCTACTGAAAAAGTTTTTTTACCGGTGCTGGGATCTACCGGTGAAGTCCCAACTAATCAAATGCTTCCAGCTAGCTTTGTGTGGGCCAACTATCCAATGGTATAGTGTTGTATTTAGCTAGTATCAGGTCCATTAGGTCAAATCAATGTCAGACCCAACCGTACTACTGAGTGCATCTTGCATGCATAGCAATGCATGCATGTTGTCAGACCACTTCACACACAGAAAAGGCAAACATTTTATTTATCTTGGAAGATATTAATTCATTGATATCTTTTGAATAAAAATTTCATTTTGAAATATTTTTACATATTTGAATTCCTGACGACGTGATCTTTAAAATAAGATCAAACTTGAATACATTTCGAACGAGTTCAAAATTCTTGCAACATATTTCACTCATTTGTAACAAACAAATTTCACTCATTTCTCAAAAAATGATTTAACTTGTTTATTTCACTCATTCAAAATACTTATTTCAGTCATTCCAAAACACATATTTCAATCATTTGACCAAATTGGTTTCAGTCATTTAAAAAAACGGATTTCACTACGTTCAATTCAAAGACAATGTTCACTAAATTGAGATGTGAAACTTGTTATTTGAATACATTTCGAACGAGTTAAAAATTGTTGCAACATATTTCACTCATTTCTTAAAAATTGATTTAACTTGTTTATTTCACTCATTTCAAAATACTTATTTCAGTCATTTCAAAACACATATTTCAATCATTTGAAATAATTGGTTTCAGTCATTTCAAAAAACGGATTTCACTCCTTTCAATTCAAAGACAGTGTTCACTCAATTGAGATGTGAAACTTGTTATTTGAATACATTTCGAATGAGTTAAAAATTCTTGCAACATATTTAACTCATTCCTAATAAACAAATTTCACCCATTTCTTAAAAAATGATTTAGCTTGTTTATTTCACTCATTTCAAAATACTCATTTTAGTCATTTCAAAACACATATTTCGATCATTTCAAAAAAATAGTTTCACTCCATTCAAAAAACGGATTTCACTCGTTTCAATTCAAAGACAGTATTCGCTCAATTGAGATGTCAAATTTGTTATTTGAATACATTTCGAACGAGTTTAAAATTCTTGCAACATATTTCACTCATTTCTAATAAACAAAATTCACTCATTTCTTAAAAAATGATTTAACTTGTTTATTTCACTCATTTCAAAATACTTATTTCAGTCATTTCAAAACACATATTTCAATCATTGGAAATAATTGGTTTCATTCATTTTCAAAAAAACGTGAGACCAACCCCACTCATTTTGAAAAACTTATTTCACTCCTTTGAAAAAACACATTTTACTCATTTTCAAAAACTTATTTCACTCATTTTCAAAAACTTATTCGCTCCTTTGAAAAACATAACTAGAATTGAAATATAATTAAAAAAATTAAACTAGTCAAAATATATCCAAGATTGGTCTTGATTTAAAGTTCTTGTTGACCTAAATACAAATATATAAAAAGTTTCCAAAACAAAAATTCGGTTCAAAAGTTATGAGCAATTCAAAATGCTAGATTGAAAATAAAAGGCAAGCTTTTTGTTTGGAGAGAGAGAGACAAGGACGACATGTGCATGCAGCCAGTGTTACTATTCTGAATGAAAGTATCCTCCACTAGTACTTTCCCTGACAAAAGTCTGTGCATGTCTATTCCGTTTGTATCTTCAAATGTGAACGGATTTTATTTTCATTGCACGAATCTTAAAGTCTGAGGTGTAAGATGGATCCTTTGCCGGTACATCCCGGTTCCGGTAAAAGAGACTTTGCGGCACGCCTACGCACACACGTTCCCTTGTGTGGTGATTCCGCGCCACTGCTTTGCGCGCAGGCTACGCCACTGCAAAACCTGTCCCGGATATGCACTCTCAGTCCGTCGGGCACTCAGACCCGGTTCCGATACCGAGCTGCTGTCGGATCGGCCACTCTTTATACATAGGAGTAATAATCTACCTCAAGGAACAACATAAGCTCAATCGTCCTCCATCAATCGCGTCAAAGACCTAGCTCATCTTCCTTCCTTTCTCCCCCAATCTGCATACGGGACGAGGAGCAGCGACCAGCCGGCCAGCAGCATGGCGCCCCCGGAGTACGTGCAGATCGTCGGACAGGCGCAGCCGGCGAGCGTGACGGCGCCGCTCCCGGTGGTCTGGCTGGAGGGGGACGTCCTCGCCGAGTACGTGCAGTTCCTCAAAGAGGCCGAGGAGGCCGCGGCACCGCCGCTTCCCGGCGTCAAGTGGCTGAAGGGGGACGTCCTCGCCGAGTACGTGCAGTTCCTCAAGGAGGCGGAGGAGGCCGCGCAGCTTCCCGGCGTCAAGTGGCTGGAGGGGGACGTCCTGGCCAACTTCCTGCAGTTTCTCGCAGAGGACGAGCAGGTCGTGCACTACGGTAGCGGCAACAGCAGCAGCGGAAGCAACGGCGGCGACTTCATGTGTGAGGAGGACCAAGATGACGAGGAGGAGGAGATGGAGTATCTGCTGCGGCACATCACGAGCCTCCCAGCGTTCATGGCGCGCGCGGCGGCCGCCGCCTCGGCGCAAGATTAATCGGGACAGCCTGCCCTGGTTCGGATTAAGAGATGCTAGCTGCTTGGTTACCACCCTCTTCCGCCTCCCTCCTGGCCGCGATTCAAGATGACGCCGCTCCTGGGCCTACACCGGAGCAAAAGGACTTAGCATTCTTATCCCTGTAGTCTAGTTGAACATTTAGGGGGCTGAGCAACCCCTCCTATGCTCGCTCTGTATCACGGCCACGCCTTCTTGTGTATGAGACCGTGATGCCGTTTTGTATGTTCTTCCTTCTATCAATGCAATGATATGCTACCATGGCGTATTCGAGAAAAACTGTGTGTTCTAAAGCAGTGCCTTACGCCTCATGAAAAAGAACAAAGATGAAAACGGCTATAATTTTATCCGTCACGCATGCGTGTTACACTACTGCATGCCTCTGTTTTTTTGATCATGTTGGGTCAGAGAGTAATGTATTTTATTCGGGGTTGCTACTTTCTATAACGAGAAATGTATATGATCTACTCGAGTGCTTGGGTAGAGGGCACAAAATCCCTAATTCACTAAGCAGGGTACAACGTTGCAACCGGTGGATAAATCAAACTACATGTGGCTCCGCGATACTGTTATGATGTTAAGTAAGTTTTGTTTAGGCAAATGTTGCTCCCAGCTTTTTATTATCTCATGTACTCAACGATGTAACACTGCCACAATTTTAAATAAAGTGCCACGAGGCTTTCCTTCAAATAGAAAAATAGATGTGGCTCCGTGCGTTGTTGCTAGAATCATGTTAAAATAAAATGTGGATGTAGATTTTATAAACAACTAAAACCAAGGAAGAGTATCCCCGCGTCGTCCGCTCGGGCGGCCACCACGATCTGGTTTTCCTATTTGCTCCCCTTGCTGCCGCCGGATGACGCCCATGTGGCCAACGGCGGCGGCAGGACTTCAGGCGGGTTTGTGTCGGCATGAGATAGAGACGGCGGTGTGGCGATGTGCAACAGTGGTAGTGAAGCAATGCAGACGTGGAACACGAATGTGGTTGCATAGCAGGCGGACGCCCCGGTCTCGGTTGAAGGCTTCTTTCCAGGGCCAACACATCGTCGGCAGCTCGGTTCCATCACCTTGCCTCACACAGAGTTTGGATCACGTGCCCCCACATGTTGCCTTCCTCCTTCGTCTACCTCTGACATCTTAGTGGCAACAAGGTGGACGGTGCAAGGAATGGTTGGAGACATTTGTGTTGGCTTTACCCCCCTTGATCCATGTCTCACCCCGGCTTGGTTGAGAGCAGATCAATGGTGATCAGAGTGGAGCTCAAGTTTGGTTTGTTGAAGGCAATGATGTGATTCAAATGACTGAGGCGGTGTAGATGATTTGGCAGCGACGACGACGGCGTGATGGCCGACGGTGACCTTAGAGATCATAGTTGTGATGTAGTCAATGCCACAGAGGCATTGGTACACGTGCGCGCAAATGGGTCTGCTGCTGATGACGTTTCCTTTGAGGTGTGGCGACTCGTTGGCATGGCGGGACAGCGGCATCCCCCGACCTTCATTAAGATCCAGCAGAATCATCTGCTCCTGATGTTTGGTGGTGATGAAGGCCGCTCGATGCGCCACGATGTTGTGCTCCTTGGTGCCCCGCGCGGCTGGCCTGGTTGGCTCGACAACGGGCACCTCTTGGTCACGGATGATTCCTGGATCAACGTCTAAAGGAGACGGGTGTCACAGCCTCCTTTTCCGCATCACGGTGACATCATGTGGTTACTCATGTTTCGCGGAGGTCACTTGGTGATGTCCATGTTAGGAACTATGCACCATAAAAGGGCTCATATTACAATATCCCGTGACCATGGCCTGTGCGTGCTCTTCAATTCAACATCACCTTCTTCGACAAGCGGTGGCGACAACATAAGGTGACTTTGGCTTGGTGGTGCTCTTCAGGTACGAAGTTTCGAGCTCCGGGTGAAAACCCTAGATCTGACTATCGATGGTCGGACTTGGCAGTGGCAGTGTTCAAGGGCCGCATCCTTGTTGAAGTTATTGCTTTGGAGATAACTCAGATGTGCTCTCTCAGGTGAAAACCAAGGATCCAACCTTCAGTGTTTGAATCCAGAAACAACAACGTTTCCATGCTTGAGGCATTGCTTTTGAAGAACCTTTCTCATAGTTCTTGTGTTACCAAAGACGGTGGAAAGTGTTGCTGCTTATTATCTGTGTGTCTTTGGTCGTGTTTGTTGTATTTGTTTTTTCTTCTTTTTTATTTTCATCCGCCTAGGTATAGCTTCGGTCTTTGATGACTTTGCTCATTGCCGATGTGATCTTTTGTGTGGGTGTGTTGGTGTTGGTTGTGTGCATCCTAATTATGCAGATGCCGGGTATATGTCGATTGTGTTTGTATCCTCTTGATGTTTCATTTTGAGTGAATAAAAACACTCTTTATTGGTGAAAGCACACGTGCTCCCTGGATGATTTTGGTAATTAATGTCAACATATCCCTTGTTGGACTAATAGTTTCAACTAGTATATTTCAGAAAGTTCAACTAAGACGTGGCATGGGCAAGAGGATGTGGAACCCCTTCAAGATGCTAAGGACAAAAGATTGGCAAAAGCTCAAGACTCTTCATTTCTATTTTAGTGATCCAAGATCACATTGAGTCCATAGGAAAAGGCAATACTATTAAAAGGGGATGATGTGTTGCTTAATGGTCTACTTGCTCAAAATGCTTAGTGATATGCTCCAAAGCCCTCAACCATCTTCTCAAATCCAAATATGTCCTAAACCTAATGTCAAACTCGGCTCCACCGATTTGATTCATCCGGCGCCACCGAGTTCACTTGACATAGCCATAGCCAGAAACCCTAATCAGTTCGATCTCACCGATAGGGATCTCGGTCTCACCGAGATGGGATTGCAAACTCTTTGTTTCCCTTCGTAATGTTTCGGTCTCACCAAAATGAGCGATCGGTCCCATCGAGTTCGCAATGCAAACTCTCTGTTTGCTTGTTACTGAAATTGGTCTCACCGAGTTGAAGTAATCGGTCAAACCAAGATCAAGTTTTGCCCTAACCCTAGCTCATCGGTCTCACCGAGTTGATCATGTTGGTCCCACCGAAAATCCTAACGTTCACATTTTGAACTGAATCGGTCTCACCGAGTTCACACATTCGGACTGACCGAGTTGGCTCTCTTGTGTGTAACGGTTAGATTTTGCGTGGAGGCTCTATATACCCCTTCACCCTCCTCTTCATAAGTGAGAGAGCCATCAGAACGTGCCTACACTTCCACCATTCATTTTCAGAGAGATAACCACCTACTCATGTGTTGAGACCAAGACATTCCAATCCAACCACAAGAATCTTGATCTCTAGCCTTCCCCAAGTTACTTTCCACTCAAATCATCTTTCCACTATAGTCAAATCTATGAGAGAGAATTGAGTGTTGGGGAGACTATCATTTGAAGCACAAGAGCAAGGAGTTCATCATCAACACACCATTTATTACCTTTTGGAGAGTGGTATCTCCTAGATTGGTTAGGTGTCACTTGGGAGCCTCCGTCCAGATTGTGGAGTTGAACCAAGGAGTTTGTAAGGGCAAGGAGATCGCCTACTTCGTGAAGATCGACCCAAGTGAGGCAAGTCCTTCGTGGGAGATGGCCATGGTAGGATAGACAAGGTTGCTTCTTCGTGGACCCTTTATGGTTGGAGCCCTCTGTGGACTTGCGCAACCTTACCCTTTGTGGGTTGAAGTCTCCATCAACGTGGATGTACGATAGCACCACGTATCAGAACCACACAAAAAACCTTTGTGTCTCCAATTGCGTTTGCACACTCCAATCCCATCTCTTTACTTTCTTGCAACTTGCATGCTTTACTTTCCGCTGCTCATATACTCTTGCCATGCTTGCTTGAAATGTATTGTGAATGTTTAAACTTGTGCTAAAACTCCACCTTAACTTGAAGAACTTTAAAAATGCTACTTTTCTTTGTTGAGGGTCTAATCACCCCCCTCTAGACACCTCTTCTCGATCCTTTCAATTAGAAAAAAATGAAGTACGTGAAAAAGATTAAACTGAATAAAATGTACTTAAAAGTACAAGAGCAAACGCTTGTACATACACACATGCACTCACTCATATGAATGCATGCACGCACACCCTACCCCAATGAGCACATTCGAGTGACTGAGTCGGCACATCATCTTGAGATTGACGAAATCGCCATAGACGCGTTCGTAGTCTACGGGAACCTCTCCTCGTGCAGTGAGGCACCGAATCGTTAACCCCGACAATGACCGAAGTGAGCCGCCGCCCCGTCCGTCCATCGCCGGCACTAG
>NC_041392.1:281114120-281140605 GCF_002162155.2 Triticum dicoccoides | reverse complement strand
CAACCCCTCCTCGTGCTCCGACGATCATCGGAGAGGGCGTCTGCGTCGAACCCGAGCTGCCTAGCCACCATCTTCCCCAACCCTAGCACCACCGTGACTCCCATCGCCCGTGAGCTCCTCTCTGTTGTTCGATCTTGATCTGGCGATCAAGATTAGATCGTTTTATTTCGGGAAGGGGTATGCACTCACGACCGTTAGATCTTATATACGACGATCCACAACACACAACTTATCTGAACCGGTATCGGTCAATCCCGTTGCGCCATGTTTCCACCTTATCCGAAAGCTTATCTAGAACCGAAAACTGATATAAATTAAAAAAGAGAATTCTTGCAGTTTTGCAGAAACCCCCCTTGAACTTCAATCCCTCATAACTTTTTATCTATATAAACCCAAATTTACTGATTCCTTTTGCAAAATTATCCTCACGAAATATACTTTCACTCAGTCTAGAAACATTTCACTTTGAACAATTTAAAATTTGAACTCAAATAGAATGAATATGAATTCAAATAGGGCATAACTTGCAAATTAGAAATCCAAATAAATCGATTCTTTTTGGCAAAATGAGTCTAGTGAATTGTAGTTTCATCTTAGCTATTGTAGACTAATTTTAAAATATGTAAAAGTATAATTTGAATATAGTTTAAACAGTAGCTACAATTCAGTTAGTATTTAAATCTAAATTGGTTTTGAAGGAAATATGCCCTAGAGGCAATAATAAAGTTGTTATTTATATTTCCTTATATCATGATAAATGTTTATTATTCATGCTAGAATTGTATTAAGCGGAAACTTAGTACATGTGTGAATACATAGACAAACAGAGTGTCACTAGTTTGCCTCTACTTGACTAGCTCGTTGAATCAATGATGGTTATGTTTCCTAACCATAGACATGAGTTGTCATTTGATTAATGGAATCACATCATTAGAGAATGATGTGATTGACTTGACCCATCCGTTAGCTTAGCACGATGATTGTTTAGTTTGTTGCTATTGCTTTCTTCATAACTTATACATGTTCCTATGACTATGAGATTATGCAACTCCCGAGTACCAGAGGAACACTTTGTGTGCTACCAAACGTCACAACGTAACTGGGTGATTATAAAGGTGCTCTACAGGTCTCTCCGATGGTACTTGTTGAGTTGGCATGGATTGAGATTATGATTTGTCACTCCGATTGTCGGAGAGGTATCTCTGGGCCCTCCCGGTAATGCACATCACTATAAGCCTTGCAAGCATTGTGACTAACGAGTTAGTTACGGAATGATGAATTACGGAACGAGTAAAGAGACTTTCCGGTAACGAGATTGAACTAGCTATGAGGATACCGACGATCGAATCTCGGGCAAGTAACATACCGATGACAAAGGGAACAACGTATGTTGTTATGTTGTTTGACCGATAAAGATCTTCGTAGAATATGTAGGAACCAATATGAGCATCCCTGTTCCGCTATTGGTTATTGACCGGAGACATGTCTCGGTCATGTCTACATAGTTCTCGAACCCATAGGGTCCGCACGCTTAAAGTTCGGTGACGATCGGTAATATGAGTTTATGTGTTTTGATGTACTGAAGTTAGTTCGGAGTCCCGGATATAATCACGAACATGACGAGGAGTCTCAAAATGGTTGAGACATAAAGATTGATATATTGGAAGCCTACATTTGGACATCGGAATGGTTCCGGGTGAAATCGGGATTTTACCTAAGTGCCGGGAGGGTTACCGGAACCCCCCGGGGGTTAATGGGCCTTGTTGGGCCCTAGTGGAGAGAGAGAGGGGCCGGCCAGGGCAGGGCCGCGCGCCCCTCCCCTTGAGTCCGAATAGGACATGGAAGGGGGGCGGCACCCCCCTTGCCTTTCCCCTCTCCCACTCCTTCCTTCCCCCTCCTAGTGGGACTAGGAAAGGGGAGTCCTACTCCCACTAGGAGGAGGACTCCTCCTCATGGCGCGCCCTGCTAGGGCAGGTCGACCCCTTGCTCCTTTATATACGGGGGCAGGGGGCACCCCAAGACAGACAATTTGATCAGTTGATCTTTTAGCCGTGTGCGATGCCCCCTCCACCATAATCCACCTCGGTCATATCATAGTGGTGCTTAGGCGAAGCCCTACATCGGCAGCATCATCATCACCATCATCACGCTGTTGTGCTGACGGAACTCTCCCTCGAAGCTCTGCTGGATCGGAGTTCGTGGGACATCACCGAGCTGAACGTGTGCTGAACTTGGAGGTGTCGTACGTTCGGTACTTGGATCGGTCGGATCGTGAAGACGTACGACTACATCAACCGCGTTCGCATAACGCTTCCACTTACGGTCTACGAGGGTGCGTGGACGACACTCTCCCCTCTCGTTGCTATGCATCACCATGATCTTGCGTGTGCGTAGGAATTTTTTTGAAATTACCATGTTCCGTAACAGTGGCATCCGAGCCAGGTTTATGCGTAGATGTTATATGCACGAGTAGAACACAAAGGAGTTGTGGGTGTGGGTATATACATATTGCTTGTCGTCACTAGTTGATTCTTGATTCAGCGGCATTGTTGGATTAAGCGGCCCAGGCCGACATTACGCGTACGCTTACACGAGACTGGTTCTACCGACGTGCTTCGCACACATGTGGCTAGTGGGTGTCTGTTTCTTCAGCTTTAGTTGAATCAGATTCAATGAACAGGGTTCTTTCTGAAGATCAAAAAGCAATCACTATACCGCGTTGTGGTTTTTCATGCGTTGGTAAGAACGGTTCTTGCTCAGCCCGTAGCAGCCACGTAAAACTTGCAACAACAAAGTAGAGGACGTCTAACTTGTTTTTGCAGGGCATGTTGTGATGTGATATGGTCAAGACATGATGCTAAATTTTATTGTATGAGATGTCATGTTTTGTAACACAGTTATCGGCAACTGGCAGGAGCCATATGGTTGTCACTTTATTGTATGAAATGCAATCGCCATGTATTTGCTTTACTTTATCACTAAGCGGTAGCGATAGTCGTGGAGGCAATAGTTGGCGTGACAACAACGATGCTTCGATGATCAAGGTGTCAAGCCGGTGACGATGGTGATCATGACGGTGCTTTGGAGATGGAGATCACATGCACAAGATGATGATGGCCATATCATATCACTTATATTGATTGCATGTGATATTTATCTTTTATGCATCTTATTTTGCTTAGATCGATGGTAGCATTATAAGATGATCTCTCACTAAATTTCAAGGTATAAGTGTTCTCACTGAGTATGCACCGTTGTGAAAGTTTGTCGTGCCGAGACACCACGTGATGATCGGGTGTGATAAGCTCTACGTTCACATACAACGGGTGCAAGCCAGTTTTGCACACACAGAATACTCGGGTTAAACTTGACGAGCCTAGCATATGCAAATATGGCCTCGGAACACTAAGACCGAAAGGTCGAGCGTGAATCATATAGTAGATATGATCAACATAGTGATGTTCACCATTGAAAACTACTCCATCTCACGTGATGATCGGACATGGTTTAGTTGATATGGATCACGTGATCACTTAGATGACTAGAGGGATGTCTGTCTAAGTGGGAGTTCTTAAGTAATATGATTAATTGAACTTTAATTTATCATGAGCTTAGTACCTGATAGTATTTTGCATGTCTATGTTGTTGTAGATAGATGACCCGTGCTGTTGTTCTGTTGAATTTTAATGCGTTCCTTGAGAAAGCAAAGTTGAAAGATGATGGTAGCAATTACACGGACTTTGTCCGTAACTTGAGGATTATCCTCATTGCTGCACAGAAGAATTGCATCCTGGAAGCACCGCTAGGTGCCAAACCCGTTGCAGGAGCAACGCCAGATGTTATGAACGTCTGGCAGAGCAAAGCTGATGACTACTCGATAGTTCAGTGTGCCATGGTTTATGGCTTAGAACCGGGACTTCAACAATGTTTTGAATGTCATGGAGCATATGAGATGTTCCAGGAGTTGAAGTTAATATTTCAAGCAAATGCCCGGATTGAGAGATATGAAGTCTCCAATAAGTTCTACAACTGCAAGATGGAAGAGAATAGTTCTGTCAGTGAGCATATACTCAAAATGTTTGGGTATAACAATCACTTGATTCAACTGGGAGTTAATCTTCCGGATGATAGTGTCATTGATAGAATTCTTCAATCACTGCCACCAAGCTAAAAGAGCTTTGTGATGGACTATAATATGCAAGCGATGGATAAGACGATTCCCGAGCTCTTCGCAATGCTAAAGGCTGGGGAGGTAGAAATCAAGAAGGAGCATCAAGTGTTGATGGTCAACGAGACCACCAGTTTCAAGAAAAAGGGTAAAGGGAAGAAGGAGAACTTCATGAAGAATGGCAAGCAAGTTGCTGCTAAAGTGAAGAAACCCAAGTCTGGACCTAAACCTAAAACGGAGTGCTTCTACTGCAAAGGGACTGATCACTGGAAGCGGAACTGCCCCAAGTATTTGGCGGATAAGAAGGATGGCAAGGTGAACAAAGGTATATGTGATATACATGTTATTGATGTGTACCTTACTAATGCTCGTAGTAGCACCTGGGTATTTGATACTGGTTCTGTTGCTAATATTTGCAACTCGAAATAGGGGCTATGGATTAAGCGAGGATTGGCTAACGACAAGGTGACGATGCACGTGGGAAATGGTTCCAAAGTCGATGTGATCGCGATCGGCACGCTACCTCTACATCTACCTTCGGAATTGGTTTTAGACCTAAATAATTGTTATTTGGTGCCAGCGTTGAGCATGAACATTATATCTGGATCTTGTTTGATGCAAGACGGTTATTCATTTAAATATGAGAATAATGTTTGTTCTATTTATATGAGTAATATCTTTTATGGTCATGCACCCTTGAAGAGTGGTCTATTTTTGATGAATATCGATACTAGTGATACACATATTCATAATATTGAAGCCAAAAGATGCAGAGTTGATAATGATGGTGCAACTTATTTGTGGCATTGCCGTTTAGGTCATATTGGTGTAAAGCGCATGAAGAAACTCCATTCTGATGGACTTTTGGAATCACTTGATTATGAATCACTTGGTACTTGCGAACCATGCCTCACGGGCAAGATAACTAAAACGTCATTCTCTGGAACTATGGAGCGAGCAACAGATTTGTTGGAAATCATACATACTGATGTATGTGGTCCGATGAATGTTGAGGCTCGCGACGGGTATCGTTATTTTCTCACCTTCACAGACGATTTGAGCAGATATGGGTATATCTACTTGATGAAACATAAGTCTGAAACATTTGAAAAGTTCAAAGAATTCCAGAGTGAAGTGGAAAATCATCGTAACAAGAAAATAAAGTTTCTACGATCTGATTGTGGAGGATAATATTTGAGTTACGAGTTTGGTCTTCATTTGAAACAATGCGGAATAGTTTCGCAACTCACGCCACCCAGAACACCACGGCGTAATGGTGTGTCTGAATGTCGTAATCATACTTTACTAGATATGGTACGATCTATGATGTCTCTTACTGATTTACCGCCATCGTTTTGGGGTTATGCTTTAGAGACGGTTGCATTCACGTTAAATAGGGCACCATCTAAATCCGTTGAGACGACGCCTTATGAACTGTGGTTTGGCAAGAAACCAAAGTTGTCGTTTCTTAAAGTTTGGGGCTGTGATGCTTATGTGAAAAAGCTTCAACCTAATAAGCTCGAACCCAAATCGGAGAAATGTGTCTTCATAGGATACCCAAAGGAGACTGTTGGGTACACCTTCTATCACAGATCCGAAGGCAAAACATTCGTTGCTAAGAATGGATCCTTTCTAGAGAAGGAGTTTCTCCCGAAAGAAGTGAGTGGGAGGAAAGTAGAACTTGACGAGGTAATTGTACCTTCTCCCTTATTGGAAAGTAGTTCATCACTAAAATCAGTTCCAGTGATTCCTACACCAGTAAGTGAGGAAGCTAATGATGATGATCATGAAACTTCTGATCAAGTTACTACCGAACCTCGTAGGTCAACCAGAGTAAGATCCGCACCAGAGTGGTACGGTAATCCTATTCTGGAGGTCATGTTACTTGACCATGACAAACCTACGAACTATGAGGAAGCGATGATGAGCCCAGATTCCGCAAAATGGCTCGAGGCCATGAAATCTGAGATGGGATCCATGTATGAGAACAAAGTGTGGACTTTGGTTGACTTGCCCGATGATCGGCAAGCCATCGAGAATAAATGGATCTTCAAGAAGAAGACTGACGCTGACGGTAATGTTATTGTCTACAAAGCTCGACTTGTTGTGAAAGGTTTTCGACAAGTTCAAGGAGTTGACTACGATGAGACCTTCTCACCCGTAGCGATGCTTAAGTCCGTCCGAATCATGTTAGCAATTGCCGCATTTTATGATTATGAAATTTGGCAAATGGATGTAAAGACTGCATTCCTGAATGGATCTCTGGAAGAAGAGTTATATATGATGCAACCTGAAGGTTTTATCGATCCAAAGAGTGCTAACAAAGTGTGCAAACTCCAGCGATCCATCTATGGACTGGTGCAAGCATCTCGGAGTTGGAATAAACGTTTTGATAGTGTGATCAAAGCATATGGTTTTACACAGACTTTGGAAGAAGCCTGTATTTACAAGAAAGTGAGTGGGAGCTCTGTAGCATTTCTAATATTATATGTGGATGACATATTGCTGATTGTAAATGATATAGAATTTCTAGATAGCATAAAAGGATACTTGAATAAGAGTTTTTCAATGAAAGACCTCGATGAAGCTGCTTATATATTGGGCATCAAAATCTATAGAGATAGATCAAGACACCTAATTGTACTTTCACAAAGCACATACCTTGATAAAGTTTTAAAGAAGTTCAAAATGGATCAAGCAAAGAAAGGGTTCTTGCCTGTGTTACAAGGTGTGAAGTTGAGTCAGACTCAATGCCCGACCACTTCAGAAGATAGAGAGAAAATGAAAGATGTTCCCTATGCTTCAGCCATAGGCTCTATCATGTATGCAATGTTGTGTACCAGACCTGAGTGTGCCTTGCTATTAGTTTAGCAGGTAGGTACCAAAGTAATCCAGGAGTGGATCACTGGACAGCGGTCAAGAACATCCTGAAATACCTGAAAAACACTAAAGATATGGTTCTCGTTTATGGAGGTGACAAAGAGATTGTCGTAAATTGTTACATCGATGCAAGCTTTGACACTGATCCGGATGACTCTAAGTCACAAACCGGATATGTATTTTTATTGAACGGTGGAGCTGTCAGTTGGTGCAGTTCTAAGAAAAGCGTCGTGGCGGGATCTACGTGTGAAGCAGAGTACATAGCTGCTTCGGAAGCAACAAATGAAGTAGTCTAGATGAAGGAGTTCATATCCGATCTAGGTGTCATACCTAGTGCATCGGGTCCAATGAAAATATTTTTTGACAATACTGGTGCAATTGCCTTGCAAAGGAATTCAGATTTCACAAAAGAACCAAGCACATAAAGAGATGCTTCAATTCCATCCACGATCAAGTCAAGGAGGGAGACATAGAGATTTGCAAGATACATACGGATCTGAATGTTGCAGACCCATTGACTAAGCCTCTCTCACGAGCAAAACATGATCAGCACCAAGACTCCATGGGCGTTATAATCATTACAATGTAATCTAGATTATTGACTCTAGTGCAAGTGGGAGACTGAAGGAAATATGCCCTAGAGGCAATAATAAAGTTGTTATTTATATTTCCTTATATCATGATAAATGTTTATTATTCATGCTAGAATTGTATTAACCGGAAACTTAGTACATGTGTGAATACATAGACAAACAGAGTGTCACTAGTTTGCCTCTACTTGACTAGCTCGTTGAATCAATGATGGTTATGTTTCCTAACCATAGACATGAGTTGTCATTTGATTAACGAGATCACATCATTAGAGAATTATGTTATGGATTTCACCCATCCGTTAGCTTCGCACGATGATCGTTTAGTTTGTTGCTATTGCTTTCTTCTTGACTTATACATGTTCCTATGACTATGATATTATGTAACTCCCGAGTACCGGAGGAACACTTTGTGTGCTACCAAACATCACAACATAACTGGGTGATTATGAAGGTGCTCTACAGGTCTCTCCGATGGTACTTGTTGAGTTGGCATAGATCGAGATTAGGATTTGTCACTCCGATTGTCAGAGAGGTATCTCTAGGCCCTCTCGGTAATGCACATCACTATACGCCTTGCAAGCATGGTGACTAATGAGTTAGTTGTGGAATTATGCATTACGGAACGAGTAAAGAGACTTGCCGGTAACGAGATTGAACTAGGTATGAGGATACCGGCGATCGAATCTCAGGCAAGTAACACACCGATGACAAAGGGAACAACGTATGTTGTTATGCGGTTTGACCGGTAAAGATCTTCATAGAATATGTAGGAACCAATATGAGCATCCAGGTTCTGCTATTGGTTATTCATCGGAGACGAGTCTCGGTCATGTCTACATAGTTCTCGGACCCGTAGGGTCCGCACGCTTAAAGTTCGGTGACGATCGGTAATATGAGTTTATGTGTTTTGATGTACCAAAGTTAGTTCAGAGTCCCGGATATAATCACGGACATGATGAGGAGTCTCGAAATGGTTGAGACATAAATATTTTTATATTGGAAGCCTACATTTGGACATCGGAATGTTTCCGGGTGAAATCGGGAATTTACCTGAGTGCCGGGAGGGTTACCGGAACCCCTCGGGGTTAATGGGCCTTGTTGGGCCCTAGTGGAGAGAGAGAGGGGTCGGCCAGGGCAGGGCCACGCGCCCCTCCCCTTGAGTCCGAATAGGACAAGGAAGGGGGGGGCGACGCCCCCCTTGCCTTTCCCCTCTCCCACTCCTTCCTTCCCCCTCCTAGTGGGACTAGGAAAGGGGAGTCCTACTCCCACTAGGAGGAGGACTCCTCCTCCTGGCGTGCCCTGCTAGGGCCGGCCGGCCTCCCCCTTGCTCCTTTATATACGGGGGCAGGGGGCACCCCAAGACACACAAGTTGATCAGTTGATCTTTTAGCCGTGTGGGGTGCCCCCTCCACCGTAATCCACCTCGGTCATATCGTAGCGGTGCTTAGGCGAAGCCCTGCGTCGGTAGCATCATCATCACCGTCATCACGTCGCCATGCTGACGGAACTCTCCCTCGAAGCTCTGCTGGATCAGAGTTCGTGGGACGTCACCGAGCTGAACGTGTGCTGAACTCGGAGGTGCCGTACGTTCGGTAGTTGGATCGGTCGGATCGTGAAGACGTACGACTACATCAACCGCGTTCTCATAACGCTTCCGCTTATGGTCTACGAGGGTACATGGACGACACTCTCCCCTCTCGTTGCTATGCATCACCATGATCTTGCGTGTGCGTAGGAATTTTTTTTGAAATTACTACGTTCCCCAACAGGTTTAACCTTGAATAAAAATGTTTATTAGGATAATTATTTTGCATCAAGTTTCAGAAACCAGAAATGAACTTTAGTAAATATTTTTGAATTATTATTTAACTTTAGGGGAATTTAATTTGAATTAAATTCCAACTTAGTTTGGTAATAACCTTGAAACCCTAGGTTTAATTTGAATAAAACTATTCAATGTGGTTTAATGAATTCAATTAAACTTAGTAATTAGTTTGGAGTGACAATTGAATTTAGGTTAAATTAAATTAAATTCAAACTTAGATAAACTTAAAAACTATTTACACGTAGAAAATTATTTTGGATTTATAGTTGACTTTAGTTTGAGCTTGAATTAAATAAATGAACCTTAGCAATTATATTGGTTTTGTATTTGACTTTAGAGAGAATAACAAAATAAATTGAATTTAGTTATACGTAAAGGAAACCTAGAAGTCATTTAATTAATCCAAATTAAACGAAAGCTAATTCAAATGAATTCATGAACCAATATTAGTCAATTGTGAGATACCTTGGACTTGAATTAGCATCACTATTTCAAACTGAATTTGAATTCAAATTCAAATATCATTTTGAACTCAAATAAGATGAAGCCTAATTCAAATTGAAATTGAATTGGAAGCCAGACCAAGTTATTATTCTAGACACTTAGTGTATTCAAGCTCATGAAAGGTCAACAAGTTTGAATTGTCATTCAAACTTGAATATGAACTTGGATATCCAAGATTCGTAGACCATGACACATGTTGTTAAAATTCTTCTAATTGGATCTGGCAACCACAACTTGACATTACATACTCCTTATGTGATGAAACCTTTACTATGAAACTTGCATGTGAACCCTTATGTCACATGTATTCCAAGTGACAACCACTATGCTGTTTTTCAAACTATTATGAGTTAACTCTGACACATGATCTCACAACACAATGACACTAACACCATGCACAACACTTGTTGTATGTTTGATTGTATTGTATGGCTTGTTATGATTGCTCTTTACTTATGATATATTGTTTGGAGGGCGAAGAGTATCCTTTTCAAGATTGTGTGTGTGAAGAACTTCACCGACTACCAAGATTTGTTTATGTGAAGAACTTTATCAATTACCAAGCAAGTTGCATTTCTAATAAAACTTCTTATGCTTCATTTTGTTGTCATACTATGTTGAACCTGGAATAGGTTAGCCACATGTTTACCCTGAATGTTGAGTCTACGACGTAGTGTAGGCTCGGGACTTGACAACAGGTGAATGCGTCATTGGTAGTTGCACTTTGTAGTCCCCATTGAATGCACCAATGATAGAGTGCGCACTTGCACTCCAGGACTTTTCCTTTTTGAGTGATATGCATCGAAGATAGATGCGCTCTGGAGTCCCCGGTGTTGCACTGTTAACAGAGCGCGCTCGGAAAACAAAACCCTTATCATCTTTGAGAATCGGGGTGATTCTGATCAATAGCTAGGAATGGTAGACATGCCTTCTTCACCATGGCTTGACAGAACAGTTGGTTCGGATTTGGAAAAGGGTTTGTCACACAACAAGTTGGAGACTCATTTACTCATTCGTTACATTGGAGGATATGTTGTTATTAGGTGTAGCTTGCCAATACATTCAATGTATTAACCCTCGTTGCCGCAATGTATCATGTTGCGGGATTTCCTAATCAAAGAAGAGATACAAAGTAGGGTTACAATGCTATACTTAAGTGATGCATGTGAGTTGATGGATGCCACAATATATTATTGTATTTCCGCTACATAATGTATCAAGCTAGCCTTGAGCTAGCATGTATGTATTGTATTTAAGACTGGATATGTGATGTAATACTTTCACACATATTATTTCTTGTATTTCATCGTGAACTGTGCATGCCAGCAATTGATCTAGGGACTCACACATGAAGCACATAGATTCAGGGCCCCTGCCGGGATCGGGTTGTCACATTTGTCCCCTCTATGGAGTCTTCTTCCCCAAGAAGACTCACCTCTTATCCCCCAAGCTTCATCATTGCCCTGAAGCTTATTTTTGCCCTGTTTCTCTCCTTAGCCAACAAATCTTGTTGTTGCTCTAGGGTTTGGAGGAGAAGACCTCAATCTACATTTCCACCAAGAGATATTTGATTCCCCTACTAATCCCTTCCAAACTCTTGGGTGTTTGGGCACCCTAGACGAAAGAGGTCACCTCGAAGCCACAATCCATTGCGGTGAAGCTTCATGGTGGTGTTGAGTGCTCCAATTAAGTTGTGAAGAGAGCCCCAATCTTGTTTGTAAAGGTTCGGTCACCGCCTGCAAGGGCACCACTAGTGGAATCACGGCATCTTGCAGTGCGCGAGAGCATGAGGAGAATATGGTGGCCCTAGTGCTTCTTGGGGAGCACTGTGCCTCCACACCGCTCCAACGTTGGGCGTACCTCTGCCTAAAGGGAGGAAACTTCAGTAACACATCCTCCTCTCCATTGACTCCACTTGTTTTTTTTTCGATAAAGGACTTTTCATTGAATAGATATATCGAGGTGATACAATCGTATCGAAAGAAAGTCCGGCCTCTGGATAGCTAGATGCACATAGCCAAAAAGTCCAGAGCACCCTAAAAATAATAACTCGATACAATGCCAAGCAATAAATCGTGTCCAGCCTAAGGAGCGGTAGATCCTATCCATAAATCACACCGCCATCCATGGGGGTAGGAAACCTCCCTGGTTGTACATGATAACCCACAAGTATAGGGGGTCGCAACAATTTTTGATAAGTAAGAGTGTCGAACCCAACGAGGAGCTAAAGGTAGAACAAATATTCCCTCAAGTTCTATCGACCACCGATACAACTCTACGCACACTTGACGTTTGCTTTACCTAGAACAAGTATGAAGCTAGAAGTACTTTGTAGGTGTTGTTGGATAGATTTGCAAGATAATAAAGATCACGTAAATAAAAAGTAGGGGCTGTTTAGATTAAGAAACAATAAAGTAAATATAGCGAGTGTGGAGAAGTGGTGGTAGGAGTTGCGAAATTGCCCCTAAGCAATTGACTACTTTACTAGACCGATCGCAAGTATTATGTGGGAGAGGCCACTGCTAGCATGTCATCCCTGACTTGGAATTCTATGCACTTATGATTGGAACTATTAGCAAGCATCCGCAACTACTAACGTTCATTAAGGTAAAACCCAACCGTAGCATTAAGATATATTGGTCCCCCTTCAATCCCGTATGCATCAATTTCTATGCTAGGTTGAAGCTTCTGTCACTCTTGCCCTCCAATACATAGTCCTATCAACATACAACTAACCTTAGGGTGTGATCCATGCGCACAATCATATGATGGGCACCAAAGGACAGCAACATAACCACAAGCAAATTAAATCAACCATAGCAATTCATCAACCACCGATAGGACAACGAAATTTTACTCAAACATCATAGGATGGCAACACATCATTGGATAATAATATGAAGCATAAAGCACCATGTTCAAGTAGAGGGTACAGCGGGTTGCGGGAGAGTGGACCGTTGTAGATAGAGGGGGAAGGTGATGGAGATGTTGGTGAAGATGGCGGAGGTGTTGGTGTAGATCGCGGTGATGATGATGGCCCCCGATGGCACTCCGGTGCCACCGGAAGCGAGGGGGAGAGAGCCCCCCTCCTTCTTCTTCTTCCTTGACCTCCTCCCTAGATGGGAGAAGGGTTTCCCCTCTGGTCCATGGCCTCCATGGCACGGGAGGGGCGAGAGCCCTTCCGAGATTGGATCTGTCTCTCTGTCTCTCTCTGTTTCTGCGTTCTCAAATTCTTCCCTTTCACCGTTTCTTATATTCCCGGAGATCCGTAACTCCGATTGGGCTGAAATTTTAACACGATCTATATCCGGATATTAGCTTTCTTGCGGAGAAAGAAGGGCATCAACCGCCTTACGAGTGGCCCACGAGGGTTAGGGGCGCGCCCCCTGCCCCGTGGCCACCTCGGGCACCATCTCGTGTGGATTTTTCTTCCCAAAAATCATATATATTCCAAAAAAAATCTCCGTTGGTTTTTATCCTGTTTGGACTCCGTTTGATATGGATATTCTGCGAAACAAAAAACATGCAACAAACAAGAACTCGCACTGGGCACTGGATCAATATGTTAGTCCCAAAAATAGTATAAAAAGTTGCCAAAAGTATATGAAAGTTGTAGAATATTGGCATGGAACAATCAAAAATTATAGATACGACCGAGACGTATCAGCATCCCCAAGCTTAATTCCTGCTCGCCCTCGAGTAGGTAAATGATAAAAAAGATAATTTTTTATGTGGAATGCTACCTAGCATAATCTTGATCACATATCTAATCATGGCATGAATATTAAGATACGAGTTATTCAAAGCAATAGTCTATCATTTGACATAAAACCAATAATACTTCAAGCCTACTAATAAAGCAATCATGTCTTTTCAAAATAACATGGCCAAAGAAAGTTATCCCTACAAAATCATATAGTCTGGCTATGCTCCATCTTCACCACACAAAATATTCACATCATGCACAACCCCGATGACAAGCCAAGCAATTGTTTCATACTTTTGACGTTCTCAAACCTTTTCAACTTTCACGCAATACATGAGCGTGAGCCATGGACATAGCACTATAGGTGGAATAGAATATGATGGTGGAGAAGACAAAAAGGAGAAGATAGTCTCACATCAACTAGGCGTATCAACGGGCTATGGAGATGCCCATCAATAGATATTAATGTGAGTGAGTAGGGATTGCCATGCAACGAATGTACTAGAGCTATAAGTGTATGAAAGCTCCAACTGAAACTAAGTGGGTGTGCATCCAACTTGCTTGCTCATGAAGACCTCGGGCATTTGAGGAAGCCCATCATCGGAATATACAAGCCAAGTTCTATAATGAAAATTCCCACTAGTATATGAAAGTGATACCTCAAGAGACTCTCTATATGAAGAACATGGTGCTACTTTGAAGCACAAGTGTGGAAAAAGGATAGTAGCACCGCCCCTTCTCTCTTTTTCTCTCATTTTTTTATTTTTTATTTTTATTTTTTGGTGGGCTTCTTTGGCCTTTTTTCTTACTTGGGCTTCTTTGGCCTCTTTTATTTTTTTGTAAAGTCCGGAGTCTCATCCCGACTTATGGGGGAATCATAGTCTCCATCATCCTTTCCTCACTGGGGCAATGCTCTAATAATGATGATCATCACACTTTTATTTACTTACAACTCAATATTACAACTCAATGTCTAGAACAAATTATGACTGTATATGGATGCCTCCGGCGGTGTACCGGGATGTGCAATGATCTAGCGTAGTGATGACATCAACAAACGGACAAGCCATGAAAACATCATGCTAGCTATCTTACGATCATGCAAAGCAATATGACAATGAATGCTCAAGTCTTGTATATGATGATGATGGAAGTTGCATGGCAATATATCTCGGAATGGCTATGGAAATGCCATGATAGGTAGGTATGGTGGCTGTTTTGAGGAAGATATATGGTGGGTTTATGGTACCGGCGAAAGTTGCGCGGTATTAGAGAGGCTACCAATGGTGGAAGGGTGAGAGTGTGTATAATCCATGGACTCAACATTAGTCATAAAGAACTCACATACTTATTGCAAAAATCTATTAGTCATCAAAACAAAGTACTACGCGCACGCTCCTAGGGGGATAGATTGGTAGGAAAAGACCATCGCTCATCCTCGACCGCCACTCATAAGGAAGACAATCAATAAATAAACCATGCTCCGACTTTGTTACATAACGGTTCACCATACGTGCATGCTACGGGAATCACAAACCTCAACACAAGTATTTCTACTAATCCACAACTACCCACTATCATGACTCTAATATCATCATCTTTATATCGCAAAACTATTGCAAGGAATCAAACATATCATATTCAGTGATCTACAAGTTTTATGTAGGATTTTATGACTAACCATGTGAATGACCAATTCCTGTCATCTCTTTAAATAGATATAAGTGAAGCAAGAGAGTTTAATTCTTTCTACAAAAGGTATGCCCACGCTCTAACAAATCTAAGTATAGCAAAAGAGCATTCTACAAATGGCGGTTGTCTATGTAAAGAGAAACAGGCAATCCAAACTTCAAATGATATAAGTGAAGCACATGAAGCATTCTATAAAGCCATACTCAAAAGATATAAGTGAAGTGCATAGAGCATTCTATAAATCAACCAAGGACTATCTCATACCAGCATGGTGCATAAAATAAAAATGAAAACTAAATGCAAAAGACGTTCCAAGATTGCACATATCGCATGAACGAAACGAATCTGAAAACATACCGATACTTGTTGAAGAAAGAGGGGATGCCTTCCAGGGCATCCCCAAGCTTAGACGCTTGAGTCTCCTTGAATGTTTACTTGGGGTGCCTCAGGCATCCCCAAGCTTGAGTTCTTGCCTCTCTTCCTTCTTCTCACATCGAGACCTTCTCGATCATCGAACACTTCATCCACACAAAACTTCAACAGAAAACTCGGTAAGATCCTTTAGTATAATAAAGCAAATCACTACTCTAAGTACTGTTGAAAACCAATTCATATTTTGTTTTTGCATTTTGTCTACTGTAATATAACTTTTTCATGGCTTAATCCACTAATATAAATTGATAGTTTCATCAAAACAAGCAAACTATGCATCAAAAACAGAATCTGTCTAAAACAGAACAGTCTGTAATAATCTGAACATTCACCATACTTATGATACTTGAAACATTCTACCAAAATTAGGAAAAATAAAAAATTTGTATAGGAAGACAGTGCAAAAAGAATCAGAACCATTTGACATTCCAGCAAAAAATGTAAAATCACGCACTACAGCCAAAGTTTCTGTCCTGCACCGTACAAACCATCAAGCAAATGTAAACATCCTAAAGGAAAACCTTGGCACATTATTTTTATAATACAATGGAATTGTATAAGGGGATAATTATTTTTATTGAAAAGTTTCTGTAATCAAGATTCACAAAGTTTCCGTGAGCATGAACAAAGTTCAAGGCTAGCTCCCACTTCAACAATGCTTGTCTTTCTCACTTTCCCTTTCCTTTTTGAAAAAGTTTTGGGTTCCCCTCTTTATTTTTGTTGTTTTTAAACTATATGAAAGCACTCAACAGAAATAAATGACTCTCTAAAACTTCCGGGTTGTCTCCCTGGCAGCGCTTTCTTTAAAGCCATTAAGCTAGGCATATAGTGCTCAAGTAATGGATCCACCCGGATCCCAAGGTATATCAAAGCCGATTCTAATTAACAATGATTTGTAATTTAGTAGTGAGCACAAGGTAACATATATCATGTAATGACGAAGTCTAACTCTCTTCCTATGCATCGGCATGTCATAAAAGAACAATTCATGCACACAAAGTAAAGGCCAATGCATAGTATAAACAATTTCTTGCAATTTTATCATATTGGAAACATAGAGAGGTGGAGATATAGTTCCTCTCTCATAATAATTGCAAGTAGGAGCAGCAAGCACATGCATATTATATTCATCAAAATCATCATGTGCAACGGTAAAAGGCAACCCATCAATATAATCCTTAATAAGTGCAAACTTCTCCGATATAGTGTAGTCGGGAGAATTCAAAAAGATAATAGGACTATCATGCGTGGGTGCAATAGCAACAACTTCATGTTTAACATAAGGAACTATAGCAAGTTCATCTCCATAAGCATAATTCATATTGGCATCTTGGCCACAAGCATCATCAAAAAGGGCTATTTCAAGAGAATCAACGGGATCATAATAGTCATTATAGAAATCATCCTTCTGTAAGAACGAAGGGAAATTAAACAATGTATGAGTTGAAGAGTTACTCTCATTAGAAGGTGGGCACGGGTAGCTAATCTGCTCTTCCTCCTTTTGTTCTTCGCTCCCCTCCTCATCTTTTTCATCCAATGAGCTCACAGTTTCATCAATTTCTTCTTCCATAGACTCCTGCAAAATATTAGTCTCTTCTTGGACAGCGGAGTAGTCCTCAATATATGGTTCAACATAGGCATTAGAAGCATAATTATCATAGCAATATTTAAGTATGGCAAAAATTTCAGATTTGTAAAGAGTAGCATCATACTTTTCAATCAAAGAAGCAATTTCGTAAGCACCCTTAAAAGCAACAAATTCTTCAATTTGTTGAACATCATAGTAATTATAAACACCCTTAGCATAAGAAGATACGATTCCATTATCATTAAACAAACATTGGTAGGGAAGGTGTTTCTTAGGGTCTTCAGAACAACAAGTATAATCATATATTTCACATAAATTCCAAGCATAGCATTGCAAACGATGAATTTGATCCAGTAAAAGTTTCCCTTTTTTAGATATTCGGTGTCGCACATAACAAGCATGCTCATCTAAAGATTTGCCCTCAACTAAGCTAGTTGGAGTTTCAGCACGAGCACATAGGGATCGAAGATGATCCAAGTAATAAGCTTCAGCAGTGTGATAGATTTTGAGTGGTTCTTCAACCATTGGTTTACTAGGCACAACTAATTTTTATGGTATTTTGCGTTTCCTACCCATAACTAAAGATAGAAAACAACTAAGAACAGCAAATAAAAATTACTTAGTGATAAAGCAAACAAGCACACACGAGAATATTCACCCCACGCTATTGCTCCCCGGCAATGGCGCCAGAAAAAGGTCTTGATAACCCACAAGTATAGGGGATCGCAATAGTTTTCGATAAGTAAGAGTGTTGAACCCAACGAGGAGCTAAAGGTAGAACAAATATTCCCTCAAGTTCTATCGACCGCCGATACAACTCTACGCACACTTGACGTTCGCTTTACCTAGAACAAGTATGAAGCTAGAAGTACTTTGTAGGTGTTGTTGGATAGATTTGCAAGATAATAAAGATTACGTAAATAAAAAGTAGGGGCTGTTTAGATTAAGAAACAATAAAGTAAATATAGCGAGTGTGGAAAAGTGGTGGTAGGAGTTGCGAAATTGCCCCTAAGCAATTGACTACTTTACTAGACCGATAGCAAGTATTATGTGGGAGAGGCCACTGCTAGCATGTCATCCCTTACTTGGAATTCTATGCACTTATGATTGGAACTATTAGCAAGCATCCACAACTACTAACGTTCATTAAGGTAAAACCCAACCATAGCATTAAGATATATTGGTCCCCCTTCAATCTCGTATGCATCAATTTCTATGCTAGGTTGAAGCTTCTCTCACTCTTGCCCTCCAATACATAGACCTATCAACATACAACTAACCCTAGGGTGTGATCCACGCGCGCAATCATATGATGGGCACCAAAGGACAGCAACATAACCACAAGCAAATTAAATCAATCATAGCAATTCATCAACCACCGATAGGACAATGAAAATCTACTCAGACATCATAGGATGGCAACACATCATTGGATAATAATATGAAGCATAAAGCACCATGTTCAAGTAGAGGGTATAGCGGGTTGCGGGAGAGTGGACCGTTGTAGATAGAGGGGGAACGTGATGGAGATGTTGGTGAAGATGGCAAAGGTGTTGGTGTAGATCGCGGTGATGATGATGGCCCCCGGTGGCACTCCGGTGCCACCAGAAGCGAGGGGGGAGAGCCCCCTACTTCTTCTTCTTCCTTGACCTCCTCCCTAGATGGGAGAAGGGTTTCCCCTCTGGTCCATGGCCTCCATGGCACGGGAGGGGCGAGAGCCCCTCCGAGATTGGATCTGTCTCTGTCTCTCTCTGTTTCTGCGTTCTCAGATTCTTCCCTTTCACCGTTTCTTATATTCCCGGAGATCCGTAACTCCGATTGGGCTGAAATTTTAACACGATCTTTATCCGGATATTAGCTTTCTTGCGGCGAAAGAAGGGCATCAACCGCCTTACGGGTGGCCCATGAGGGTCAGGGGTGCGCCCAGGGGGGCAGGCGCGCCCCCTGCCTCGTGGCCACCTCGGGCACCGTCTCGCGTGGATTTTTCTTCCCAAAAATAATATATATTCCGAAAAAAATCTCCATCAATTTTTATCCCGTTTGGACTCTGTTTGATATGGAGATTCTGCGAAACAAAAAATATGCAACAAACAGGAACTGGCACTGGGCACTGGATCAATATGTTAGTCCCAACAATAGTATAAAAAGTTGCCAAAAGTATATGAAAGTTGTAGAATATTGGCATGGAACAATCAAAAATTATAGATACGACGGAGACATATCAGTACGCTCCAGCCGTGTAGACGCCATCATAAAAATGTCCCCGTCCTCTGGCTTCTACAGGGTAGACCAAGTACGGAGCCATCATGTACAACCATGAATAACCTGCATAGGAGATGAGACACATTTATTGTTAAAAACTGCATCGTTCCTGGTAAGCCACATTGTCCAGCATAAGGCCGCCGCTCCCACAAGAATATGTGTAGAGAATTGTTTATCAATACCCCGCAACCAGTTGCCGAACATATTCCGTCCACTATGTGGTGGGTATAAATTCGAAGCTACTTGGACCATGTCCCAAACTGCCCGAGCGAATTTGCACTCAAAAAATAAGTGTTTGATAGACTCATCATGTTGGCAAAAGACACATGTCTTGGAGCCATGCTAGTTTCATCGTGCCGAATTATCTCTAGTTAGGATGACTCCTTTGTTTAGAAACCAGAGGAAAATCTTCACTCTTAGAGGAATTTTTAGCTTCCACAATTTCCTGTTATCTACTGGAACATCACAATGAACCATTGCATCATACATGGATTTGACCAAAAATTTGCCATTCTGATGCAAGTTCCATCGAAAAGTGTCTGGCTCATCTGACAGTTGAATGTCCTCCAGGCGAGTGAGTAATTCATTCCATGCTGCCAGATGAGTGCCCAAAAGATCCCTACAGAAATAAATATCGAGGTTTTCTTGTCCTAAGACTTGTTTGGTCGTGACAAATTTATGTTTGACAATCCGGTACAAGCTCGGATATTGCATCATTAGTGAGTCATTCCCTAGACAGGTATCTTCGCAGAAACGAACATGAGAACCTTCCCTAAACAAGAAGGTCCCAAATTGGAAGAAGAATTCATTAGCTTTCATGACACCACTCTAAAAATGTGAATCCCCAGGTTTCCAATGAACTTGAGAAATGGCATTGGATCCCACATACTTGTTGCGAATGATTTCCTGCCATACTCCATTCTCAGTGAGTAGTTTATAAACCCACTTGCTGAGAAGAGCGATGTTTTTAATCTCAAGGTCTTGGATTCCCAGGCCCCCTTGACTTTTAGGTCTTCATAATACGCTCCACCTAGCTAGTCGATATTTCTTGGTTACGTTATCACACTGCCAAAAAATCTGGATCTAAAGTAGTCTAGACGTTGTAGAACCCCTTTCGGCAGGTGGAAGAATGACAACATATATAAAACCATGTTACATAGGACAGAATTGATCAAGATCAATCGCCCCCTATAAGACAAGAGTTTGGCCTTCCAACTGGCTAATCATTTCTCAAGTCTCTCTTCCACATGTTTCCACTCGGCGATAGTTAAACGCCGATAGAGTATGGGAATACCTAGATACCAAATCAAAAATTGCCCGAGATGGCATCCAAAAATCTCAGCATACTCAGGTGCTGATTCTGCAGCATCGCCAAAGCAAAAAAGTTTGCTCTTATGAAAATTAATTTTGAGACCAGAAAGTTCCTCAAAAGCACATAAGAGCAGCTTGAGATTTCTTGCCTTATCTAGATCATGATCCATGAATAGTATCGTGTCATCCGCATATTGTAAAATGGATAGACCATCTTCTACCAAGTGTGGAATGACCCCACTAATTTGACCATCCATCTTAGCCCGCTCAACAAGGGTAGCTAGCATGTCGGCCACAATGTTAAACAGAATAGGATATGAGGGGTCACCTTGACGAAGCCCCTTCCTTGTCTGAAAATAGTTGCCAACATCATCGTTAAATTTTATGGCCACACTACCTCCAGAGACAAAGCTCTCTACCCAGCGACACCATTTTTGTGAAAACCCCTTCATGCACAAGGTTTGCAACAGGAAGGGCCACTTAACTTTACCATAGGCTTTCGCAAAATCAATTTTAAGAATGATACCATTCGACTTTTTCCGGTGCAGTTCATGTACAGTTTCATGCAGGACAACCACTCCATCTAATATGTTGCGACCTTGCATAAATGTTGTTTGAGTGGGTTTTACGACATGGTCAGCTACACCGTTCAACCGATTAGTCGCTACCTTCGTAAAAAAATTAAAACTTACATTCAGAAGGCGAATCGGCCGATATTGTTGAATACAACTAGCCTCCTCAATCTTAGGCAATAGGATAATTTCCCCAAAGTTTAAACAAGAAATATCAAGGTCCTCAGAATGCAGTTGGTTAAACAACTGAACCAAGTCTGCCTTAATCGCGTCCCAAAAGCATTGATAGAACTCTGCGGGAAAGCCATCCGGTCCCGGTGCCTTGTTATGTTCCATCTGAAACACTGCAGTTCGAATTTCCTCCTCAGAAAACAGAGAGGTTAGGAATTCATTTTCCGCTTCCATAACTTGAGTAATGTCATGAGTAGCAGATTCGTCCAGCTGAAAATTAGTTTCAGCTGAAGGCCCAAAAAGGTCTTTGTAAAACTTAGTGATAAAATTTCTAAGTGGTATGTCGCCCTCTATTCGGCCTTCCTCCTGGTCAAGGGCGGATATACGCTTCTTTCTATGTTTTCCATTGGATAGCATTTGAAAGTATTTCGTATTATCATCACCTTGCACCAGCGAATCCGCCTTGCTACGTTGGTACCATTTAATCTCTTCCTCACGTAGTAGGCGGGCAATCTGCTCATTAAGATTGCTTTTTTGCTCAATCTCAACAGCAGACAGAGGCCTCACCTCCGCTATTTTATCAAGGGAATCAATTAAGGTAGAAAATCGCAGTTTTTCTTTTTTGTAAATGCCAGCAGTATGCTTGCCCATCCTCGAAGGAATCGACGCAAGGCGCGGATTCGGTTATTCCATCGTTGAATGGGTGTGTTACCGCGAGGCTAGCGCGCCCACACCTTCTTAACCAGCTCATGAAATCCCTCTCTAGTGAGCCATCCTAGTTCAAATTTAAACTGGTGACGGTTAGAACTTGGGATTGGTTGTCCAAAATCGGTTAGCAACGGAGCGTGATCCTATAAGTCCTCAATTCTTTCTAGTGCCCGAACCGAGGCTAGGGGATATTTATATTCCCAGCCGGTGGTAACTAGCACCCGGTCTAATTTTTCAAAGGTTGGCACCGATCGGTTATTGGCCCAGGTATATTAACGGCCAAACATTGTGATCTCCCTCAGATCCAGGCTGTCAATAACAACATTAAAGAGGAAAGGCCACCTAGTGTCAAACCGATCATTGTTTTTTTCCTGTTGATATTGAAGGATATTAAAATCCCCCCTGATTAACATGGGATGGGGATTGTCTCGATAGGTATTAACAAGTACTTTTAGAAATGCAGACTTAAACTCCTCTTGAGCTGCGCCATATACAGCCACCAGACTCCAGATGAAGTTGTCGGACTTATTTCGAAGGTGGAATTTGATATGATACTCCCCGTTTGACGTGGACAATAGTTGTAAGTATGTAGAGTTAATACCTAGCAATATTCCCCTGGACCTCCCGGTCGGCGGTAAGACATGCTATTCGTAATCAAAACCACATGAAAAGTGGTCCAGATCACGTGTTGGAAAATCATGTTTACCCGACTCAGTGATAGCCACAAAGTCCAACGTATTATCCTTTACACAATCGGCAATGTGTTTGTGTTTAGCCAAGTCACCAAAACCTCTGCTATTCCAGAACATGCCTCTCATGATGAACCAACTTTATGTTTAGAGACCTTTGCCTTCTTAGAAGAGCGCCCTCTTTTCTTTGCTGAGTTAGACTTGTTCTTGCGCACCGACACGACAAGCTCAAAAAGCGTAGTGTCGCGTACAATATCATCAAGGTCTACTTCAGTCGTGTCTTTAACCAAATGAGAGAGAAGCTTGCCTTCATGATTGGCATCGGCATCCTCATCCTCCTCATCTGACACGAGAGGGTCGACAAAGCTCGAAAACTTCGGAGCAACCATAAGCCGGTCGAACTCCAGTTGTTTTAGAGCCTTGACCGAAAAAATCTATCTCATCCTCATTACGTCCTAGTGACACCCCAAGTCTAGTGATATTTGAAGATACTTTGGAATTATCAAAGACATAAAAGATTTGCGAGAGGGGGTACCTCCGAAGTCGAGGTTGCCTACAGCAGTCCTACGCATGGCCTTCACCATAGAGTCCTCGTCGGTGGCTACTGATCCGCCAGTCCCGACATGATGACACTTGCTACCTCTTGAGCATGCGTTGGTTTTTCCTTGAAGAGGAAAGGGTGATGCAGCAAAGTAGCGTAAGTATTTCCCTCAGTTTTTGAGAACCAAGGTATCAATCCAGTAGGAGACTACACGCAAATCGCCTAGTACCTGCAAAAACAATCAAGAACCTTGCAACCAACGTGATAAAGGGGTTATCAATCCCTTCACGGCCACTTGCAAAAGTGAGATTTGATAAATATAGTAAGATGAATATTTTTGGTATTTTTGTTGTATAGATTGGAAAATAAAGATTGCAAAATAAATAAATAGTAAACTAGAATTATAGATCGGAAACTTATATGATGTAAAGTAGACCCGGGGGCCATAGGTTTCACTAGTGGCTTCTCTCATGATAGCATATATTACGGTGGGTGAACAAATTACTGCCAAGAAATTGATAATCAAAGGACACCTAAAAGCCAAAGCTTGGGGATGCCCCGGAAGGCACCCCCTCTTTTGTCTACTTCTATCGGTAACTTTACTTGGAGCTATATTTTTATTTACCACATGATATGTGTTTTGCTTGGAGCATCTTGTATTATTTGAGTCTTTATTTTTTATTTTTCCACAATCATCATTACTGCACACACCTTTTTGAGAGAGACACTCATGATATGGAAATTGTTAGAATACTCTATGTGCTTCACTTATATCTTTTGAGTTATATAGTTTTTGCTCTAGTGCTTCACTTATATCTTTTAGAGCATGTTGGTAGATTTGTTTTATAGAAACCATTGTTCTCTCATGCTTCACTTAGATTATTTTGAGAGTCCTACAAAACAGCATGGTAATTTGCTTTAATTATGTTAGGCATTCTAGATTAATAATAAAATTTTCTTATGAGTGTGTTGAATACTATGAGAAGTTTGAAACTTGATAATTGTTTTGAGATATGGAGATGGTGATATTAGAGTCGTGCTAGTTGAGTAGTTGTGAATTTGAGAAATGCTTGTGTTGAAGTTTGTGATTCCCGTAGCATGCACGTATGGTGAACCGTTATGTTAAGAAGTCGGTGCATGATGTATTTATTGATTGTCCTCCTTATGAGTGGCGGTCGGGGATGAGCGATGGTCTTTTCCTACCAATCTATCCCCCTAGGAGCATGCATGTAGTACTTTGCTTCGATAGCTAATAGATTTTTGCAATAAGTATGTGAGTTCTTTATGACTAATGTTGAGTCCATGGATTATACGCACTCTCACCCTTCCACCATTGCTAGCCTCTCTAATACCGTGCACCTTTCGCCGGTATCATACACCCACCATATACCTTCCTCAAAACAGCCACCATACCCACCTATCATGGCATTCCCATAGCCATTCCGAGATATATTGCCATGCAACTTTCCACCGTTCCGTTTACTATGACACGCTCCATCATTGTCATATTGCTTCGCATGATCATGTAGTTGACATTTTAGTTGTGGCAAAGCCACCGTTCATAATTCTTTCATATAAGTCACTCATGCATCATTGCTATCCCGGTATACCGTCGGAGGCATTCATATAGAGTCATACTTTGTTCTAGTATCGAGTTGTAATCGTTGAGTTGTACACAAATAGAAGTGTGATGATCATCATTCATAGAGTATTGCCCCCCCCCCCAAAAAAAAAGAGAAAGGCCAAATAGAAAAAGGCCCAAAAAATAGTAAATAAATAAAAAAGGGGCAATACTACTATCCTTTTTTTCCACACATGTGCTTCAAAGTAGCACCGTGATCTTCATGATAGAAATTCTATGTTATCACTTTCATATACTAGTGGGAATTTTTCATTATAGAACTTGTCTTGTATATTCCAACGATGGGCTTCCTCAAAATGCCCTAGGTCTTCGTCAGCAAGCAAGTTGGATGCACACCCACTTAATTCTTTTTGTTGAGCTTTCATATACACATAGCTCTAGTGCATCAGTTACATGGCAATCCCTACTCACTCACATTGATATCTATTAATGGGCATCTCCATAGCCCGTTGATATGCCTAGTTGATGTGAGACTGTCTTCTCCTTTTTGTCTTCTCCACAACCATAATTCTATTCCACATAGTGTTATGTCCATGGCTCACGCTCATGTATTGCGTGAAGATTGAAAAAGTTTGAGAACACCAAATGTATGAAACAATTGCTTGGCTTATCATCGGGGTTGTGCATGATTTGAATACTTTGTGTGGTGAAGATGGAGCATAGCCAGACTATATGATTTTCTAGGGATAACTTTCTTTGGCCATGTTATTTTGAAGAAACATAATTGCTTAGTTAGTATGCTCGAAGTATTATTATTTCTATGTCAATATTGAACTTTTGTCTTGAATCTTTCGGATCTGAATATTCATACCATAATTAAGAGAATTACATTGAAATTATGCCAAGTAGCATTCCACATCAAAAATTCTGTTTTTATCATTTACCTACTTGAGGACGAGCAGGAATTAAGCTTGGGGATGCTTGATACGTCTCCAACGTATCTATAATTTTTGATTGTTCCATGCTATATTATATCCTGTTTTGGACATTATTGGGCTTTATTATACACTACTATATTATTTTTGGGACTAACCTATTAGCCGGAGGCCCAGCCCAGAATTGTTGTTTCTTGCCTTTTTCAGATTTTTGCAGAAAAAGAATATCAAACAAAGTCCAAACAGAATGAAACCTTCGGGAACGTGATTTTCAGAACGAACATGATCCGGAGGACTTGGACCCTACGTCAAGCAATCAACCAGGA
>NC_041392.1:281096451-281113942 GCF_002162155.2 Triticum dicoccoides | reverse complement strand
CCTCGTGGGGCCCATGTTGCTCCACTGACATACTCCTTCCTCCTATATATACCTACGTACCCCCAAACTACCAGATACGGAGCCAAAACCCTAATTCCACCGCCGTAACTTTTTGTATCCATGAGATCCCATCTTGGGGCCTTTTGCGGAGCTCCGCCGGAGGGGGTATCGATCACGGAGGGCTTCTACATCAACACCATAGCCTCTCCGATGAAGTGTGAGTAGTTTACTTCAGACCTACGGGTCCATAGTTATTAGCTAGATGGCTTCTTCTCTCTTTTTGGATATCAATACAAAGTTCTCCCCCTCTCTTGTGGAGATCTATTCGATGTAATCTTCTTTTGCGGTGTGTTTGTTGAGACCGGTGAATTGTGGGTTTATGATCAAGTTTATCTATGAACAATATTTGAATCTTCTCTGAATTCTTTTATGTATGATTGGTTATCTTTGCAAATATCTTTGAATTATCAGTTTTGTTTGGCCTACTAGTTTGATCTTTCTTGCAATGGGAGAAGTGCTTAGCTTTGGGTTCAATCTTGCGGTGTCCTTTCCCATTGACAGTAGGGGCAGCAAGGCACGTATTGTATTGTTGCCATCGAGGATAACAAGATGGGATTTATATCATATTGCATGAGTTTATCCCTCTACATCATGTCATCTTGCTTAAAGCGTTACTCTATTCTCTTGAACTTAATACTCTAGACGCATGCTGGATAGCAGTCGATGTGTGGAGTAATAGTAGTAGATGTAGGCAGGAGTCGGTCTACTTGTCTCGGACGTGATGCCTATATACATGATCATACCTAGATATTCTCATAACTATGCTCAATTCTGTCAATTGCTCAGCAGTAATTTGTTCACCCACCGTAATACTTATGCTCTCGAGAGAAGCCTCTAGTGAAACATATGGCCCCGGCTCTATTTTCCATCATATTAATCTTACAATACTTAGTTATTTCCTTTGCCATTTATTTTACTTGCATCTTTATTTCTCTTTTGTCACAACCTAGCTAGTCATGCATTAGAGTGTTGCATCATGTTTACTCTTTCATCAGAAACTTGAAATGGGGATGACAGAACCCCCAGTCCCCTCTGAAACCAACTAGGGTTACTAAAATAATTTTTCAATGAACCTGAAATGCCCTTCTAAAATGCCCATCATTTTTGTCTTGGTTCAGAACCTCTGCCAAAAATGGTGCACATTTTCCTAGGCCATCCTAGGGTTTTTGAATTAAATCATAAATATTTGAATTTGGGCATTTAAAATAATATAAAATATTTAAATGCTCAAATATCTCCAAAATAAAATGTTTCATGTTGGAAATAATCCAACTATGGGCCAGGAATAGTTTGGTGATTTTTGAACTTGCCTAGGTATTTTATTTAATTCAACAAAGTTGCAGATATATTAAATAAAACAGAAACAGAAATAAAAAAGGGGAAAACTTACCTGGGCTCCTCCACTGTGCGGCCCAGCCAGCTGGCCGGCCCAGCCAGCAGCCGGCCCAGCCCACCACTGCAGCTCTCCGTCGTCTTCCTCCCCTCGCCCCGAAGCTGCTGCGTGCTCGCGCGCGCACGGCCGCGCGGCCACCTCCTGCTTGCCGACGAGCTCCTGGCCGCGTGGACGACTCCCGCAGGCCGTCCCGATCCCCCCCTGCTCTCTCTCACTCTCCCCCGGCTCTCCCCTCCTCTCCCTCGCTCTCTCTCTCTCACACGGCCGAACACCACCGTCGCCGCCGTTCGCCATAGCAGCCATCTCCGGCCACCCCTCGCTCCCCCGACTAGCTCAGGAGCTCCGCCTCGACTCCCTCTTCCTCCCCACCGCTCCACAGCTCCCCGGAAGCCCTGCATCGCCGCCACGTCGCCGTTCCCCTCTTCGGGCTCCGACCACCGTCGCCGTCGATTCGCCGTCTCCAGCGCGTCCCCGAGCCCACTTCAACGCCCACTGCAACCGCGGTGAGCTATGCCACCGTTTCCCCCTCTCCTCCCCCTCGTTTCCCCACCGTAGCCTCCTCCCCACCACGGCCGAACCTCCGCCGTCGCCGAGCTCGCCGTCGACGCAGCTCCGGTGACCATTTGGTCACCCCGGCGAGTCCAACGAGTTCGCAAGACCCCGTAGAGCATCCCTAGCGCCTCGCTTCGCTCGACTTCGAGCTCCAACCCTGTTCCCGTGCACGACCGAACCCCGGCGGCCGCAGCCGAGCTCGCCGCCGTCGACTCCGGCCACCCCGACCCCAACGGACTCCGCCAAGAGCTGCGGTTTGCCCTCAGCTCCACTCCGGTGGTCTCCGCGGCCCCTCTGGTGGCCGAAATGGCCAAAACCACTCCCGCCGCCGCGTCGGGCTGGCCGGCGGCTAAACGCCGGCAGCCGACTTTGACTTTGACCACGGGTGGGCCCTGGTTGACTCCCCTGAGTCAATGACAGGTGGGGCCCAGCCCTGTTAATTAAACAGGATTAGTTTTAATTAAATTTTAATTAAAATAATCACCCTGACATGCGGGACCCACTGTCAGGTTTGACCCAGACCTGTTCTGTTGACCTGCTGACGTCACACTGACGTCAGGCTGACGCAGTAATTGATTTTCTGAATTTAAATTAAATCAGGAAATTCCAGAATATTATTTAAACTTCAAAAATTCATAACTTTTATTCTGTAACTCCAAATTGGACAAATTATATATGAAAAATGATCAGAAAAATCCAATCTATCCATCTATACTATTTTCATGCATGATCAAACAAGTTAAATTGATGTTTTAAGCAGAACAAGGAAAAGCACTTTAAAAGACCATATTTGAATTTGAAATTTGAATCCTTGATTCAAATTTGTTCAAACCCTTCTGGTTTTAGTTGCATTAGCCCAATACACTCATATTGCCATGTTTCATGCATGCATCATATTGTTGCACATTGTTTGGTGATGTTTGTGTATCGGTGCTCTCTGCGGCAGGTTCTGTCCCCGAGGAGTACCGTGATTACCCTAACGAAGAACCGTATCAGTGCATCGAACCATCAGGCAAGCAACCAACCATTTGATCATATCGATACAATCCCATGTTCTCGCTCCTGCTCTCTTTTACTGCATTAAGACAACGCGATTCAAACTGCTGTGTGCTACGGTAGTTGAACCCATTTCCTCTGCATGACCTGTCATTGCCACAGTAACTAGATGAAACCCACTAGCATGTGTAGGAGTTGCTTGAGCCATATGTATGTGTTGTTCCTACCTTCCTATTTCTGCTATGCTTAGAGTCGTGTCAGGTCTGGTTCATCTGGGTGATGGGCTAGAGTGAAATGATTATGTCGGTAATGAGAGTGGTGTGGTGAACACGATTTGGTAAAGGTATCGATGAAAGGCCATGTAGGAGTACATGGTGGGTTGTTTCATTGAAGCCGACCTTAAGCACTGAGATCTGTATGTGTGATTTAAGAATCAGCTACTACCATGCATTGGGCCCGAAACCAATGGACCCTCTCGGCTTCTTATTCACCCTAGTTCTCCGTCCAGGAGTTGCAAGTAGTTTCTGGTGTTTGTAGCCTACTGGAGGCCGTGGACAGCGCTGACCGTAGGGGTGGGCTGTGATGCGGTAGGTACGTGGCCGGGTGTACCGAATACCCGTTAGGTATCTCGGGAACCCTGTTCACATCGTTCGGGGCCGTATGGGAAACCTCGGCCGGACTCCCCGCGGATGGAACCTGGATAGGCGATAAACCTGGACTGGAGGCTTAGGTGGTTAGGTAGGTCGTGGCCGACACCCACGTTGGGCTTCCGCTTGAAGGTTGCCGAGTACATGTCGTGTAAACGACGGTAAGTGGTGAGAGCGTGTATGAAGAAGTACCCCCTGCAGGGTTAACATGATCTATTCGAATAGCCGCGTCCGCGGTAAAGGACTACTTGGTTGCCTATACAGTTCATAGACAAGTAAATGGAAACTACTAAAAGCCTCAAGACAAGTGTGAGTGCCGAGGATGGCTCTTCCGTAGGAAGACGGAGATGGATCCTCGGTAGTGTATTGAAGTGGTGAGTAGTGGACTCGTGTGCGCAAAACCATTTCAAGTTGGAGTATCGTAGGTTAGCCTAGCCAAGAGTCAAAGCTGGCTTGCTGCAATAACTCCACCAACCCTTCTTGATACTATGCATGTATGTAGGATCTGATGTAAGTCTTGCTGAGTACCTTTGTACTCATGTTGCTATAATCTACATTTTTACAGAAGACGTTGCAACCCCTTCTGATGGGTTCTATGTAGACGTTGACATCAACGAGTAGGCTAAAGACCCAGGTGGTGACCCTGAGCTTGTGAAGGACCACGTAGTATAGCTAGGCTTTCCAAGCCTCTTTTATTTTACTAGTTGTCTGTACTCAGACAAGTTACTTCCGCTGCTGGTTTGTATGACTGTATGACTTGTATGTGGGGTCGTGAGACCCGTACCTTTGTGTATGTTATGTATGGCTCACCGAGCCTTAAATAAAGTACTTGTGTCATAGAGTCATGTTGTGATGCTTCGTTGTATTTGCACATATCGAGCATATTGTGTGTATGATTGAAATGCTTGGTATGTGTGGGATCTGACTATCTAGTTGTTTATCTTTGGTAGCCTCTCTTACCGGGAAATGTCTCCTATTGTTACCGCTGAGCCATGGTAGCTTGCTACTGCTCTGGAACACTTAGGCTGGCCGGCATGTGTCCTTCTTCGTTCCTGTGTCTGTCCCTTCGGGGAAATGTCACGCTTTGAGTACCGGAGTCCTGTTAGCCCGCTACAGCCCGGTTTACCGGAGTCCTGCTAGCCCAGTGCTACAGCCCGGACCCACTTGCTGATGACCGACACGTTCGAAGCTGGGTCATGGATGCCTGTCCCTGTAAGTCTGTGCCACTTTGGGTTTACGACTAGTCATGTCAGCCCGGGCTCTTTATCATATGGATGCTAGCGACACTATCATATACGTGAGCCAAAAGGCGCAAACGGTCCCGGGAAAAGGTAAGACGACACCCGTGGGGATACCGTGCGTGAGGCCGCAAAGTGATATGAGGTGTTACCAGCTAGATCGATGTGACATCGAGTCGGGGTCCTGACATCTTTATCATAAAAATATCAAAAATATTATCTTATCATATCTATCAGATCTCACTCTCGTAGGTGACCGTGAAGGGATTGACAACCCCTTTATCGCGTTGTTCCGAGGAGTTTATTTGTTTGTGTAGGTGCGAGGGACTCGTGTGTGGCCTCCTACTGGATTGATACCTTGGTTCTCAAAAACTGAGGGAAATACTTATGCTGCTCTGCTGCATCACCCTTTCCTCTTCAAGAGAAAACCAATGCAGTGCTCAAGAGGTAGCAACAAGGATTTCTGGCACCGTTGCCGGGGAGTCTATGCAAAAGTCAGCATACCAAGTACCCATCACAAACCCTTATCTCCCGCATTACATTATTTGCCATTTGCCTCTCGTTTTCCTCTCCCCCCACTTCACCCTTGCCGTTTTATTCGCCCCCTCTCTCTCTCCATCCTCCCTCTCTTTCTCTATTCGCCTCTTTTTGCCCGTTTCTTTTTTGCTTGTGTGTTGGTTTGCTTGCTTGTCGTTATGGCTAGTCCCCTATCTTCTCCATTGTCTCCCGAAAATGAAGTTCTTAATTTTAAGCAAAGGGAAGGAGAAAACCTAAAAGACGCTTGTATAGAATTTGCAATGCTCAAAATAGATCTACCAGGAAGCAATCTACTTCTATTCTTCTTTGCAATTTTTATGTAGGTGCTACTCCTTGGCACAGATATGTCCTTGATACCATTACCGGAGGGAACTTCTTGGGTAGCCACACTTTTGATTCCTATAATGCTATGAAAGATTAGTTTGGCTCACCCCCTCTTTTGGTTAATGGAACTATGTTAACTTTGGAGCATGTAATGCAAAAACTTGAAATTATTGAAAATAAAGTTGCTACCTTAGAGTTAATTGAAAAATTCGATAAAAAGATCCACAACCAAATTACTCAATATGGATCTAAAGTAGGAGTCACTTTGAAAAATATTAAGGAGAAGGAACCCATAGTTAATGAAAGAATAAATCATGATTCCGCTAGAATCGATAAACTTGAGGGTATCATTACGAACCTGGGAACCGCTTTTTCTTCCGTAAAGAATACCCCAAGTCCTCCAACTAAATTTTCCAAGCTTATGTATGTTCCTAAAAACAAGGGTGAATCCTCTAGCAAAGAAATTGCGGATCTCAAATCTATAAGTATTCATCCTAATCTTTTTACTATCATTAAGGAACCATTTGCTACTAATGGTTTTTTCGATTTAGTGCCTAGAAGTTTGATTATTGATAAAAGGAAAGAAACTCCTAAATGTGATAGATGTCTCATTAAAGAATTACCAACTAAAGATACCTAGATCTATCTTCGCTTATATGCCTAGCTAGGGGCGTTAAACGATAGCGCTTGTTGGGAGGCAACCCAATTTTATTTTTATTCCTTGATTTTTGCTCCTGTTTAGCAATAAATAATTTATCTAGCTTCTGTGTTGGTTGTGTTTTTGTGTTTAATTAGTGTTTGTGCCAAGTAGAACCGCTGGGAAGACTTGGGGAAAGTCTTTTTAATCTTGCTGTAAAAAACAGAAACTTTAACACTCACGAGAACTGCTGCCATTTTTATTTGGAAAGTGCTATTTAGTTAATTATTTTTGAAGATGATTAATAGATAAATTCCTCACGTCCAGCAATTTATATTAGAATTTTTGGGGTTCCAGATCTTGCGTTAGCTACATATTACTACAAACTGTTCTGTTTTTGACAGATTCTGTTTTTCGTGTGTTGTTTGCTTATTTTAATCAATCTATGGCTAGTAAAATAGTTTATAAACCACAGAGAAGTTAGAATACATTAGGTTTAACACCAATATAAATAAATAATGAGTTCATTACAGTACCTTTAAGTGGTGTTTTGTTTTCTTTCGCTAACGGAGCTCATGAGATTTTCTACTTTAAGTTTTGTGTTGTGAAGTTTTCAAGTTTTGGGTAAAAATTTGATGGATTATGGAACAAGGAGTGGCAAGAGCCTAAGCTTGGGGATGCCCATGGCACCCCAAGATAATCTAAGGACACCTAAAAGCCAAAGCTTGGGGATGCCCCGGAAGGCACCCCCTCTTTCGTCTACTTCTATCGGTAACTTTACTTGGAGCTATATTTTTATTTACCACATGATATGTGTTTTGCTTGGAGCGTCTTGTATTATTTGAGTCTTTATTTGTTAGTTTTCCACAATCATCATTGCTGCACACACCTTTTTGAGAGAGACACTCATGATTCGGAAATTGTTAGAATACTCTATGTGCTTCACTTATATCTTTTAAGTTATATAGTTTTTGCTCTAGTGCTTCACTTATATATTTTAGAGCATGTTGGTAGATTTGTTTTATAGAAACCATTGTTCTCTCATGCTTCACTTAAATTACTTTGAGAGTCATACAAAACAGCATGGTAATTTGCTTTAATTATGTTAGGCATTCAAGATTAATAATAAAATTTTCTTATGAGTGTGTTGAATACTATGAGAAGTTTGAAACTTGATAATTGTTTTGAGATATGGAGATGGTGATATTAGAGTCGTGCTAGTTGAGTAGTTGTGAATTTGAGAAATGCTTGTGTTGAAGTTTGTGATTCCCGTCGCATGCACGTATGGTGAACCATTATGTTAAGAAGTCGGAGCATGATGTATTTGTTGATTGTCCTCCTTATGAGTGGCGGTCGTGGACGAGCGATGGTCTTTTCCTACCAATCTACCCCCCTAGGAGCATGTGCGTAGTACTTTGATTTGATGACTAATAGATTTTTACAATAAGTATGTGAATTCTTTATGACTAATGTTGAGTCCATGGATTATACGCACTCTCACCCTTCCACCATTGCTAGCCTCTCTAATACCGTGCACCTTTCGCCGGTATCATAAACCCACCATATACCTTCCTCAAAACAGCCACCATACCTACCTATCATGGCATTTCCATAGCCATTCTGAGATGTATTGCCATGCAACTTTCCACCGTTCCATTTACTATGACACACTCCATCATTGTCATATTGCTTCGCATGATCATGTAGTTGACATTTTAGTTGTGGCAAAGCCACCGTTCATAATTCTTTCATATAAGTCACTCATGCATCATTGCTATCCCGGTATACCGCCGGAGGCATTCATATAGAGTCATACTTTGTTCTAGTATCGAGTTGTAATCATTGAGTTGTAAACAAATAGAAGTGTGATGATCATCATTCATAGAGTATTGTCCCCCCAAAAAAGAGAAAGGCCAAAAAAGGCCCAAAAAAGAGTAAATAAATAAAAAGGGGCAATACTACTATCCTTTTTCCACACTTGTGCTTCAAAGTAGCACCATGATCTTCATGATAGAGAGTCTCCTATGTTATCACTTTCCTATACTAGTGGGAATTTTTCATTATAGAACTTGGCTTGTATATTCCAACGATGGGCTTCCTCAAAATGCCCTAGGTATTCGTGAGCAAGCAAGTTGGATGCACACCCACTTAGTTCTTTTTGTTGAGCTTTCATATACTCATAGCTCTAGTGCATCCGTTGCATGGCAATCCCTACTCACTCACATTGATATCTATTAATGGGCATATGCATAGCCCATTGATACACCTAGTTTATGTGAGACTATCTTCTCCTTTTTGTCTTCTCCACAACCACCATTCTATTCCACATAGTGCTATGTCCATGGCTCATGCTCATGTATTGCGTGAAGATTGAAAAAGTTTGAGAACACCAAAAGTATGAAACAATTGCTTGGCTTATCATCGGGGTTGTGCATGATTTGAATACTTTGTGTGGTGAAGATGGAGCATAGCCAGACTATATGATTTTGTAGGGATAACTTTCTTTGGCCATGTTATTTTGAAGAAACATAATTGCTTAGTTAGTATTCTCGAAGTATTATTATTTCTATGTCAATATTGAACTTTTGTCTTGAATCTTTCGAATATGAATATTCATACCACAATTAAGAGAATTACATTGAAATTATGCCAAGTAGCATTCCATGTCAAAATTTTTGTTTTTATCATTTACCTACTCGAGGATGAGCAGGAATTAAGCTTAGGGATGCTTGATACGTCTCCAACGTATCTATAATTTTTTTATTGTTCCATGCTATATTATATCCTGTTTTGGACATTATTGGGCTTTATTATACACTTTTATATTATTTTTGGGACTAACCTATTAACCGGAGGCCCAGCCCAGAATTGCTGTTTTTGCCTATTTCAGAGTTTTGCAGAAAAAGAATATCAAACGGAGTCCAAACGGAATGAAACCTTCGGGAACGTGATTTTAGGAACGAACATGACCCAAAGGACTTGGACCCTATGTCAAGCAATCAACCAGGAAGGCACGAGGTAGGGGCGCGCCTACCCCCCCCCCCCAGGCGCGCCCTCCACCCTCGTGGGGCCCATGTTGCTCCACCAACGTACTCCTTCCTCCTATATATACCTACGTACCCCCAAACTACCAGATACGGAGCCAAAACCCTAATTCCACCGCCGTAACTTTCTGTATCCACGAGATCCCATCTTGGGGCCTTTTTCAGAGCTCCGTCGAAGGGGGTATCAATCACGGAGGGCTTCTACATCAACACCATAGCCTCTCCGATGAAGTGTGAGTAGTTTACTTCGGACCTACGATTCCATAGTTATTAGCTAGATGGCTTCTTCTCTCTTTTTGGATCTCAATACAAAGTTCTCCCCCTCTCTTATGGAGATATATTCGATGTAATCTTCTTTTGCGGTGTGTTTGTTGAGACCGATGAATTGTGGGTTTATGATCAAGTTTATCTATGAACAATATTTGAATCTTCTCCGAATTCTTTTATGTATGATTGGTTATCTTTGCAAATCTCTTCGAATTATCAGTTTGGTTCGGCCTACTAGATTGATCTTTCTTGCAATGGGAGAAGTGCTTAGCTTTGGGTTCAGTCTTACGGTGTCCTTTCCCAGTGATAGTAGGGGTAGCAAGGCACGTATTGTATTGTTGCCATCGAGGATAACAAGATGGGGTTTATATCATATTGCATGAGTTTATCCCTCTACATCATGCCATCTTGCTTAAAGCATGACTTTGTTCTCTTGAACTTAATACTCGAGATGCATGATGGATAGCGGTCGATGTGTGGAGTAATAGTTGTAGATGCAGGCAGGAGTCGGTCTACTTGTCTCGGACGTGATGCCTATATGCATGATCATACCTAGATATTCTCATAACTATGCTCAATTCTGTCAATTGCTCAACAGTAATTTGTTCACCCACCGTAATACTTATGCTCTCGAGAGAAGCCTTGAAAATGCATTATATCGACTAGAGGGGGGGTGAATAGGCGATTTTTATGAAAGTATTCAAAACATGGAAGTAATGAAGACAAATGATAGAAATGAACCTATTACCATGCAGCGGAAGGTAGACTACACTAGGCAGACCATAGTCAAGTATTCGATGAAGTGAAAGCACAATGACTAATAGCAGCTAGGCAGCAAAGATCAGGTACACAGTGAAGACAAATGGATAATGCAAATAGGCACTGACTTCACAAGAGCCAACTATAAATAAAGAGATGGGAAGGATAGAACCAGTGTGCGGGATGAAGACAAAGGTTTGGTAGACCAGTTCCAACTGCGGTGACAGTTGTACGTCTGGTTAGGGCGGATAGGTATTTAAACCTGAGGACACACAGTCCCGGACACCTAGTCCTGAACCGTAGCTCAGGACACTTAGTCCTCACCGTATTCCCCTTGAGCTAAGGTCACACAGACCTCGCCCAATCACTGTGGTAAGTCTTCAAGGTAGACTTCCAAACCTTCATAGACTTCGTTCACCGGCGATCCACAATGACTCTTGGATGCTCAGAACGCGATGCCTAACCGGCTGGAGGATTCACAGTCCTCAAGTGTAATCAGTCTTCAGATCACACAAATAGGAAGACTTAAGTGATGCCTAACACTCTTTGGCTCTGGGTGGTTAGGGCTTTATACTCTCAAGGAATTCTCTCTCAAAAGCTTCGAGGTGGGTTGCTCTCAAACGACAAAAGCCGTACTCTAACTCTGAGCAGCCAACCATTTATGGTTGTAGGGGGCGGGCTATTTATAGCCACTAGGCAACCCGACCTAATTTGTCCGAAATGACCCTGGGTCACTAAGGAACTGACACGTGTTCCAACGGTCAGATTTCAAACACACACGACAACTTTACTTGGGCTACAAGCAAAGCTGACTTATCCAACTCTGGACAAGATTTGCTCTCATAGTCTTCACTCGAAGACATAGGATTTTGGTTAAGCATCACTTCAATCATTCTGACTGGTTCTCTTGGACCCCACTTAACAGTATGGTGGTTCCTATGACTCAACAAAGAAAAACATAGAACGACGAAACCGCTAAGTCTTCGCGCTCCATAGTCTTCACGTGATGTCTTCTCTTGTCATAGTCTTCAATGTGAATGTCTTCACATACCACCTTTGACTTCAATGTCTTCATACATTTTTAGGGGTCATCTCTGGTAGGAAAACCGAATCAATGAGGGACTTCTACCTGTGTTATCCTGCAATTCTCACAAACACATTAGTCCCTCAACTAGGTTTGTCGTCAATACTCCAAAACCAACTAGGGGTGGCACTAGATGCACTTACAAGCCTCTAGTGAAACCTATGGCCCGTGGGTCTATTTTCCATCATATTAATCTTCCAATACTTAGTTATTTCCTTTGCCATTTATTTTACTTGCATCTTTATTTCTCTTTATCATAAAAATACCAAAAATATTATCGTATCATATCTATAGATCTCACTCTCGTAGGTGACCGTGAAGGGATTGACAACCCCTTTATTGCATTGGTTGCGAGGTGTTTATTTGTTTGTGTAGGTGCGAGGGACTCGTGCGTGGCCTCCTACTGGATTGATGCTTTGGTTCTCAAAAACTGAGGGGAATACTTACGTTGCTCTCCTGCATCACCCTTTCCTCTTCAAGGGAAAACCAACGCAGTGCTCAAGAGGTAGGAGTGGAGCCACAAGGGGCCCATGAGGGTGGGGGCGCGCCTACCCCCCTGGGCGCGCCCTCCTGCCTCGTGGCCGCCTCGTTGCGTCTCTGACTTCCACTCCAAGTCTCCTGGATCGCTATTGTTCCAAGAAAGATCCTCGCGAAGGTTTCATTCTGTTTGGATTCTGTTTGATATTCCTTTTCCGTGAAACACTAAAATAGGCAAAAAAAATAGCAACTGACACTAGGCCTTCGGTTAATAGGTTAGTCCCCAAAAATAATATAAAATAGCATATTAAAGCCCATTAAACATCCAAAACAGATAATATAATAGCATGGAACAATCAAAAATTATAGATACATTGGAGACATATCAGCATCCCCAAGCTTAATTCCTGCTCGTCCTCGAGTAGGTAAATGATAAAAACTGAATTTTGATGTGGAATGCTATCTAACATAATTTTCCATATAATCTTCTTTATTGTGGCATGAATGTTCATATCCAAAAGATTCAAGACAAAAGTTTAATATTGACATAAAAATAATAATTCTTCAAGCATACTAATCAAGCAATTATGTCTTCTCAAAATAACATAGCCAAAGAAAGCTCATCCCTACAAAATCATATAGTTTGGCCATGCTCCATATTCATCACACAAAATGCTCTCATCATGCACAAACCCGATGACAAGCCAAGCAATTGTTTCATACTTTAGTATTCTTAGTCGTTTTCAACTTTCACGCAATACATGAGCGCGAGCCATGGACATAGCACTATGGGTGGAATAGAATATGGTGATGGAGGTTGTGTGGAGAAGACAAAAAGAGAGAAAGTCTCACATTGACGCGGCTAATCAACGGGCTATGGATATGCCCATCAATTGATGTCAATGCGAGGAGTAGGGACTGCCATGCAACGGATGCACTAGAGCTATAAATGTATGAAAGTTCAACAAAAGAAACAAATGGGTGTGCATCCAACTTTCTTGCTCACGAAGACCTAGGGCATTTGAGGAAGCCCATTGTTGGAATATACAGGCCAAGTTCTATAATGAAAAATTCCCACTAGTATATTAAAGTGACAAAATAAGAGACTCTCTATCATGAAGATCATGGTGCTACTTTGAAGCACAAGTGTGGAAAAAGGATAGTAGCATTGTCCCTTCTCTCTTTTTCTCTCATTTTTTGGGCCTTCCCTTTTTTTGGCCTTTATCTTTTTTTCCTCACACGGGACAATGCTCTAATAATGATGATCATCACACTTCTATTTATTTACAAATCAAGGATCACAACTCGATACTAGAACAAAATATGACTCTATATGAGTGCCTCCGGCGGTGTACCGGGATGGTCAATGAATCAAGAGTGACATGTATGAAAAATTATGCACGGTGGCCTTGCCACGAATACGATGTCAACTACACGATCATGCAAGGCAATATGACAACGATGAAGCATGTCATAATAAACGGAACGGTGGAAAGTTGCATGGCAATATATCTCGGAATGGCTATGGAAATGCCATAATATGTAGGTTTGGTGGCTATTTTGAGGAAGATGTAAGGAGGCTTATGTGTGATAGAGTGTATCATATCACGGGGTTTGGATGCACCGGCAAAGTTTGCACCAACTCTCGAGGTGAGAAAGGGCAATGCACGGTACCGAAGAGGCTAGCAATGATGGAAGGGTGAGAGTGCGTATAATCAATGGACTCAACAGTAGTCATAATGAACTCACATACTTATTGCAAAAATCTAGAAGTCATCAAAAACCAAGCACTACGCGCATGCTCCTAGGGGGATAGATTGGTAGTAAAAGACCATTGCTCGTCCCCGACCGCCACTCATAAGGAAGAAAATCAAAGAACACCTCATGCTTCAAATTTGTTACACAACGGTTACCATACGTGCATGCTACGGGAATAGATTGGTAGGGATGAGCTTTATTTGGCTATGTTATTTTGAGAAGACAAAATTGCTTGATTAGTATGCTTGAAGTATTATTATTTTTATGTCAATAAAATTTATTAGTTATCGAAACAAAGTATTACGCGCATGCTCCTAGGGGGATAGATTGGTAGGAAAATACCATCGCTCGTCCCCGACCGCCACTCATAAGGAAGACAATCAATAAATAAATCATGCTCCGACTTCATCACATAACGGTTCACCATACGTGCATGCTACGGGAATCACAAACTTCAACACAAGTATTTCTCAAATTCACAGTTACTCAACTAGCACGGCTCTAATATCACCATCTTCATATCTAAAAACAATCATCAAGTATCCAACTTCTCGTAGTATTCAATGCACTCTATATGAAAGTTTTTATTATACCCATCTTGGATGCCTATCATATTAGGACTAATTTTATAGATAAAGCAAATTACCATGCTGTTCTAAAAGACTCTCAAAATAATATAAGTGAAGCATGGGAGATCAATAATTTGTATAAAATAAAACCACCACCGTGCTCTAAAAAATATAAGTGAAGCACTAGAGCAAAATTATCTAGCTCAAAAGATATAAGTGAAGCACATAGAGTATTCTAATAAATTCTGATTCATGTGTGTCTCTCCCAAAAGGTGTGTACATAAAGAATGATTGTGGTAAACTAAAAAGCAAAGACTCAAATCATACAAGACGCTCCAAGCAAAACACATATCATGTGGTGAATAAAAATATAGCCTCAAGTAAAGTTACCGATAGATGAAGGCGGAAGAGGGGATGCCTTCCGGGGCATCCCCAAGCTTAGGCTTTTGGTTGTCCTTGAATTTTACCTTAGGGTGCCTTGGGCATCCCCAAGCTTAGGCTCTTGCCACTCCTTGTTCCAAAATCCATCAAATCTTTACCCAAAAACTTAAAAACTTCACAACACAAAACTCAACAGAAAATCTCATGAGCTCCGTTAGTATAAGAAAATAAATCACCACTTTAAAGTACTGTAATGAACTCATTCTTTATTTATATTTGTGTTAAACCTACTGTATTCCAACTTCTCTACGGTTCATGCCCCCCGATACTAGCCATAGATTCATCAAAATAAGCAAACAACACACGAAAAACAGAATCTGTCAAAAACAGAACAGTCTTTAGTAATCTGGAGGTTTCGAATACTTCTGTAACTCCAAAAATTCTGAAAACTTAGTACGACCTAAATAATTTGTATATTGATCTACTTCAGTTGGAATTGGTATTTTATCACTCCCTGGTGAAAAATGAAAATTATTCTCGTGAGCGCATACTTTCTGTTTTTTTCAGCAAGATCAAACAACAATCACCCAAGAAGATCCTAAAGACTTTACTTGGCACAAACACTTAATTAAAACATAAACCACATATAAATAGAGGCTAGATGAATTATTTATTACTAAACAGGAACAAAAAGTAAGGAACAAAAATAAAATTGGGTTGCCTCCCAACAAGCTATATTGTTTGACGCCCTTAGCTAGGCATAAAAACAAGAATAGATCTAGCTATTGTCATCTTTGGTATTTACCTTTTTAAGGTTATGCTCGGATCTGGGAGGTTCCTTACGTTTACCTTCATACTCGGAGATCTTTAGATATAGAGCATCCAACCTCTTATTGCAAAGAGTGATCAACATGTTCATGCGGTGGAGGTTCCCACTAACATTTTTAAGAGGTTCAAGAGATTTTTGCAAAATTTTAGTAACCTCACATATTTTCTCAAAAACTTGGGTTCCTTCTTGAGTATGATTAAGTCCCTTATGTGGGGTTAGCACTCCTACTATTCCCTCTATAATCACATGCGCGATACTGGGATCAATTTCAATAAAACTCGCTTTAGCGGCAAATTCCAAGAGTTGTCTATGGGACATGGTTAGCCCAACATAAAAGTTACGAAGTAAAATCTTGAACTCTCCCTCTATAGTGGAATTACGATAGGATTCATTCATCCTATACCAAGCATCTTTTAAGTTTTCTCCTTGTCTTTGTTTGAAGTGGAGAACTTCAAAATTGGGAGACAAAGGAAGAGGGCCAACCATGATGGCGAAGCAACCTATCTAACACACGAGCACACAAGAAGAAAGCGAAGAGAGATGAACAAAAATGGCGAATAAAATGGCAAAGGTGAAGTGGGGGAGAGGAAAACAAGAGGCAAATGGCAAATAATGTAATGTGAGGGATAAGAGTTTGTGATGGGTACTTGGTATGCCTTGACTTGAGCGTAGATCTCCCCAGAAATCCTTCTTGCTACCTCTTGAGCATGCGTTGGTTTTCCCTTGAAGAGGAAAGGGTGATGCAGCAAAGTAGAGTAAGTATTTCCTTCAGTTTTTGAGAATCAAGGTATCAATCCAGTAGGAGACTACACGCAAATCGCCTAGTACCTGCACAAACAATCAAGAACCTTGCAACCAACGCGATAAAGGGGTTGTCAATCCCTTCACGGTCACTTGCAAAAGTGAGATCTGATAAAGATAATAAGATAAATATTTTTGATATTTTTGTTGTATAGATTGGAAAATAAAGATTGCAAAATAAATAAATAGTAAACTAGAATTATAGATCGAAAACTTATATGATGTAAAGTAGACCCGGGGGCCATAGGTTTCACTAGTGGCTTCTCTCATGATAGCATATATTCGGTGGGTGAACAAATTACTGCCGAGCAATTGATAGAAAGTGCATAGTTATGAGAATATCTAGGCATGATCATGAACATAGGCATCACGTCTGTGTCAAGTAGACCGAAACAATTCTGCATCTACTACTATTACTCCACACATCGACCGCTATCCAGCATGCATCTAGAGTATTAAGTTCATAAGAACAGAGTAACGCATTAGGCAAGATGACATGATGTAGAGGGATAAACTCAAGCAATATGATATAAACCCCATCTTTTTATCCTCGATGGCAACAATACAATACAATACAATACGTGTCAGTTCCCTTTCTGTCACTGGGATCGAGCAAGCTAAGCACTTCTCCCATTGCAAGAAAGATCAATGTAGTAGGACAAACTAAACAGATAATTTGAGGATACTTGCAAAGATATCAAATCATGCATATAAGAATTCATAGAAGAATCAAATATTGTTCATAGATAATCTTGATCATAAACCCACAATTCATCGGATCTCGGCAAACACACCACAAAAAGTATTACATCGAATAGATCTCCAAGAATATCGAGGAGAACTTTGTATTGAGAACCAAAGAGAGAGAAGAAGCCATCTAGCTAATAACTATGGACCTGAAGGTTTGTGGTAAACTACTCACACATCATCGGAGAGGCTATGGTGTTGATGTAGAAGCCCTCCATGATTGATCCCCCCTTCGGCAGATCGCCGGAAAAGGCCCCAAGATGGGATCTCATGGGTACAGAAGGTTGCGGCAGTGGAAAAGTGGTTTCGTGGCTCCCCTAGATGTTTTCAGGGTATAAGAGTATATATAGGCGAACGAAGTAGGTCGGTGGAGCTACGAGGGGCCCACGAG
>NC_041392.1:281072097-281096253 GCF_002162155.2 Triticum dicoccoides | reverse complement strand
TGACTTCCACTCCAAGTCTCCTGGATTGCGTTTGTTCCAAGAAAGATCCTCGCGAAGGTTTCGTTCCGTTTGATATTCCTTTTCTGTGAAACACTGAAATAGGCAAAAAATAGCAACTGGCACTGGGCCTCTGGTTAATAGGTTAGTCCCAAAAATAGTATAAAATAGCATATTAAAGCCCATTAAACATCCAAAATAGATAATATAATAGCATGGAACAATCAAAAATTATAGATACGTTGGAGACGTATCAACGCCCGCTGCGCCTCAGCGGCGAAGGAGTAACATCGGCCTCGGAGCCCATCTCATCGACTCCGATAGGCATAGTAGACTGCTGCGGCGATGAAGAAGAAGATGGTGGGGCTGCTCCTCAGCCTCCTCAAGTCCGGAAGCCGGCGCCCCCCTGGTGGCGGAAGAGTAGATGATAAGTGCGTAGCTCCGCCATGGCAGACACCTGGCCAGCTCGAACAGGTGGGGAGAAGATCACACCACATCGAGTCGGAGAGGCAGGAGTGGGCGATGATGACGGCGATGGAGCGGTCCCCTCTGGTAAGGGGCGCACATGACTCCCCATGTGGGGGTTAGGCGGTGGCGACCAGTGAGTCAAAGATGGCGGCGTCGAGGGTCAGGGCGCCGACATCATAGGAGGAGCAGCCTTAGACGAAGTATCCGGCCCCGCCGGAGTAGACCCCTTTAATGACGATGGAGCAGCTGTGACGGGTAAGCCTCGATGAGGGTTCAGAGGTGTGATGGCAATGGCCATCTGTTGTTGGGGAACGCGGTAATTTCAAAAAAATTCCTACGCACACGCAAGATCATGGTGATGAATAGCAATGAGAGGGAAGAGTATCGTCTACGTACCCTTGTAGACCGTAAGTAGAAGCGTTATGACAACGTGGTTGATGTAGTCATACGTCTTCACGATCGACCAATCTCAGCACCGAAGGTACGACACCTCCGCGATCTGCACACGTTCGGCTCGGTGACGTCCCATGAACTCACGATCCTGTAGAGCTTCGAGGGAGAGCTTCGTCAGCACGACGGCGTGACAGTGGTGATGATGTTGCTACCGAAACAGGGCTTTGCCTAAGCACCGCTATGATATGACCGAGGTGGATTATGGTGGAGGGGGGCACTGCACACGGCTTGGAACAATCAACTTGTGTGTTCTAGGGTACCCCCTACCCCCTTATATAAAGGAGCAAGGGGGAAGGCCGGCCGGCCCTAGTGGCGCCCAAGGAGAGGAGGAATCCTCCTCCTAGTAGTAGTAGGATTCATCCTTTCCTAGTCCTACTAGGAAGGAGGAAGGGGAAGGAAAGAGAGGGAGAGGAAGAGGGAAAGAGGGGCCGCGCCCCCGTCCCCTAGTCCTATTCGGACTCCCCTTGGGGGGCGCCACCTCCTGGGCTGCTGCCCTCTCTCTCCCCTAAGGCCCACTAAGGCCCAATACTTCCCCGCGGGTTTCCGATAACCCCTCCAGCACTCCGGTTTTCTCTGAAGTCACGCGGAACACTTCCGGTGTCCGAATATAGCCGTCCAATATACAGACCTTTATGTCTCGACCATTTCGAGACTCCTCGTCATGTCCGTGATCATATCCGGGACTCTGAACTACCTTCGGTACATCAAAACACATAAACTCATAATACCGATCGTCACCGAACGTTAAGCGTGCGGACCCTACGGGTTCGAGAACTATGTAGACATGACCGAGACTCATCTCTGGTCAATAACCAATAGCTGAACCTGGATGCTCATATTGGTTCCTACATATTCTACGAAGATCTTTATCGGTCAAACCGCATAACAACATATGTTGTTCCCTTTGTCATCGGTACATTATTTGCCCGAGATTCGATCATCGGTATCTCAATACCTAGTTCAATATCGTTACCGGCAAGTCTATTTACTCGTTCTGTAATGCTACATCCCGTAACTAACTCATTAGCTACATTGCTTGCAAGGCTTATAGTGATGTGCATTACCGAGAGGGCCCAGAGATACCTCTCCGACAATCGGAGTGACAAATCCTAATCTTGATCCATGCTAACTCAACAAACACCATCAGAGACACCTATAGAGCACCTTTATAATCACCCAGTTACATTGTGACGTTTGGTAGCACACAAACTGTTCCTCCGGTATTCGGGAGTTGCATGATCTCATAGTCATAGGAACATGTATAGTTATGGAGAAAGCAATATCAACAAACTAAACGATCATCGTGCTAAGCTAACGGATGGGTCAAGTCAATCACATCATTCTCTAATGATGTGATCCCGTTAATCAAATGACAACTCATGTCTATGGTTAGGAAACATAACCATCATTGATTCAACGAGCTAGTCAAGTAGAGGCAAACTAGTGACACTCTGTTTGTTTATGTATTCACACATGTACTAAGTTTCTGGTTAATACAATTCTAGCATGAATAATAAACATTTATCATGATATAAGGAAATATAAATAACAACTTTATTATTGCCTCTAGGGCATATTTCCTTCATCTGCATGGGCACCACACCACCCGAGGAAGTAGGGTCCGAAGAGTTGTTGGATGATGAAGTGGGTTTGGACCTCTTTCTTGGATCAATAGTCCTCATTGTATCCTCCCTATCATGCCCCTTGTCGCCCCCTGGATCATCGCCGTGCTCGCAGACTCGAGGCACAAAGTCACTATCAACGCGGAAGTCTGATTCTTCAAGACTGTACCGGAACTCATAACCTTTCCTTTGAACCACCACGTCTGAAGAAAGAGAATCAATTGTGATGCTTTTGAAAGCATCAAGGTTCAATACTGCTACCTGGATACGAACAATTCCTCTCTGACGCAAACAGAGAAGATCAACATCGAGAGTAGCACGATTCATCGAGCCGACTGCCCAAAGCCCCAAGAAGTGTCGGAGAGCGTGAGGAACCCCATGCACATGAACCCAGATAGGAATTAGCTCGAAACAGTGTGGTATCTTATCTGACTTCCAAGGCTTAAACTCGATAGTGACATTGTGAGATTTGATGAAAACTACGAAGCCAGTCACCCTTTGTAGAACCTCCTCACTCGGAAAGGACATGAGAAAAGCGTCCTTGCCATGCGGTATGGCCTCCCACATCCACTGCTGCTGGTACTGAGCAATCTTAGCAACCTCTGCCTCCACGATACTGGGAGTGATAGAGTCACCAGAAATAGATACCAACGCCATCAGTGCTTCCTGTGGTGCAAGATCCTCCCTGCAGACATTGCCAGGCATCTAGAAGAAAGCCATATTTTCAGTTCCATAACCACATAACATCGCCACCGGCTTCGACATCTTGAGAGCAAGGCAGCACCGTGATGTCTACTACACAACCTTCTTCTTGTAGACGTTGTTGGGCCTCCAAGTGCAGAGGTTTGTAGGACAGTAGCAAATTTCCCTCAAGTGGATGACCTAAGGTTTATCAATCCGTAGGAGGCGTAGGATGAAGATGGCCTCTCTCAAGCAACGCCCTGCAACCAAATAACAAAGAGTCTCTTGTGTCCCCAACACACCCAATACAATGGTAAATTGTATAGGTGCACTAGTTTGGTGAAGAGATGGTGATACAAGTGCAATATGGATGATAGATAAAGGTTTTTGTAATCTGAAAATATAAAAACAGCAAGGTAACTAATGATAAAAGTGAGCACAAACGGTATTGCAATGCTAGGAAACAAGGCCTAGGGTTCATACTTTCACTAGTGCAAGTCCTCTCAACAATAATAACATAATTGGATCATATAACTATCCCTCAACATGCAACAAAGAGTCACTCCAAAGTCACTAATAGCGGAGAACAAATGAAGAGATTATGGTAGGGTACGAAACCACCTCAAAGTTATTCTTTCTGATCAATCTGTTGGGCTATTCCTATAAGTGTCACAAACAGCCCTAGAGTTCGTACTAGAATAACACCTTAAGACACAAATCAACCAAAACCCTAATGTCATCTAGATACTCCAATGTCACCTCAAGTAACCATGGGTATGATTATACAACATGCATCACACAACCTCAGATTCATCTATTCAACCAACACATAGAACCTCAAAGAGTGCCCCAAAGTTTCTACCGGAGAGTCAAGACGAAAACGTGTGCCAACCCCTATGCATAGGTTCATGGGCGGAACCAGCAAGTTGTTCACCAAAACATACATCAAGTGGATCAATAGAATACCCCATTGTCACCACGGGTATCCCACGCAAGACATACATCAAGTGTTCTCAAATCCTTAAAGACTCAATCCGATAAGATAACTTGAAAGGGAAAACTCAATCCATTACAAGAGAGTAGAGGGGGAGAAACATCATAAGATCCAACTATAATAGCAAAGCTCGCGATACATCAAGATCGTACCACCTCAAGAACACAAGAGAGAGAGAGATCAAACACATAGCTACTAGTACATACCCTCAGCCCCGAGGGAGAACTACTCCCTCCTCGTCATGGAGAGCACCGAGATGATGAAGATGGCCACCGGAGAGGGATTCCCCCTCCGGCAGGGTGCTGGAACGGGTCTAGATTGGTTTTCAGTGGCTATGGAGGCTTCTGGCGGCGGAACTCCCGATCTATTGTGCTCCCCGAAGTTTTTAGGGTATATGGGTATATATGGGAGGAAGAAGTACGTCGGTGGACCTCCGGGCTGTCCACGAGGCAGGGGGGTGGGCGCGCCCCCCACCCTCGTGGGCAGCCCGGGACTCTCCTGGTCCATCTCCGATACTCCGTGGGCTTCTTCTGGTCCAAAAATAAGTTCTGTGAAGTTTCAGGTCAATTGGACTCCGTTTGATTTTCCTTTTCTGCGATACTCTAAAGCAAGGAAAAAACAGAAACTGGCATTGGGCTCTAGGTTAATAGGTTAGTCCCAAAAATCATATAAAATGGCATATAAATGAATATAAACCATCCAAGGTTGATAATATAATAGCATGGAACAATCAAAAATTATAGATACGTTGGAGACGTATCAGCATCCCCAAGCTTAATTCATGCTCGTCCTCGAGTAGGTAAATGATAAAAACAGAATTTTTGATGTGAAATGCTACCGAACATATTTCTCAATGTAATCTTCTTTATTGTGGCAAGAATATTCAGATCCATAAGATTCAAGATAAAAGTTTAATATTGACATAAAAATAATAATACTTCAAGCATACTAACAAAGCAATCATGTCTTCTCAAAATAACATGGCCAAAGAAAGCTATCCCTACAAAATCATATAGTCTGGCTATGCTCTATCTTCACCACACAAAATATTTAAATCATGCACAACCCCGATGAAAAGCCAAGCAATTGTTTCATACTTTTGATGTTCTCAAACTTTTTCAATCTTCATGCAATACATGAGCGTGAGCCATGGACATAGCACTATAGGTGGAATAGAATGGTGGTTGTGGAGAAGACAAAAAGGAGAAGATAGTCTCACATCAACTAGGCATATCAACGGGCTATGGGGATGCCCATCAATAGATATCAATGTGAGTGAGTAGGGATTGCCATGCAACTGATGCACTAAAGCTATAAGTGCATGAAAGCTCAACAAAAGGAACTAGTGGGTGCGCATCCAACTTGCTTGCTCACAAAGACCTAGGGCATTTTGAGGAAGCCCATCATTGGAATATACAAGCCAAGTTCTATAGTGTAAAATTCCCACTACTATATGAAAGTGACAACATAGGAGACTCTCTATCATGAAGATCATGGTGCTACTTTGAAGCACAAGTGTGGTAAAAGGATAGTAGCATTGCCCCTTCTCTCTTTTTCTCTCATTTTTTATTTTTTTATTTGGGCCTTTTCTTTTTTTTATGGCCTCTTTTTTTTATTTGGGCCTTTTCTCTTTTTTATGGCCTCTTTTATTTATTTATTTTTAGTCCGGAGTGTCATCTCGACTTGTGGGGGAATCATAGTCTCCATCATCCTTTCCTCACTGGTACAATGCTCTAATAATGATGATCATCACACTTTTATTTACTTACAACTCAAGAATTACAACTCGATACTTAGAACAAGATATGACTCTATATGAATACCTCTGGCGGTGTACCGGGATGTGCAATGACTCAAGAGTGACATGTATGGAAGAATTATGAACGGTGGCTTTGCCACAAATACAATGTCAACTACATGATCATGCATAGCAATATGACAATGATGAAGCGTGTCATAATAACGGAACGGTGGAAAGTTGCATGGCAATATATCTCAGAATGGCTATGGAAATGCCATGATAGGTAGGTAGGTATGGTGGCTGTTTTGAGGAAGGTATATGGTGGGTGTATGATACTGGCGAAAGGTGCGCGGTATTAGAGAGGCTAGCAATGGTGGAAGGGTGAGAGTGTGTATAATCCATGGACTCAACATTAGTCATAAAGAACTCACATACTTATTGCAAAAATCTATTAGTTATCAAAACAAAGTATTACGCGCATGCTCCTAGGGGGATAGATTGGTAGGAAAAGACCATCGCTCATCCCCGACCGCCACTCATAAGGAAGACAATCAATAAATAAACCATGCTCCGACTTCATCACATAACGGTTCACCATACGTGCATGCTACGGGAATCACAAACTTCAACACAAGTATTTCTCAAATTCACAACTACTCAACTAGCATGACTCTAATATCACCATCTCCATATCTCAAAACAATCATCAAGTATCAAACTTCTCATAGTATTCAATGCACTTTATATCACTACAAAAAAATACACGTCCGTGATGATACATGTTTGTCACAGTAGGTCGCTTTTTTTGTCATGCATGTACATCCATGACAAATTTATGACAGAATCAAGATAGTCATACCTGTGCTGTCGTAGAAGTGTTCCATGACATTACCGAAATTATCATCACGGAAGTGTCCACTTCCATGACAATAAATCACGCGTCATAGAAGTGCTTTCGGCAAGGGTGACCGACACATGGCATCCACCGTAATGGAACGTCGTTAAGCTATCGGGTCGGGTTTTGGATCCGATAACCCGTTAACAGCCCCGACCAATGGGGATTTTCCACGTGTAAAATCATCATTGGCTAGAGGAAACACGTGTCGGCTCATCGTTGGGACAGATGTCATCCACTCACTGGACAGAAGGCGCCTATGATACGTTGACACATGGCACGGCCCAATAGTGGCCCATTCCTGTGAAAAGGCCGGCCCATTTGACTTGGTCAAAAGCTAGCGGGCCGACCCATGGAAAGCCTGTTAACGGCCTGTTCGCATATAGCCCATTTACAGCCCGCTAACCAAAGGCCCGTTACGCCCTATCCGAATTAGGCCCAGTAGTGTCATCTGGACCGTCCAATATGATTCCAGCCCGTTTTCACTTCTGGCCCATGTATAGCCCATGACGTCTTTCGGCCCATATGAGGCCCTTTGTAACTCTTGGCCCATTAGCGGCCCATGCTGAAACTGGCCCATAATGAACAGTGTATCACTTTACACCCATTAATGGCCCGTGGTGAAACTAACCCGTAATGAACAATGTATCACTTTATACCTATTAACGTCCCGTTATTCCGTTGGGCCGTCTCCAGCCCATGTTATCTTTCGGCCTTCTCAGAGCCCATTTATTCTTGGGCTCATTTCCAGCATTCGTTTACTTACGGCCTGTTACTGTCATTTTCCGCTTGTGGGCCAAATTTAGCCTGTGGTTACAGTCGGCCCGTTTGTGGTCCGTTAATACGTTGGGCCATTTTCATAGCGTCATCAAATACGACCTATTAACGATGGCCCGTTATGGTCAGCCCATGAATGGACGATTCCAACTCTAGCCCGTTTACGGCCAGAATGCGGTCTGTTTGGCCCATGTTTGGCCAATCGATCATACTGCCGTATAAGGCCCATTGATGATACGACCCGTAGAAGGCCCATTGATGATATGGCCCGTAGAAGGCCCATTGTTTCTATGGCCCGTAGAAGGCCCACTGTTTCTACGGCCCATAGAAGGCCCACTATTTCTACGGCCCATAGAAGGCCCATTGTTTCTACGGCCCGTAGGAGGCCCAGTGTCACTACAGTAAATATTAGCCCATGGTTATTGTGGCCTAGTTTTAAAAAATAGGTTATTGCAGCCACTAGCAAACCGCAGAAAAAGAACTGCACTGACTACAAGCAAACAAATAAACAAGACAACAAGGAAATAAATAAGCAAGCAACTTACACTAGGCTATCACGGCTATTACACATATTACATCCACTGGGCATCAAAGTTCGCCACCAGTGCAAATATAGGGAACACAACAGCATATAAACGCCGCAGCAAAACAAGTCCAGAACTGAAACCACTTCAGAAGAGCTTAAGAAACAATATCCTGGGTACCCATAATGCTGGCACGATGCTTAGCAAGCTTATTAAGTTTCTCTTGTTTGGCGCTTAAGTCCTCCAGTGCTTGCTGTTGCACCAGAAAGTATGCATCTGAATTCTACAGGGACTTCCTCAGTCCTTCGGCTTCCTGTCGCATAACATCTGATCGATGTCTTTCAACTTGAAGTTGAGACTCAAGAAGACGAACTGATTCAGGCAATGAGTTCGAAGAGCTGGTGCCAGCAGTGGTAGTCAGTAACTCGAACACTACATCAAGATAGGACTTTGGGGTTGTCTCAGTGTCTTCAATATAGTTTGTATCAGCTTTCTTGGAGACCAACAGGGATGTCTCACTATCTTGAACCTTATCTGGATTACTTCCTTTACCATTGCATAACAGGGTACTCTTCTCCAATATTTTATCCGCGTTCTAAAAGAGAAACAAACAAACACATCTCAGGTTTACAATGTAGTATATGAAACTCATTTTGGTAAACCAGTTTAGTAGTAAGGTGGACAAGATAACATCATGAAACAAACATATATCTATGTAGTATGGTCATTGTATGGTCTATATCATTCTAGTTTATGTTGCCAAATCAAGATAGATACAGTTCAAATCATATCTATTTAAGACAAAGAAGCATAGACATAATATAAGTGTGGGAAACTACACAGCAATAACAACACTTGTAATGTGCATGGCATGAGAACATAACTGTTTATTCAATTGAAATTGGAATCAAAATAGAGCAAGTTACAACAGCAAACAACCAAACACGTTGAAGAAACAGGTTTAAAACATACCTGTTGCGCCATTGGAGTTTCAATTGCATCCTTCAAATTTGAAATTAGTTGGTATCAGTAAACACAGTGATGCAAGAGCAAAGTAGTATGAACCATAGCTACGGAACCTGACCTGAGAACAATTCTTCTTCTGCTTTAAGCGTTGACTTCGGGTTCGGAGTGGTGGTCCTCGTGATTTGGGCACTGCAGTTGCCTTACTAACTGCTTGTGTTTGGGTGCTCTATGGTGGAGATGGTGCTGTGTCAACAGGAACTGGGTGTCTATCTGCTGGGGTTGGGGTTAGAAGGGGTGTAGTTGGTTCTCTGTCCAACTAGGTAGGGGTACAATCTGCATGAGTGTGGGTTATGTGTGGTGGGGCTGGTTCTTGGGCAAGTACAACCGTGGTTCTATCTACATCAATAGGTAGCACGATCTTTTCTGAAGACCGTGTTTTTACTCCCACGGATACTGCCATCACTCCCTCCAATTGAAATGGCTGATAAACAAGAAAAGTAATTGAATGTACAGACATTGTAAGATAGACAGGTGCAATGGATAGTAGGGAAGAAAACAGGGCATGAAATAATTCACATTTATGTTGTCTAAGCAAACAGAATAGCAGGACATAATTTCACATATATGATGGCTAATTAAACAGGATAGCATGACACAATTTCACATGTATGATGGCTAACTAAACAGGATAGAATGACATACTCCAAAATATGATGACTATGTAAACAGGATGACATGATATAACTATACGATGTGTCTATTAAAGTGGTTGGCATGCCATAAATCACAAACATGTCGTCGATGGAAACATGATGGCATGATATAATTCACTGATAGAATGACATAATTTAAATATGATGACTATGTAAACAGGATGAGATGATATAACTATATTATGTCTTTAGAAAATGGGTTGGCATGCCATAATTCAGATACATGCTGTCTATGTAAACATCATGGCATGACATAATTCAAATATATGATTTATATACTAAGGAAGTGAGCAGAGGGCAATCGCATATATGATGTGTCAACTAAGGAGGTGGCATTCAATATTGTGTATATGATGTAAAAACTAAGCATTGCAATACAACATATGCATTATATGAGTAATATAACCCTGCCAAGTTTGAGCATACACCTCAGGGGGATAATAGGACTGGTCATCTGCCTCTGAATCCTCCTCTGAAGAGCTATTTGTAACCAGCAAGATATCTGCTTCAGCAGGTAGCATTGTCTGCTCTGAAGACCTTGTTTTCACTCCAGATTTCTCCATCACCAATTCAAATGGCTGATGCACAGGAAGAGCAGTTGAATATACAAACATTGTCGACAAAAGCAATGAGAAATACAAAAAAAGGAAGGCATGATATAATTCACATATATGACGCTTGCCTAAACAACATGGCATTGCATAATTCACATACATAATGCCTTGCAACAAGATAACATTGCATAATTCACATATATAATGTCTTGCAACAAGATGGCATTGCATAATTCACATATATGGTAATTAGACACTAAACAGGTGGCATTCACACAAAGCATGTCTAAACTAAGCAAATGACATAGCAATGCAAGATACCATACGCACGATATGAGCAACATAACTCTGCCAAGTTAGCGCATGCACCTCGGGGGGAAATATGACTGGTCATCTATCTCTGAATCCTCCTCTGAGGAGCTATCGGTAACCACCAAGACATGCGCTTCGTTAGATAGCATTGTCTGCTCTGAAGACCTTGTTTCCACTCCAGATTTTTCCATGACCGTGCCAAATGGCTGATGCGCAGGAAGAGTAATTGAATGTACTAAAATTGTTGACAAATTTAAAACGTAATAAAAAAATGATGGCATGATATAATTCACATATAAGATGACTGGCTAACCAGGGTGGCATTGCAAAATTCACATATATGATGCCTGGCTAGACAAGATGGCATTGCATGATTCACATATATGATAAAGAAACTAAACATATGGCATTGACACAAAGCATGTCTAAACTAAGCAGATGACATCTTTAATGTATACAGTAAGCAATGCAAGGCGCCATATGCATGATATTACCAACATCAGCATGCCAAGTTAGAGCGAAGACCTCATGGGGTAAATAGGAGTGGTCTTCTCCTTCTGAATCCCCCTCATAACAGTTATCTTCCTCTTGATTACGATCCGAAATGGGTGGAGGGGGGCTGCCTTTGCGCCCACCATGGAATGACGTCTGCATGAAATTTTATTGCCACGCAAGGCTCGTCTCTTTTGCTCTACATGATCAGTTCCATTGTGTACAATAACTGGCATGCATAGGAATAAAACATAATGAGATTATGTAAGGAGTGCATGCACAAATCCAGAGTGATGGTAGCAAACTGTGGATAGACCCAAAACTAATGATAGCAGGCAGATAATAGCTTTAGTTAAAAAATACAGATAATGGCTCCTTTAATGTTTGTTTGCACCCAACATGAAACTCATAGTAGACACCGGAGATTAACCAGATAGTAGACAGATAGTACTGATTGCTGCCCCAATATGTACCCCACAACCATTTAAAAACTCAAGTTTCAGCATTAGTTTGGACCTGACTCAGAGTCTAATAGGTGAACATGATGATAATGTAGCATGTCATCATATTAAGCGACGCATAACGTAAGCAGACACAGAAGAGTGCGACCTCTCTTGCAGACCCGTGTAGTCCTCAAGGTCATCTGCTCAGTTGATGATGGTAATGCAGTTGCCGTGGCTGCCGGGGGCTGGGAAGAAGATCTGAGGTGGCGAAAGACAGTCTGGAGAGCGGATCCCGGCTGTGGTGAACCCTTCCGACATTGGAGCAGCTGAGCTGGGGTGGAACACAGCGCCGCAGGAGCAGGACAAACCACACAAGGTTTTCTTTGACACATATCTGTAACAGAAGTAATTGAGTAAGGGCTTGTTTGAATTTGAGGATTCTAACAATGCAGGGATAGGAAATAGACAGGAATAGGGTAGGAATGCACGTGCAAAACAGAGAATTAAAAAACACAGGATTTCTGCCAATCTGGGTGTTTGATTCACAACAATTGGAAGATCACATGATGCAAAAAAGCATGGTGATATTAAGTCAAACCACAAGAAAATGTACGGTTATAATGCTATTATGCTACTATTCTTAGTCTTGTGCTTGATGAATAGGAATATGAAAAGGAGGAGAAGTGGAAATTAGAATTCCTATGGTTTTTCTTTCAAGGAGACACTAAAGGAACAAATCCTACAGTTTTCCTTTGCTCCATTCCTTTGCACCAAATTCATGAAAAGTAGTACCATAGGAAACTTTCCAATTCCGATGTTTTTCATTCACTTTTCCTTTCAAGCACTGGCGATTCTAGTAGGCAGGCTTGAGCAAGGAAAATCCTACAGTAAAAAAATGTTTTTGTGCTACTTCTATTACTTTGGACCCAGGCCACTGCCATACTAGCTTAACTCTCAGGCCCATCAACAAATGCACAACTCAAACGCGCAGAGATAAATAATGATGGCGTTCAAGAGAGTCCATCACGGATAGCTAAGTTGCCTGGTACCTCACTGCTTGTCATATAGTAGGATAAAATAATCGTATTTCCCGTTACTACGAGTGCTCAGTGAACAATATATATAACATGTAGAGTAAAAAAGAGATGCAACAAGTGTACAACCTCTTTGGCGAAGCCATGTCGATCTCAGCGTGATTGGGTCGGTGAGGATGCTCCGACTGACTTGGCTGTCGGAGGAGGGGAAGAAGATCTTAGGCATATGGAGATGGAGCCCGAGGTACTGCTCCGCTGTGATGGAGGGTTTTGTCTTTGGAGCAGCTCTGGTGAGTTGTACGACGCCAAGGCTGAAGCAGGACAAGAGAGACAACGAACAACGTTAACCTGAGTGGAATTCTAATAGCATCTCCAATACATGACGTAAAATACATAAACACAAAGTGCTAGATGTAAAATACATCAGCCGCTCATCTCTGAACTTAATTGTCGAAACTGAATTTAACTGTCGAAACTGAACTTAACTATCGAAACTGAACTTAACTGTCGAAACTGAATTTTGCTGTCGAAACTGAATGCACTAGCAAGGTGAGGCTACACGTCGGTCGACTGACTTTTTCATCTCTGGTCAGTCGATTTTGCAGCCGTTGGATACGAAATCAAGGGCCTGCGGTTCATCTTCAACCTCCACCCCCCTGAGCCGGCCAAACAGCAGCCCGCCGCCGCCCGCCGCCGGCGGTGCGCCGCCCCACCCGCCCCGAAAACACTCCCCACCGCCGGTCTGCCGCCGCCCCGGCCATCCCTCTAGGCCCCCTTGTGCCGAGGTTTTTCTCCGGCGATCCCCATGCCACCGCCCCGCCACTGCCCCCATCCTGAACCCTAAGATAGATAGTGTGGTACCTCTCCGGCGAGCCCCCCTCCCCGCTGCGGCTGGTTCTTCCTTCACCCCGGCAGCATCGGAGTGAAGTGTAGCTAAATCAGAGCAGCATCGCAAGCAAGACCAAGAGCGAGAGCAGTAGCGTGAGCAAGAGCAGACCAGGCAGGGGACCGAGAGCAAGAGCAGAGCAGCAGCGCGAGCGAGAGCTAAAGTAGCAGTAGGTTCTACTAATGTGGACGTCACCTCCGAGGGAGCGACGCCATGGAGGAAGTGGCCGGCGACGCCGCCGGGGATGGAGCCGCGCCGTGTCGGCTCGGGACCAAGCGCCGGCAGCACCGTGAGATCGAATCAAGAAGAAAATGCGGCGATTAGTGTACAACCTCTTTGGTGGCGCCAATTAGGCTGCAACTTCATCCGAGGAAACGGTGATGATGATGCTCTTCTGGTGGTGCAGGTGAAGACGACCGTGTGGGAATGGAGGTGGCGTGAAAGACGAGAGGAACGTCGCGGCAGCTCCTTGGAGGTGGAGGACGGTGTGGCTGAACCGACGGGACGATGAGATCGACGACGGATCCTCATCCGGTACGGTGGATGAGGGACGTCGAGGTGTTGCTGTGGACGACGTCGTCGGTGAAGAGGCTCTGGTTGGGTGGCGGACGGAGCAGGGTGTGGGGTTTCGTCGTAGGTTTTCACGGCCTTAGTGTACGAATGGGTGGGCGGATGAGATGGCAGTGGGGAACCATGGCTTAGAGACGCGCTTGTCCGAAATGTGGGGTAAGTTACAAAAGTACCCCCACTGATTTGAGGCGGTTCTTTCGGTTCAGGGGTACCATGGGCATTTCGCGTGTCGGGATTTCACAAGAGGTGGGAGTTTTCGCACGCATTGTAATTTTGGAATAGCAAGGCGCGGGTTGAGAGGGAGGGAGTTGTCGGAGCACAACGAGAAAAAGATATATCTTAAATATTTCGGGCTAACAAGGCGCGGGTTGAAGAGGCGGGAGTTTCCCAGCATGATAGACAGAGACGCTAGCTTGAATTTTCGGCATAACAAGGCGCGGCTTGAAATTTCGGAAGAACAAGCTTAACGTGTACCCAAAAAGAGACAATTTGCACCTCAACACACACAACATACACACAACGCCATTTAGACTAGAGTAAGGTACACGTGCATTGCACGCATGAGATTTGGCAACCAAATTATGAATAAATACCACATTATAGCATGCAAGATTTGAGTCATATATGCATGATGTAGATGTTCGTTTAATTCTTATAGTTCATTTCATTCAATATCATCTAGTTTTTATAAGAAAGCTATTTTATTTTAAGATTCATGGAATTGTGCATCGTAAGACATAAAGTAAAAATAAATAATGGAAAATCATGTAGAAAAACATTTGGGCAATTCTGATACGGAAGATTCTAGAACAAATAAGAAGTGCTTGTGTTTTGATGTTTGTGCATTATGCTTAAGTTCAACCATGGAGTCTTCTAGATTATACATGTGGCGAAATCTGGTGGAATCTAGATGATACCAACGGCCAGTAGTGCTCAAATTTGCCATCTTTGGACCATCGGATTCGCCTCATCCAACGACCATCTTTCAAAGTTAAAGTTACCCGCACACAATATAAAAAATATATAAAATATGTGATGCAAAAGCCGCCCATCATCTCTAATTAGAATAGTGTGTCCATGCATGGATGCGACGTGGCCAAATGATGTCTGCCATCGGTATCTCAAATTCAAATCAGTCTGACCTTGTTCAATGTGTATACATTACAACATGCTCGTTTCCAAACCACACCGCGCATATCTCCGTTATATTCATGCATGCATGGGTTTCAAACATCAGGAACTCTTATTCAAATATTTGAATTCAACTTTACATTGATTGTGACCTCACCTATTCAGCTATTCTTTTACACCCACACAGTAGTCTTCTCTTTATAATTGTACCACTAACCTTCTCTCGTGCATGCATGCACACACACTACCAGTCGGCATTATCCATCGCACGCATGCAATCTTTTTCTTCAGGTCGGTCTCCCATGAAGGCACACACCAACACACACACCCCTCTCCATCATATCGGGCATTCTTTATCTCTCACGCGTGCATGCGCAACAATCGATGTTCCTCTATGTATGTGTGTATATAGCTAGGTCTTTAATAGTTTTCCACACAAACTGATCAACCGATATATCCAGTGAGGTCTCACCCTCTTTCCCACGTCCACATCGATCAATCTATACCTCTCTATATAGGATTAACATATATAGCTAATACACCCACATTAATTATGTATCCAACGTCCCCCTCTCATCATCCATGCCTTCCGCTTCATCTCTCAGACGCGTGCACAATGGCGAAGACAGGGGGCAGTAAGGGCCCTGCCCCCCTCCCCCCTAACATCACTATATATCAAGGCTAATATGAATGTGATCATTAGACAATTGCTGCTAAAATGGTTTAAGTTCATGAATTGACCCTCCTCGTAAAGGATTAGCAATGCTTGGCCCCCTAGCTCATTTATTTTTCATGGCTCCGCCACTGCGCGCATCAGCGCATGTGTTCGCCCTCTCTCTCTAAATATTGATCTCTCACTTGTGCATTCCTTCATAGTCTCCCTCCACTCGGCCGCTCGCACCATCTTCTAGCCCCCCACCGGATTTTGCCACATGTACAATCTAGCAGACTCCATGGTTCAACTTAAGCATAATGCACAAACCTCAAAACAACAGTGGTTCTCTTTTGTTCTGGAATCTTCCGTATCATAACTGCCCAAACTTTTTTCTAGTTGAATTGCCATTATTTGTTTTTACTTTATGCTTTACAACGCACAATTCCATGAATCATAAAATAGATTAAGGGCTTCTTTGATTCAAAGGATTCTCAAAGGAATTTTAGAGGATTCTAATCATTAGGAATTTTTCCTATCTTGGTTGTTTGATTCATAGGATTGTAAACCATAGGAATTTTTCCATATGATTCATTTGCACTAGATTTCATAGGAAACATCCCATCCACTCAAACCTCTTTGAAAGAATTCTTCGTTTTTTCTATGCACAATCAAACACTTGTACAATCCTGTAGGATTCAAGACGACATTCCACTATAATCCCATGTTTTCCCTATTCCCGTGTTCTTAGCTTTTTTATAAAAACTAATTGATTTTGAATGAGATGAACTATAAGAATTAAATGAAGGGCTACATCAGGCATATATGATTCAGAGCTTACATGCTATAGTGTGGTATTTATTCATAATTTGGTTGCAAAATCTGATGCGTGCAATGCACGTGTACCTTACTAGTACTTCGAGTATGTGCAAAACACGTAAATTAGAATACCAATGGCACGCTACACAGTGTCTCTCTTATAGTTCATGAAGCCATGTGGCACATGTGTAGGCGTTGTCGCGACCTCCTTGCGTGGATTGATCACAGTGACGTGCTGCTGGTTCCAGAAGAATGTACTCGTCCTCCCTGAGCCATACTGGTGGCACATGCACGAAGCGAAGATGTACACGCACGCCATGCACACACTGATTCCTCGCACGCACATGCGGGTACATGGGCGGACGCAATTTTGTACCAAGATCCACCCCATGTGATAATTTGACGCGTGTAAAGTCGTTCACTTCATTGATGATCAATTAATACAACGCATGCAAATTGAGTGGACGTGAGGGCGGAAGAAAGACATTATTACTCCACTGCGCGCATGCGAGTAGTTAAATCGTGGGTTGCTAGTAGTACTTCCATTGGTCTCCTTCGTATTTTGTGCCAATTTTTTACAGTAACATAATATTTACGCATTTGAGCAGTGTAGTAATACTTGAAATTTATGTTCCTCTAAACTCATCGGGAGCCGTTTTGGGCCTCGAAACCAAAACCATCAATTAATCTTTACCTTGTTCCCATCACATTCGAAAGCCTGCTCACACCTACTAGTAGTACGTACCAAACCTGAACGTGTTCCCACTATGCAGGTATTAGTACTAGTGCTAGTACGTAGGTTATAAAAAGGGGAACTACCTAACCGAAAATCACTCTACCTTTCCTCCTCATAAGTGCTTCTTCTTCGTTCGTCGTTGCCATGGCCGGTGAGCAGAGCTCTAGGTCGAGAACTACTCGTAACAAGGGAGCGGCAACCAAGGCTGCGGAAAAAAGAGAGGGCTCGCCGCCACGCAGAGACCTCGAAAGATCTCTCACGGGCAGGCAATGGCTCCCAGGAGCGCCCTAGCCGCGGAGGCGAACATGCCGAGCCGGCGGAGCTGGAGTCGTTATCCCTCGATGGCATGCCCGATCAGCTCAATAAGCAGAAGGAGTTCATCCAAGGCTTGATGGAGTTGCTGAAGGAGAGCCTCGACGACATGCCCGCTGAGCTCAATCAGCAGGGGGAGTTGACCGCCGGCTTGGTGATGCTGCTGAAGAAGAGCATTGCCTCGGAGAAGAAGGCGACCGGCGAAATCCTGCGACTTCGGGAGGACAATGCGAAGCTCTGCCACGAGATCGACATGTTGAAGGAGAAGAACACCGGCTGGAAGAAGCTGCATGAGAATAGTAGTTCCTCAATGAAGATGCTGCAGGCCCTCGCCATGGAACAGAAGGAAGAGTTGGAGAAGCTCCCCATCGAGCACCCGGCTGCTGTCAAGGTACGTAATATGGTCGTGGAACAGATGATGAAGGCTCGCGCCGAGAAATGCCACATCATGGACACAATGATGAAGATGGCGGAGGAGACGCGCAAGGAGATGGAGGTCGTGGAGGCGATGAAGAAGCAGTTACGACTCCGCGACGAATTAGATCATTTGGGGTGATAATCTTCCTTCTTCTTTTGCTCATGTGTTTCATATTTTGCTTCGGGTGTTTCGCCGCATGTGTCACGTTCTCTCTGAGGCATGAATAGAACAATGTTTTTTTGAGGGAATGAATAGAACAATGCTAACAATGAGATGGCTAGAAAATTAGATCATTTTTATCGCCATATGGCACTGGGCTGCCGTGTTTCATGCTCCTCCGTCGCAGTACTACTCCAGTGGAAAACTTGAGTATACTGCACGGTTCTTTGCTCCTCCTCGATCAGGTCGTCGGCGCATTTATACGAGCAGTCAAATCACAAGGCCCCGCCTTCCAACAGTAATGAGCCGTCAAATCACAAAGGCCCTCGCCTCTCGTGAAACCGACCAAGCTAGACTGCCCCGTCCTCTAGCCTTTTAAAAAATGTATACTTTTGTACAGTAGTAGTATCGATGGATTGCGCCATGGAGCAAAACTTGAAATTAAAAAAAGGTGGTACATATAGATAGCGCTCGTCGCCAAATTATGCATATAGTACTATTAAAAAGGCTAGTCACAATAATGGTGTCCAGCACAACCCACCCCTCAAATAAAACTAAGAGGGTGCTTGGATACATTTTAGTCCCATGACTAAAAGTAGTGGGACTAAAACATGCTAGCCTCACCCATGCTTGGATCCAAATACTAAAAAGGCTAAAATCAAGTTCATGAGCATTTATTATCCTCCAAACCCTCCAATCCAGAACTCGCGTGTGTTAAAGGAGAAGAGTTAAATGAGTAGAGAGAGGACTAATCCACATTTTAGTAGGGGTACCCCTGACTAAAAATTTTTAGTCTCAAGACTAGTTTTAGCCCCTCTTTAGTCACGGGTGCTTGGAACTTTAGCCTATTAAAGAGACTATTTTTAGTTAGACTAAAATAAGTCCCTTGGATCCAAGCACGCTCTAAGCATCCTGGAATTCTTTGACAAAACTAAGCACCCTGAAATTCTTTAACAACTAAACTGCTGGCTATATGATGTTGGCCATATATATTGTACGTATATAATGTGAAGGAACGAGTGGTAGAACTATACCAACTAAAAGATGAAATGTAAGAAATACTAGTATGTACGTACTGAAGAGTTAAAGTAACGAGAAGAAACATAACATAGTTCTGCTGGGGGCTCAGCACAACACCCCCCTCAAATTAAATTAAGCACACATGAAATTAAACTTTGCAACTATTCCGGTAGACACTTCATTAGAACCACCATGAGCAACGACACTGCCACCTTACTCGGAGTCCTCGTCCACGTCCTCGACTTCGTCCTTGTCCCTGTTCCTCTTGGCCGATACTTCTTTGCTTGAACCGCACACTTGGTTGTTGCTCTTCATCCAACCCTTGTAGATACTGAAGCAAAGGTAGCCATCCATTGCAGCGTAGTGGATGTGGTCTATATCTAGTACATTCCTCTGCCATGCATGACGATAAAATGTGTAATGAGGTTTCTCCAGTTGAGTCATATATTGAAGGCTGCCAACAACCCGTATCATTGAAGGCTGACGAGAGGACACCAGCCGATTCTTCTGGAGGTCGAAGGTGTTGCCTACAACGAGGCCTATCCGATGCAGGACTTCTTTGTCGTTACCAAAGTCTACAGTAACGAATTTGACTAGGTTGCTCTCGAGGAAGTCCTTAAAATCCTGGCACTCAACGTCGGCATGGCATATGTGGTAGACCAAGCATAAGTCATGCACGCAAACCTGGATCACGGCGGGCTTCTTCCTCTCTTCGCCCTTTACATACTTCTCTCGTCCCAGGACTGTGGTGTACTCAACATCTAGACCAGCGACCCACTCATCATCTGAGTCTTCAAACATGCGTCTGAAGCGAGAAAGGCATCCTTTCACCGTCGCGGAAGAACGGGTGTAGATGACGTCGAACTCATCGCCGGTGATGGTTCTAACCTTGTACTCACCGTCGATCGTGGAGATTTGGGACGCATGGATTTGGGAGGAGGGTTAGGATTAGTGGAACTGCTGTAATGTGAATGGATGGGACGAGTAGGAGCGAACCGCCGTAGTATTGAAGGACGTGCGGGGACGAGTAGGAGCGAACTACCAGCGTGCAAACGGCAGGGTAGTGGCTTTCCATTCTCCCATGATACGGGCTTCCGAGAGCCCTTGGATCTGAGATCGAATGGTTGCATGGCGTGATTCTAGACCTATGGGTTAATATCCTATCCTGGAGGGTTATTCTGCAAATTTTCAGCAACTTAGCATGCGACTATTTGATCTCAGATCCAAGGGCTGCCAACAGCCCGTATCATGGTCGCGCCTACCACGACCGTCGCGTTGCTCGCAAGGTCGCGCCCTTGGAGATTTAAGACGGTGCGTTAGGCTATCTGATGTTGGCATGTCATACATAGTCATCACTTAGTCACTCATACTACAACAAGGTTGTCTATAAGTGTATTTTGTTTTACTCATCTCTATCTCTTTCTTCGTACTCAAGGAACAAACGGTGCTAAGTGCGTGTATTTATTGCATTTGTCAAGGAGTGACCTCTTCAAATGAAATGGTGTTGCTAAGTTTGCTTCATTTAATTAGCTATAGACTCAAAATTGTCTTTTCACCTAGGTATACGCGTTTAGCACCGTTTCTTCCTTGGGTCACCAAACTAGTCTCTCTCTTCTTGATTAACTTGCCACATCAGACTTTATGCTTATGTGGCAAGCTTAAGCACCTGTAGGAGCAAGTAAAAGTAAGTACAATAGTGCGCTTTACATGGCATTTTTGCATATGTGGAGGAAAGAGAGGCAAGGAAAAAGTGGAGAAGTGGGCTCTCATGCAAGAGCCAGCCTCTACTACATGGTGGAGCATTGGAGAGGCACCTATATGGAGGTGGTCAGGAATCTGGGAGACTCACGCCGGTCGTAGCGCCGCAGTTAAAATGATAATGGCAAGTCAAATCACGAGGCCCCACCTGTCCAGCAGTAACTTGCTGTCAAATCACACAGCCCTACATTTGCAGCAGCCTACTCCCTCGTCTTCTCGCGTCTCCGTCAAACCGACTAGGCGGAACTGCCCCGCCGCCTATTGCGCAGGAAAAGCCCCGCCCTCGACTTTGAAATAGTATATAGTATACTAATTTTGTATCCATGGATTGCGCCCGCGCCATGGAGCAAAGTGTCTAGAAAACGGAGGAGAGACAGTGGTATTGCAATAGAGAAGAGGGAGAGGCGAGACGGTGGTTTTGGAATGGAGATGATGGAGAGGAGAGGAGGTGATTTTGCAATGGAGAAGAGGGAGAGGAGCGTGCGGCAGCGATTTAGGATTGGACGAGAGGGCCGGTGCGCTCTGACTGGATCAAAATCAAAATCAATTTGGTGTCATGCATTCACATTTTGCTTGTCAAATACAGTACGTGGTCAAATTTTGACCCAAAATACGCGAAACAACAAAAAAATACTTCCAAGACCAACGCCGCTCTTCTCCTCTTAAACCACCGCCGCTCCTCTCCTGTTCCAATCTAAATGCAGCGCCGCTCCTTTCCTCTTCCATTTCAAAACCACCGCTCCTCCTCTCCTGTTCCAGTCCAAAACTAGCGTCGCTCCTGTCCCGTTCTAATCCAAAACCAGCGTTGCTCCTCTCCTCTTCCATTCAAAAACCACCGCCGGCGAGTGAATGTGCTGTGGAGAAGTAGATCGATGGAGGAGTACAACCGATACGTGAGGATCGCAGACGGCGACCCTGTGAAGCTAGCTAGGATGTTGGAGATACAGTCTTGGTTTGACAACAAGGACCAACTAGCGGCGAGGCGACATCCATGGCCAAATATCTACAACAGAGCGAAAAGGCGGCGATACTCCCGGAGGGAGTCGCGCTGGAGTACATAGAGCTGCTCCTTTGGGCCATGGAGCAAACAGATTCACTGAATCCGATCGTGAGGTAGCGGTGGTGGGAGTATCGATCCCAGATGGAGCATCCACCAGAGATTGAAGGATCGAGTATCTACAGGGTGCTGTTTGTGAGGGTGTCCTACCAGAGCGAGCCGGTGGAGTCTTCGTTGACCGAACCCAACTGCAAGAGGAGAAAAGCAGTTGGCCCGACGATGCTTCCCCGCCATCGTCTCCCTCGCCGTTCACATCATCTCACGGGGCGGCTGCCTGCCGCCGAGGAATAGGAGGGGGCTGCCCCCCTAGCCCAATAGTCGGGCAGGTTGTGAATTGTCAGGAGGAGCTTAGGGTTGTCAGTATTTGCAGGTTGTGAATTGTGTTTTGTGTTGTGTATTTTGAGAGTACTTTCAGATATGAATGTCTTTTGAATTTCAGATTTGCAGTATTGAGCATATGAAGTATTTTATGAATTCTAGATATCTATTTTTAGCACTTAAAAATGTAGTTTCATAGGAGTATAAAAGTGCAGACAATGTGATTTTCAGAGAAGAAACTGCAAGTTTCAGTTTCAGATAAGAAACTGCAAGTTCAGTTTCAGATAAGAAACTGCAACTTTCAGAGGCAGAGCATTTATATTAACACGGCCTTTTCAAACAGGGTTAACATCATGTTGGAAGTTTTATTCATGGTCGAAAATGGAACTACCAGCCAGTTAACATCATGCTGATCAACATTCATGCATAGCACATCTTCATATGATGCACAGTCAAAATGCCCACACAATGTCGAGTGTGCGAAACACAGAGAAAATGAGGGACGAAGTTTTGGCAAGTGTTGGACGTGGTTTTGGGCTGCCCCGTCTAGGCTTTCATTTTTAACATGCGCAGCCCACGTCCTCGGATGGGAGGTCCATAGGCCTGTTTATATTTTCTTAGGGCCGTCATGTATCGACCGGCCTATGGACCTCCCATGCGAGGTTTTATTTTTGGCAGCCCAATTTATGTATTTTTTTTGAAGAAAACGCAGAGGTCTGTTCTATTTTTCTACTAAGAATAGGAACGCCAGGTCAAACTTATGTTTCCCTTCTAACTATATTGTATATATTTAAATTATTTTATATGTTGACTGTTTAGTTCACATAATTGGCAAATAGATGACCGCTCTCGCGATCCCCTTCGCCCCCGCCACCAGCTCCACCCTTGCCGCCGCCATAGATCTCGCCGCCACTCCCCGCCTCCTGACTCCGGGCGCGCCTGCCCCCCTCAGCAAGTCCGCTCGCGCGCCCCATGGAGTCGCCGGTCATATCCACGGGGGAATGGCTGGAAGACAGGCAGATGTACAAGATGCATCTCCCACATGTCTACAAAGCCTTCCCGCGGATGTTCCAGCCACTCGACTCCGTCGCGCCGACGGTGCTACGGGAGACTCGAGGGAGGAGATGGAGGGAGCGGGCGATGCAGATCCGCGACGACGCTCTCTCCTAGACCCAGTGCACGCGCGAATGGAGGGAAGCAGAGGATGAAGCTGTGAGGGAGGAAGCCAAGGAGGGACCGAATCCGTTCTCTCACTCGCGCAGGTATGCTCGGATGTGCAAGGATCATGTGGATTGGGAGCTGCTGAATCTAGCCTTGCAGATCTACTTCGAAGGAGATTTCTCGGAGAAGCACAGGATGCCCCACCCTAGTGAGCCGCTGATTGCGTTCGTTCGATGGGCGAAAGGAGAAGTGAATTCAGGAGATCCACACCATGCTGCGAGATGGGAATGCTTGACTGGACTCCTGCCCACCAGCACGCCACCAGAGCCGGAGCAGGTGGATCCCCTACCTTACCTCTCCCCCAAATCTGCAGAAGATTGAAATTAGGTTTGAAATCTACTTCAATTGAGTTGTCTGGTGGTTATTTCTGCTTCCTAAGAGACAACATCTGGCTGGAGGATGAGAAGGAACCAGGAACTCCGATGAATTTCCC
>NC_041392.1:281063970-281071805 GCF_002162155.2 Triticum dicoccoides | reverse complement strand
GGAGCGCCGGTTGGGCAGTGGTACGACCCACCTCCACCCCAAATGGGGGCACAATATGGGCAAGCTCCTGTAATTGCCCAAGATCAATCTGCTGGTGGTTCTGACTCTCAGATCAGTGGGAAATCTCAAGGCAAGAATCAGCAAAAGAAGAGATAGGACATCCAGAAAACTGCTCCTGCCCCTGCTTCGGGCCTTATGGCATACTCTAAGGTGATCTGCTAAAACTGTGGGGAACCAGGGCATCATTTGGATAAATGTGTCAAGCCCAATAGTTGTTTTATCTGCAAAATGGTTACCCATAAAGTTGAGAATTGCCCTGTCAGAAAGAAAACCCATAGTTCTGCTAGATATGTTGGAAGTGCTGCTCCAGGATTATGTCCACCATTGACAGAATTTTCTGTGACACAGGATTAGATAGTTTTCCCCTTTCTAGTTGTAGAGCTCTGCCCAGATGTGGTAGTGACCACACTCCTTTGCTCTGGGCTCTGGTCTTAACCAAACTCCAAAGAGCAATAGTTTTAAATTTGAAAAGTGGTGGTTGCTTAGAGAAGATTTTACTGAGCTAGTCAGGAAAATCTGGAATGAGCCTACTGGGAGCAGCTGCCCCCTAGAAAATTGGCAGATCAAAATCAGGAGATTTAGAAGAACTACCAAAGGGTGGAACTCCAATGAGGAAGCTAATCTTAGAAGATACAAAAGGCTTATCCTCCTTGAGTTTGATTCTCTAGATATTAAGGCAAAAACCACTGACCTCTCTGAGGCTGAGACTAATAGATTAAACTTTGTCCATGGAGAGCTCAAGAAAATTTGGCTTCAAAAAGAAATCAAAGCCAAACAAAGGTCTAGAGATAGGAACATTAAGGAGGGTGATAGAAATACTGCTTACTTCCATGCAGTAGCTAACCAGAGGAGGAGGAAAACCCTCATTCATTCCCTTGATGGCCCTAATGGCCCTATTACTGAGGTAGATGAGATGCTGAAAGTGGCTAGTGACTTCTCCAAATACCTATTTAAGAAAGAAAACCCTTCTAGGTTCTCTCTACAAAACAATTTTTTCTCTGCTTCTGAAAAAGTCTCTCCTGCTGAAAATGAGCTGCTAGAAGCCCCTTTTTCAGAGACAGAGGTGAAGGAAGCCATTTTTAGCTCTTATCCTGATGGGGCTCCTGGTCCTGATGGGATTCCCTTCTTGTTTTACCAGCATTTTTGGGACTTCGTGAAAAATGATCTCTTAGATCTTTTCCAAGCCTTTCATAGAGGAGAGTTGGATCCAACAACTTACTCATGGGGGGTCTGTTGGGGTCAAGTTAAATAACTGTGAAAGTGATTTTTTCCTTGCTGGTAAAGGCCTTAGGCAAGGTGACCTCATCCCCCCGCTTTTGTTTAATTTAGTAGTGGACGTTCTTACTAAAATGCTGAGCAAAGCTGCTGATCATAGTCTGATTGCAGGGCTCTGTCCTGAGGTCTGCCCTGGTGGCATCATCTGCCTTCAATATGCAGATGATACCATCCTTTTCTTAGACAATGACTCCACACATGCTAGCAATCTGAAAACTGTTCTAACCTGGTTTGAACAAGTTTCAGGCATGAGAATCAACTACTCTAAAAGTGAACTCGTCCCTATCAACATGGATGATCAGGAGTTAGGTGACTTCCTCTCTATTCTAGTCTGTAATAAAGGTAACTTCCCCATTAAGTACCTAGGTATCCCTCTCCACTATGATAAACTGAGGAGAGAGGATATCCAACCCCTTCTGGATAAAATCATTAAAAGGATTGCTGGGTGGAGGGGCAAACTTCTCTCTTACAGAGGTAGATTGATCCTCATACAAACTTGTTTGGCTAGCATTCCAGTGTATCTCCTCTCCTTCTTCAAGTTCCCTAAATAGGCAGTGAACCTCATCAATTCTCAGATGTCTCATTGCTTGTGGAATGATTTTGAGGGAAATAGGAAGCTACACCTTGCTAATTGGGCCCTAGTCTCTATGAAAAAAGATTTTGGAGGCCTAGGCATACCTAACCTCCAAGAAATTAACATCTGTCTTCTAGGGTCTTGGATTAAAAAATCATATGAGAAAGACCTGAAACCCTGGAAGCTTCTTATTGCCCATAAATACCTAGGAAATAAACCTAATATTTTTGTCCCTTCCTCCAACCCTAAGACCTCTAGATTCTGGAAAGGATTAAAATCTATTATGCATGATGTGAAATTTGGCTACAGATGGAACATAGGGGATGGGAGCAGAACCAGGTTCTGGGAAGATACTTGGTTTGGCACATCCCCCTAGCAGTCCAATTTTGGCCTATTTACTCTGTCCGCAATGAGCTTAACAAAAGTGTCAATGAAGTTTGGGACGATCAATGCCTAAAACTCTCTTTTAGAAGGAACTTTAGTGATAGTCTCATGGAACAATGGTTCCAGTTGGAGGAATTGCCAAAAGCATTACCTTTACTGCCGAGCCGGATGCCCTGATTTGGCAGCTGGACAATAAGGGGAAGTATTCCTCCAGCTCCCTCTATCATGTTATCAACTTTAGAGGGGTTCAACCCGTGTTTATCCCTGCTGTCTGGAAATTGAGAGTTCCCCCTAAAATTCATGTATTTCTCTGGCTTCTCTCCAAAAATAAATTGATGACTAGGGATAACCTTAGAAAGAGACACATCATCAAACCCCTTGATCGTGTTTACTGCTTGGAACAAGAGTCTTGTTCTCACCTATTTTTTGAATGTATAGTTGCTAAACATCTCTGGGCCCATATTGAGGAATATTTCTCTAGTCAGATTGGCTCATCCTTCAAATCTGTCGCTAGATTTTGGATTGCTACCAAAAAGTGCTCAGTTTTAAACACTGTTAGCTCAGCTGTCCTTTGGTGCCTCTGGAAATATAGAAATGCTATGATTTTTAGTAACACCTCCTGGATTTCCATTCCGCAGGTCTTGAGGTTGATCAGGAACATGGTGAGGAACCGGGCGATTCTCTCCTCCGGATCGAACAAGGACAAGTTGATGAGCTTCGTGGAAACCCTAACAAGATCCCTCCAGAAACCGTTGGCGATCACTTGTGGCTGAACAAGGCTCGATCTGCTCTGGGGCTGGACCCGTGGGCTCGTCTCAAGATCTCTGATGAAGATGATGGGCACCTGGCGCCGAAAAAGAGGGACATCCACCATGCTACGCCTTCCAGCCCGGTGTCTCCGCTTACTTACTGGTCGCCGCAGGCTGACACGGCCCCTCAGCTGAAGACCATGAAGGCTTCGCTGGACCCTCCTTGTGTCATTTGAGTGCTCTATCCGCTCTGCCTTTGGCACCGCTTGGGTGATTTGTGTTATTCAGAGAACTTGTTCATCCACCCCCTAGTTTGTAGCTTTTCTACCTTTGCTTTCGAACTGCTCTTTGAGCTGCTGTATCAGAATATGTTGTGGTTTCGTTCTCAGCAATGGAACCGGGGAGATGCTCCCTGTTTTTCTAAAAAATATATTTTATATGTTATTATATAAAGCTTGGTAAGACTGTAAATTTAAGGACGAATGTAATAATATCATTTATTATTTAAATATATTTATAACAAAATGCTCAGCCCCTTTTTATTTTTTGATAACATTGCTGGCCCAACCCAACATTATAATTAGAATCAGCCCAGCAAAATCGTGTATTTCGAGAAAGTGCAAATGGGCTGTAATTTTTTAGGAAATAAAATAAACGGGCCGCATGTACGCTACATTATTTGTTCACCCAACCCAGCTAATGGTTGTAATTCAAAAAAAAAAGATCAAATTGACTGTAAATTCTATCGCGCAAAAAAAAGACTGTAAATTCTGAAAAAATGAGTTGAATACGTGCCACATTTTTGGAGGCTAAAATGTGGGCCAATAGGTCGAAGCCAATGCAAGTCATTATCAATTTAGTCAACAAATGATTCTGACATGTTAGCCGTTGGATTTACATCCAACGACCGGCATCCGTCTTCAATCTCTCGTCTTCTTCCTCCAACGCCGCTGGGACCACCTCCCGCCTCCTACTGTTAGCAGCTCTGCTTACCACGCTTCGCTCTGAAGCGCTACTCCACCGTTGGCCAGGCCATCCCTCCACACCTCCTGTTCTTCTCCACCGACTGTCGAACCACACCGCACTAGAACCAGTTCCCTCATACACCTCTCTGTCTGCGACTCTACTCCCGCGTCTTCCCATCTCCGTCTCGCTGCTGTTCGGGGCCTCGCCGTCGTCCACCACCTTGGATGCGCTCGGCGCGGCGTGGTCAACGTGGTCAACGAACGACACCATCGGAAGTAGACTGTGCGTGGAGAGGCTGACAGCTGGGTCCACGGCCGCACACAAGGAAATGCCTCCTTATTACATGCAAAATAATAACTCCTCCACCTGACATCTGGGACCCATCGGAAGGGCCTCTATATTTCGCGAAATAAAGTGCCCCCCGCTGACATGTCGGACCCACCAGCTATCTTCGCACACAAGGAAGTGCCTCCTTATTACCCACAAAAAAATTGAATATTCCCCCTGCCAGCTGGAACCCAGCATAGTGGGAGGCTGACTTGTGGGCCTATCAAGTTGACGGGGACGGAGGGCTTTGTCAACTTAGTCAATATGAACGATTCTAGCTCCTGTTACTGTACGATATTCATCCAACGGCCGTAGTGCTTCTTCAACCTCTGGTCTTCTTGCTCCAGCCGCCCAAACCAGCGTCGGTCGTGCCGCGTGCTCCTGCCTCCCGTGGCCGGCTGTGATGCCGTGGAGGCCTCACCGCCCCCTACTACTCCCACCGTTGGCCATGCCATCCCTCTACTCACCCACACCCCTTGTTATTCTGCGGCGACAGCAGCCTCACACCGCAGCCGAACCGGTGAACCCTTGTACTCTTCGCATGGGCATCCACTGCTGCATCTTCCCCGGCTCCGAGTCGTCCCCTTCCTAGTCCTCGCCGTCGTCCACCGTCCTGGTGCTCTCGGCGCGGCGTGGTCAACATGGTCAACGACCGACTTCCATCGGAAGAGTACTGCACGTGGAGAGGCTGACAGCTGGGTCCACGGCAGCCGCAAGGAAGTGCCTCCTTATTATGCGGAAAATAATTATTCGTCCACCTGACAGCGGGGACCCACCGGACGGGCCACCAGTATTTTGTGAAAAAAATCGTTTCCCCCTGACAGCTGGGACCCACCGGATGGGCCACCGTATTTCGCGAAAAAACGTTCCCCCCGCTGTCAGCTCGGACCCACTGGAAGTGCCTCCTTATTACGCACAAAAAAATGAATACTCCCCCGGCTAGCTGGGACCCACCTTGCTGGGAGGCTGACTTGTGGGCCTACTAAGTTGACGGGGATGAAGGGCTTTGTCAACTTAGTCAATATGAACGATTCTACCTCCAGTGACCGTACGATGTCCATCCAACGGCCATAGTGCTTCTTCAACCTCTGGTCTTCTTGCTCCAGCCGCCCAAAGCAGCACTGGTCGTGCCGCATGCTCCTGCCTCCCGTGGTCGGTTGTGCTGCTGCAGAGGCCTCACCACCCCCTACTATTCCCACCGCTGGCCAGGCCCTATGGCGACGGCAGCCTCACACTGCAGCCGAACCAGCTGACCCTCGTAGTCCTCTCCGCGCGGGCTTCCACTACTGCGTCGTCCCCTTCCTAGGCCTCGCCGTCGTCCACCGCCGTGGTGCTCTCCGCGCGGCGTGGTCAACGTGGTCAAGGAACGATTTCCATCGGAAGAGTACTGTACGTGGAGAGGCTGATAGCTGGGTCCACGGCCACAGCCCAGTTTTTTGTGATTTGCCAAGTAAGTCGCTTTGTTAGGCTTGTTGGGCTGCAAATCTTTCAAGACGAGGAGAGCTTTCATTCGGCTGGCCGAGAAAATGGCCCATCAATAATGAGCAATAGGTTGTACATTTTTAAAACACATCAAACCGGCAATTAGTTTCAAATATCTTTTTTTTCATTTCAAGATTTTAAATGACATTAATTTTTATGCGTGGAGAATTTGTTGGATTTTATATTGATATTCATTTATTTTTAAAATCAGTTTGAATGTGAGTCGAAATTTCGGGATTAAAAACAGTTCGGACCGCACCAAAATATGCAAAATTTCGTATAATTTTTTAACCGTTGCCACAATATGGGTTGTAATGCTAACAAAAAGAATATGGGCTCCAAAAAAACCTTAAGAATTAGCAAATGGGCTGTAAATTATTAGAAATAATGGCAGATGGGTTGTATGCTGTTTTCCATAGATTTGAGGCTTTCCTAAAAAAAGGTTGACGCACAAGCACTGACTGTTGGATGTCCATCCAACGGCCGTAGTGCTTCTTCAATCTCTGCTCTTCCTACTCCAGCCGCTCAAACAAGCGCCAGCGGGACTGCCTGCTCGCTCCTCCTTCCGGCTGGCTGTGCTGCCGCGCAGGCCTCACCGCCCGACCGTACTCCCATCACTGTCCTAGCCATCCCTCTACTCACCCACACCTGCTGTTATTCTCCGGCGACAGCAGACGAACCAGTAAACCCTCGTACAGTCGTACTCCCCTCCGCGTGGGAAACAATTGCCGAGTCTTCCCTGCCTCCGTGTCGTCTCCTTCCTAGGCCTCGCTGTCGTCTACCGCCCTGGTGCTCTCGGCATGGCGTGGTCAACGTGGTCAAGGAACGACTTCCATCGGACGTGGACTGTACGTGGAGAGGCTGACAGCTGGGTCCACGGCCGCAGCAAGGAAGTGCCTACTTATTACGTGGAAAATAATGATTCCTCCACCTGACAGCTGGGACCCATCGGACGGGCCACTGTATTTCGTGAAAAAAACATTTCCCCCTGACTGCTGGGACCCACCAGCTACATCTTCGCACGCAAGGAAGTGCGTCCGAGGAAAAAATGATTCTCCCCCTGACTGCTGGGACCCACCAGCTACATCTTCGCAGGCAAGGAAGTGCCTGACAGTTGGGACCCACCTAGTCGAAGCATACGTAGCATTGTCATTCTGATTGCGAACGTGTACGTACATACTGGTTGATGTAGAGGCGCGCACGTGTCGTAGTAGAGGCGCACACGTAGCATTTACATGTACGTACAGCGGCCAGGGTGCATGAAAGAAAATACGGCCATGTATGTGTACATACGGGCGGGGTCTCGAACGCCTACTCGCGCATACGTACGGCCAGGGCTCGTGTACATGGCTGGGTCGGAACGGAAAAACAACGTCGTCGTCGTGTTCATGGGGAGGCAACGGAATGCGTCGTATTCATGGGGAGGCAACAGAATGCGTCGTGTTCATGGGGAGGCAACGAAATGCGTCGTGTTCATCGGGAGGGCTTGGACGGAACAGGCGATGGAAACGAGGTCTGGTGTACCGCAGAATGGAGGAAACGGCCTTGTGTTCGACCGGCCACGTTCGAAACAGGATCCTGTTCATCAGGAGGGGTCTGGCGTACCGCAAAACAGAGGAAACGGACCTCCTACGGTCGAAAGGGGGGTCCTGTTGATCGGGAGGGGTGTGGCATATCGCAAAACGGACGAAACGGACTTGTGTTGGAGCGCTACGGTCGAAACGGGGGTCCTGTTCATAATGAGGGGTGTGGCGTACCGCAAAACGGGACTCCACGGGATACTATTCATCTCCACCGTCGACCTCCTCCAGCCTCCACGGGATCCTGTTCATCCAGTCTCCACCGCGCGCAACTCCACCGGCTACTGTTCGACCACCCCTCCACCGTCTACTGTTCATCCAGCCCTCCACACCACGGGGTCCTGTTCAACCACCCCTCCACGGACACCCCTCCACCATCTACTGTTCATCCAGCCCTCCACACCACGGGGTCCTGTTCAACCACCCCTCCACCGTCTA
>NC_041392.1:281011741-281063758 GCF_002162155.2 Triticum dicoccoides | reverse complement strand
TTCATCCCATCAATCGGCTTCAGTTAGCAGTAGTAGCGAAGGAATTGCTCGATCGGGTTCAGTTAACAGCCATTGATCGATTGCTCGGGTTCAGTAACGTGTAGCCTGTAGTGCAATCGCTCGGGTTCAGTTAGAGCCCAACGCCTCGCTCGGGTTCAGTTAGAGCCAATGCCTCGCACACATGCGCGTACGTGTACGAGAGAAACGCGCATCACTCGGCCCCCGACCTCCCACCGTAACCGGGAACTCCCCGAAATTTTCCTCCCCCTCGCTTCTACCATGGTTTTTTCCATCATGGATGGCCCAAAGAATGTCATGCAGCTACGTCTCCAGCCCACCCTTGATGAAAAGCCCATTTTTCTGTCATGATTTTTTGTCATAGAAGTAGGAGCCCACCACATCTATGATGATACCGGGTTTTGTCATAATTATCGTCATAGAAGTGTCATATGTATGACAGAAAAAAATTTCGTTCGGCTCAAAATGTCACGGATATGTCTTTTTTTTGTAGTGTATGAAAGTTTTTACTATATCCCTCTTGGATGCCCATCATATTAGGACTAGTTTCATAACCAAAGCAAACCTACCATGCTGTTCTAAAGACTCTCAAAATGATATAAGTGAAGCATGAGAGTTCGTTAATTTCTATAAAATAAAACCACCACCATTCTCTAAAAAGATATAAGTGAAGCACTAGAGCAACAACAAACTACTCCGAAAGATATAAGTGAAGATCAACGAGTAGTCGAATAATTATGCAACTATATGAAGACTCTCTAACATTTAATAATTTCAGATCTTGGTATTTTATTCAAACAGCAAGCAAAACAAAAGAAAATAAAATGACGCTCCAAGCAAAACACGTATCATGTGGTGAATAAAAATATAGCTCCAAGTAAAGTTACCGATGAATGAAGACGAAAGAGGGGATGCTTTCCGGGGCATCCCCAAGCTTAGGCTTTTGGTTGTACTTGAATATTACCTTGGGCTGCCTTGGGCATCCCCAAGCTTAGGCTGTTGCCACTCCTTATTCCATAGTCCATCGAATCTTTACCCAAAACTTGAAAACTTCACAACACAAAACTTAACAGAAAACTCGTAAGCTCCATTAGCGAAAGAAAACAAAACACCACTTCAAGGTACTGTAATGAACTCATTCTTTATTTATATTGGTGTTAAACCTACTGTATTCTGACTTCTCTATGGTTTATAAACTCTTTTACTAGACATAGATTCATCAAAATAAGCAAACAACACACGAAAAACAGAATCTTTCAAAAACAGAACAGTTTGTAGTAATCTGTAACTAACGCAAATTTATGGAACCCCAAAAATTCTAAAATGAATTGCTGGACGTGAGGAATTTATCTATTAATCATCTGAAAAAAGAATTAACTAAATAGCACTCTCCAATAAAAATGGCAGCAATTCTCGTGAGCGCTAAAGTTTTTGTTTTTTTACAGCATGATCACAAAGACTTTCCCCAAGTCTTCCCAACGTTCTACTTGGCAGAAACACTAAATTAAACATAAAAACTCAATCATAACAAAGGCTAGATAAATTATTTATTGCTAAACAGGAGCAAAAAGCAAGGAACAAAAATGAAGTTGGGTTGCCTCCCAACAAGCGCTATCGTTTAACGCCCCTAGCTAGGCATGATGATTTCAACGATGCTCACATAAAAGATAAGAATTGTAACATAAAGAGAGCATCATGAAGAATATGACTAGCACATTTAAGTCTAACCCACTTCCTATGCATAGGGATTTTGTGAGCAAACAACTTATGGGAACAAGAATCAACTTGCATAGGAAGGTAAAACAAGCATAACTTTAAAACTTTAAGCACATAGAGAGGGAACTTGATATTATTGCAATTCCTACAAGCATATATTCCTCCCTCATAATAATTTTCAGTAGGGGTGGGCACCTGCACCAATGTCGGCATCATAGGGGTCGTCGGTGTATTAGTGGTAGGTGGTATCCCTGATGAGTTTTGTGACGACCACCCTTGCCGCCCTTTGGCTTCCGAGGGCGCGCGGTCGCATGAAGACAGGCAGCGGCTGGATTTTGTGGCATGCAGGCATTGAAGCCGACCGCCACCTATGTCCCGGCTATATCAGGGTGTTGCATAGACTGAAACATTGCCATTTGTTGTTGCTGCTGCGCATAGCCACCCATCGGTTGAAGAAGGAACGGCTGTTGTTGCACGAACTGGCCCGGGGTAGCGAAGAACGGCTGCTGAAAGTGAGCTTGATACGCTGAGGACTGCCGCAGAGGCTGTTGTTGTAACCGAGGCTGCTGCACCGGCACGAAGCCACCCGGCGTCACATACGACTGCGTGGCCTGCACCGGAGCGAAGCCAGGCGCGCCGTCCGTCGGAGAAGAAGCCGGCTGGGAAGAAGTTGGAGGCTGCAAGGGCTGGTGGCCGGTGGTGGTGCCCGGCGGCGCGGAAGGATCGCCGGGTGTCATCGTTGGAGAGGCGACAACGACAGCGAATGTGCGATTGAAATTAGGGTTCACCCCCTGCACTTTCCTGTTCCACATATGTCCTAGCCAACGGCCGAGATCAACCATCCGAAGTGGATGCTCAGGATACGCCTGCAGACTTGGTGCGGCCGCCGATGTTGGATCGGGAACAATGATCGCCATGACGGCCCGTTCGGGTTGGCCCGAGGACGGCGGAGGCCCACGGAATTTCGGCAGGATTCCTCCATCGCCGAGACATGCTCGCGGTAGTAGATCACCGGGCGTTCTTGGCAGCGACAGCCGAGGTGGCGGAACCGGGCCGATCCAAGGCTTGATCAGAGGCCTCGACCGCCCGGGAACCCCAAAGACGCCGCGGGAGGGAGCTGCAGCCGTCGCCAACACATTCGAGGAGGAGGCCGCCACACCCTCCACCGAGACCGGTGAAGGTTCTCCGATCTTGTCCGACCTGCAAACAGAAGACACCTCACCTGCCCGTCGAGCCGAAGGCCTATCCCAAACTCTAGACGCTGGAGTAGGGTAGCCGATGTCCGCCCAAAACTTGTCTGCCAACTCCTCGTCCTTTTTCCTCCGACGAACTGCAGAAGACAAAAGAAGAGTTGTCGGGGGAGGAGTTGTCGCCCGTTTGCGTCGTCTCCTCCGCGTCGAAAGAACCAAGGCAGGAGAACCGGGAGCCTGAGTTGATCGGCGATGTCGGCGACCAACAAGGCGCCAGAGTCAGTCGCCGCCGAGAGGCGATCCGCATTTCTATAAGCAGTTTGCTGTTGCATCACAAATGAATGCTCACTAATAGTAATTACCTCTTACCTTTACTTTGTGCAAGCTTATATTGTTTGTGTCTTGTGCTTTCTTATAAGCTTGTTATTGTGCTTGTCATATAAGTTGTCCACCTAGTTGCATATCTTTTTTTTATCTAGACAACTTATTTTCTTGTTAACCCTAATTTGTTTAAAAGAGCTAAACTATTAGTTGCTTATTCACCCCACCTCTAGTCAACCTTATCGATCCTTTCACTTGGCCCATGTGCTTGAGAAGGGGGATTTGGTTTGCTTATCTACGCAAACGACAGCCGTTAAACCTATAAATATGTGGCCATGTGTTGCGGATAGACTCCACCTTGGGAATGTTCCAGTCCAGGGCCATGACCCTCCATAACTCTCTAGCCAGTGGGCACCTGCAAAGCGCGTGGAATCTGTCCTCACGTTCCACACCACAGAGGGGACAGGCGTCAGTAAGCTTGAGGCGCCGTGAGGCTTTGTTGGCCCAAGTAGCGAGTGAATTAGTCACAACTCTCCATGCAAACACGCGTACCTTAGGGGGAGCAGGGCACCCCCATATGATCTTCCAGATGGCGCGATGACCATCCGGTGCCTTGCTCGTGGCGGTAGCCGATGGACGCTCGCGCTCGTCCATGGCAAGGCGATAGGCAGACCGAACGGTGAAGATACCGTTCTTCTCCGGTGCCCAGGCGATGATGTCGTCGGTGACGCGCGGCGAGGTGCGGATGCTGGTGATGATGTCGATGTCCGCTGGGAGGAAGTGGCGGCAGAGGAGGTCGGTGCGCCAGGACCCACCACCATCCAGGAGCTCGGTCACCCTCTTTAGGCGACAGGTGCCCTGCTGCGTGATGGGATGGCACGAGGGCTCCCTAGGAAGCCAGCGGTCGCGCCAGATGTGGATGTCCCGGCCATCCCCGACACGCTAGATGATGCCCTTCTTCAAGAGCTCCAGGCCGTGCTGAATAGCCTGCCAGGTGGGGAAGGCGTTCCCCGAGAACACCGTATCCTCGAGGCGTCCATCATGATAGTACCGAGCCTTGAGAACCTGCGCACATAAGCTGTTGGGTTTAGTTAGTAAGCGCCAGGCTGTCTCGCTAGGAGAGCCTGGTTAAAGAGGCGGAAGTCTCTGAACCCCAATCCACCCTTGCTTTTTTGTGCCTGAATTTTCGGCCATGCTAGCCAGTGTGTCTTTCTCTTGCCCTCTTATGCACCCCATGAAAAATTACGAACCATTATGTTCAAATCATCACAGACTGACATAGGAAGCTTGAAGACACCCATAATATAAGTAGGTATTGCCTGTGCAACAGCCTTAATCATCGTTTCCTTACCGGCGAGAGAGAGAGGGTGTCACCCCAAGCAATAATCCTCTTCATTAGCCTGGACTGCAGATTTTGGAATTTACCTCGCGACATGCGTCCGTCGGGTGTTGGAAGCCCTAGATACTTTTCCTCAAAGGTAAATGTACCTATGTTCAGAATTGCTCTCACCACTTCCTGTTTTTCCAGAACGCAAGAGGTACCAAACAATGTGCTACACTTTGTCAGATTAATAAATTGTCTAGTAGCTTTTGCATATGTATTTAGCACTTTATGTACCTTTTTTGCTTGGTCCTCCTCTGCCTTAAAAAACAACAGTGTGTCATCTGCAAATAGAAGGTGAGACACACCTGGAGCTCTGCGACAAACTTTTAACAGAGTGTAATCACCTTTTTTCTCACCATCTTTCAACAAAGCAGAGAGACCATCAGCCACAAACAGGAACAAAAATGGGGACAAAGGATCACCTTGCCGTAGCCCGCGCGACGGTGCGAACGATTCCAAGAGAGTTCCATTAAATTTAATTGTGTATCTCACCGAGGTGACGCAAGCCATAATCCAGTCCACCCACCGGCGAGCAAAACCCATCTTTTTCATTATTCGCTCCAAGAAGATCCAATCCACTCTGTCATATGATTTGGATAAGTCCAGCTTGTACGCACAAAAACTTTTATTAGGGTCCTTTTCCTTCTGAATAAAATGAAAACACTCAAAAGCGATTAATGCGTTATCAGTGATCATCCGTCCAGGAACAAAGGCGCTCTGCTCAGGAGAAATAATATCATCCAAAATGGGTCTTAGCCGATTTACCAAGCACTTTGCCACCACCTTGTAGATGACATTGCATAAACTTATGAGACGAAACTCCGCGAGCCTTTCGGGATTATCCACCTTCGGGATGAGGACAATGGAAGTGTTGTTCACCCCCTCAGGCATGACCCCTGTATGGAAAAACTCCTTTACCCCTGCAATAACCTGCTCCCTCATTACTGTCCAATTTCGCTGGAAGAAGCGGGCTGGGAAGCCATCCGGACCTGGTGCCTTCAGCGGCCCGATCTGAAACAAAGTGTCAGCAATTTTCTTGTCCGAGAAATCTGCACACAGTCCATCGTTCATACGGTTAGTCACACGAGTTTTAATAAGATCAATTACTGGATCCGCACATAAAAAAGTGTCAGCAGCAAAAAGTTGTGAGAAATAGGCCGTGGCCATGGCCGACATGAACCCGTGGTCCTTATGCATGACCCCTTCATCATCAATAAGGGCCTTAATGCGGTTCTTACGGGCGCGCCATACCGCTTTCCGATGGAAAAACTGAGTGTTGCGATCACCTTCCCTCAGCCATGCAATACGGGACCTCTGCATCCATAACATCTCCTCTCTGTACAACAACTCATTCATCCGGTCGGTCGCCTCCCTGATATCTTTCTTGTCTGCATTCATAGACATAAGCTCCTCCAAACAAGAGCGGGATTTGTTAATTTCCTTAATAACATTACCAAAAAATTTCCAGCTCTACTCTTGCAGTTTTTTCATCATATTACCCAACCCAGAAGCAATATCACCCAGATTCAGCAAAGAACCCAACTCAGTCCAGGTGTTCATAATTACCTCAGGTAAGGATGGGTCCCTTTTCCACATGACCTCATATTGTCTGCAACTCCTTCCCGATTGCTGGCGTGGCTCCTCAACCTCACAACGGAGTAGGATGGCTAGGTGATCGGAGCTGGGCGCCACTAGGTGCTCCACCCTAGCATGAGCAAAAATGTCCCTCCATGCATTGTTGGCGACGACACGGTCAAGGCGTACCTTGACGTTCGCCCTTCCGCCTCGGCGAATATCAAAAGTATACGAGAGGCCTGCAAAACCGAGATCACCCAAACCACAAACCTCAAGGACATCTAGAAAATCAAGCATTCGACCTGTCGAACGCGGTGTGTCGGAGAAGTGCTCAAAACTCCACATCGCTTCGTTGAAATCTCCCACCACGACCCACGGCAAGCTGGCCTGTTGATGAAGATTATGGAGGAGGGACCACATGTGATGACGGTCCTTCGTCCGCGGCTCGCCGTAGACACAGGTGAGCCTCCAGGGTGGCTCACCCGCCGCACCAGTTACATACGCATCAATATATCGTTCATTTATTTCTTTTACATCGAGACTCACTGACTCATGCCAATACAAAGCAAGACCACCACTACGACCCACACAATCAAAAGGTTCAAAACCTCTCAACCCTAACCTAGCACGGTACCTCTTCATATTATTTTTAGACTACCTAGTTTCACAAAGAAAAACGATACTAGGGGACTGAGCCTGCACTAGCCTCACAAGATCACGAACTGTCCGAGAGTTCCCCCCACCTCGGCAGTTCCAGCTTAAGATATTCATTGCTCCCGACGAGGCTCCGCCGGCCCCGTCAGTTCGTCGGCGGCCCCTGGGCCGACTGCCTCCATGGTGTTAGACGCCTCCCTCATCTCCTGGTCTGCCATCCCTCCGTCCAGCTGGGTCTGCTGCCCCTCTAGAGTCCCCATGGTCTTACGTTTCTTTGGTGTACCTGAAATCACACACTGAGCTGAAGTGGTCGTGGTAGCAAAAACCACCATAGTCATGTCTCCCACCTCCTCTCTTGTACCAGTAAAATGATCATTGGTAGTGGCGCGCTTTCCCAAGGTCAACACAGCCTCTGATAGCTCTGCATCAGCCATTCTTATTTCATGCAAGAGGTTACGCATAGCCGGAATCATGTCAGAGCTCCTTGGCTTTGAGCGGTTTGAAACCTGGGTGTTGGTTGAGGAGTTCTCACATGCATGTATGTTGGCTGCTGTAGCTGCATGTTGTTCCTCCGTCATACCCTTGCTGCAACCCGACATGGACTTCATTTGTTTAGCCAACAACTCATCGACAGTTGGGTTATCCGTTGCATGATCAGCAGCATACTCCTCCCCCTCACCCGCGGTTTTCATCTGGTTCCCAATCGCCAGTGTTTGCAGCCGCGGATTGAGACGCCCAGCAGCCGTGGATCCACCGTTGGAAGGCTTCGGGCGAGCAGCATCCACGGAGGGAGCCCTATGTGCGCCCCCACCGACCTTCGGGTTCACCTCGGCCACCAGCGACTCCTTGTCGGCCTCGTGTGCAGACGACGACAACATCCCGACAGGCGGCAGCGGCGGTGACGACGCGTGGGGTTCGCGATCCGACGACTTGCGTGGTTCCCTGTGCAGTCCCTCCGTAACCCTAGATGAGTTTTTGTAGGAAGAAGAAGACCTTCTTTCCTTGCGGCTGGGGTTAGGGCGTCCCTGATCCTCCTCGTGTCGTGATTCAGCAGGACTCCACCCCTCATACTCCAAGATGTATGCGGGATCGCAACGCCTTAGGAAGCCGTGCGATCGATTAGCGGACTCGGCCGCGGCTGTTCCGACGCCCAGCCAAGACTGAGACGCGGAGGAAAGGCCACATACAGCCGGCGCGGTGGCCGGGGGTGGTGGCTGCGGGGTGGTCAGCTCCATATCGCCAAGGGCGAGAAACCCTAGCGAGAGAAGACAATGTTGATGCTCATAACATTAGTTTTTACTAGCAAAAAGGCCCGTGCGTTGCAACGGGAGGAAAAAACCCTCTCATATCTCTAGCTGAGTCAGTTGGACATACTGTGTGTGGCCGGTTGGCAGGTTATGAGATCGAACCCTACCATCGGCAATTTTATTTTTTTGCCGGCTCTCCAAAGCTGGGCCACGGTGTGCCGCCAGATGAGCTTCCTTCGTTGGGCCAAAACGGGTGACAAGTAACGAAAGCAAATAGCCTATATGCAATTAATTGAAACAAGACCAAACGAAGCGGGACAAAACCAAGAATATCACCTCCCTTTAATAGTAGGTATAGATATAGATTATTATTATTATTAATGTTACTCTTGTTGGGCAAAAGAAAAAAAACTAAGGATGTACCAAACGGACAAAGAAAGACGTATGAAAGAAATATGAGTGCGGAAAAAAAAATGAAGAAACAACCATTCCTTTAATACTAGGGGTATAGATAGATTATTAATAATAATGTAACTCTTGTCATGAAGAAAGAAAAAAACCGAGGACGTACGAAACAAAAAATGAAAGATGTACGAAAGAAACCGAAGGACGAAAAAAAAGTGAAGAAACAATCCTTGTAATAAGCATAGATTTAGATATAGATAGATCATCCTATATGCGGACTGAACCGTAAAATTTCCCTTTCTCGTTCCATGCCTAAAAATCATGGAAGAATATCATCTGGAAACCAACATTTAGTCGGAACCGGTGAAAATCATGTGAAAACAATGTTTGTAAGTTTTTAAAAAAATCTTTAAAAAGTATGAGAGGTTAAGAGGGTGATTTTCTATTGCCATGCAAATCTCATGTTCAAACACATCATGGGACGTGAGCTATGAAAAATATAAAATCAACATTGAATAGTGCCAAACAATAATGTCACTATTCATTCCTGAATTTGTCTTTTCATTCATAGCTCACATACCGTAATGTATTTTTACTTGTAATTTTACGTGACAATAAAACATCAACCTCTAACATCACCATTTTTCAGATTTTTTCAAAACGTGGTTTTCACAGAGTTTTCTTTGGATGTTTGGTTCCCAAAAATCATCAACCTGAGAGCTTACGGTGCCGGCCCATTCCAAAGACCTGAAACGGGCTCCTGGCCGTACATATCACTGGATCGACCCGGCCCGGCCCGGCCCGCACCATACCTTGTCACATCTCCCACTTCGCGTGGCAGTCGTCAAACCAAGTCTCGCACGCCATCTTGGCAAGCACTCTCTCCTCCCCCACCGCGCCGCCGAGCTCCGCCTCCGGCCGACGCAAGCAGCCCACCTCGGACGAATTCTTCTTCCCCTACCCTCGTATCTACCGGGATGGCGTCGGGTGGAGATCTCCCATCCGGGTTCGCTGGTGAGCCATGCCCTTCCTTGCTTGGATTACCTGTTCTACTCTGCTCCGATCTCTCCTCCGCGGCGAGCGATCGAGCCCAATCTCGATTCCTGGACTAGCATCGCCGTGATTTAGTGACGGATTTGTGTGCTCTGCCGCGGAGTACCGGTCTAAGTACGCCCACCCATGCCTCGATTCGGTTCGTTTTCTTCTTAAGCGCGCGCGTGCAGGATCGAAATCTTAGTGAGGGTGTCTCGTACCCTAAATCACTAACGCTAGCAGTTTCGATTCCCACAAAATTGGAGCCTCGTTAAGTCCGCCCCTGCACGCGGAGCAATGGCCAAGTTAATTGATGATAAGGAAATAAATGCCTGGCAACTGTTTGACGATAAGGGAATGTTTCGTCCAACTGATTCTCCTACTCATATCTTCCCCTGTTGTGCTATTATTTGTTTTTGTTTTAGAGAATTCCTGTTAGGCGGTTTGTTGTATACAATTCCTGTTAGGCTGTTATTACTCTCGTGTGTGATGCGTTGTAGAAGCACGGCTAGTTTGTTGTGAATGGAACCAAAGACCAAGATGCTTGATGCCATGTTAGTTCTTTCACCCTGTATCCTCATGCTGGCAAGCAAGAAAGATGCAGGTGTACAGAAGGCTCAGTTTCATTTGACAATTTTGCCTACATCTGACTGACATTGTTGATGTAGGTTGGAGTTTGTTTATTTAACTGCCTGCCATCTGGTGTAGTTGGTACAGATGAAACATTGCGTTCTCGTAAATAAATCTCAGAACTATGCAGAATTGATAACAGTGCTTCTGCTCAACTTCTTTACTATGTCATGTACGCTTCTGTTCTGAACCACTTCTTTTGCAGATGAGAGCAAAAGTAAAAAAACAGAAGGATCATCCAACGAAGGTCAAGGGGTTCCTCCAGCTGCTGCTGCAGGCTTGTCGGGTCCTTTCGATTTTTCTTCTATGCAAAGTTTGCTCAATGTACGCCCCCAACCCCACTCACTCACCCTAACACAATCATAATAAGTCTTGTACATGCTGACTATCCTATTGATTTTCATCATTTAAATATGCACTTGCTGGGTATTATTAATGTGTTCTTTTTTGATTTTACATAATTCTGCCTGTGGCAGATCCATTGATACTTGCACCTTTAACTTTTCAATTGAGAAATATTTTTGACTTCAACTAAATGAATTCTGGTTTCCAGGATCCGTCTATAAAGGAGATGGCGGATCAGATTGCAAGGGACCCTGCATTCAATCAGATGGCTGAGCAGCTACAGAAAGGTGCTCAGACTGCAGGAGAACAGGGCATGCCTCCATTGGATCCTCATCAATACATGGAAACAATGCAAAGGGTCATGGAAAACCCTCAGTTTATGACAATGGCAGAGCGCCTCGGGACTGCTCTTATGCAGGTACCATCTACTTTGCCCAAAGGACTCCCCTGGATTTTGTTTTCTGCTGTTTATTTTGCTGGCAATGACCTAATTGTCTTACCAACTTAATTGGCTTAGGATCCTGCTATGTCCAGTATGCTGGAAAATTTGACTAGTCCATCACATAAGGAGGAGCTTGAAGAGCGCATGTCTCGGATTAAGGACGATCCAGCCTTGAAGCCAATTCTTGATGAGTTAGAGAATGGTGGTCCTGCTGCAATGATAAAGTAGGGTATATTTTCTAGTGATATATCATATTAGACTGTATACAACTTGCTTGATGTGCTTTTCATTTGCTCATGTAGGTACTGGAATGACCCTGAAACTCTTCAAAAGATTGGCCAGGCAATGGGAACTACGATGCCATTTAGCACTGTCTCTACTGCTGAACCTTCTGGTACTGAAGAAACTGAAGAAGAAGGTGAAGATGAAGACGAGTCCATTGTCCACCACACTGCCAGTGTTGGTGACGGTGAGGTAATGGCGCTAACAGTAGAACTGCGGATTTGAATTTCCATTCTGTTTTGAGCTGATATATAATTGCATATGTTTATATGCCGTGTTGGTGTTACACTATAATTTGCTTAGTCAGTGTCCATTTTGACCATAGTTACTACAGGTTTTACGGTATTGTTTGGGTGGTAGTAATGGAAACAATTTTGCTTTATGACATTGTGCCTGCTTTTCAATACATTACCCAGCCTTATGTTGGTATTTGGAGAAATGACAGACTCTTGGCATGTAGGTTATGCTCAAGAAATTTGCCAGCTTGCAATCTGTGTGCCCTCCATTGCATCTGCCCCGCAGAATCGTTTACTATTCTTGCTACACAGTTCGGCTTTTTGGCCTCTTATGTGGAGCCTGCAATGGCGTGCCCAGTGTTCATGCTTCACATGATCACGAACATAATGTAATTTTAGTAAGATGTATGCAAGGGTCAACTAGAGCAGCTTCATTTACAGTCTTCGTGATGTCCGTTTTCCAAAACAACTTCTCTAGATTTTCAAATATAGCTGCACTGTTATTTCTATTGGATTTGTTATTGCATTGCCGCCTTTATTTACAAAATAAGTCATCCAACAGGGTCTGAAGAAGGCTCTAGATGGTGGAGCAGACAAGGATGAAGAAGACTCTGAGGGAAGAAGGGCCTTGCACTTTGCATGTGGATATGGTGAGGTATGAAGATCTGCTCATTGCTCAACTCTCTTAGCCTATAACAGTAATCCAGTAATTGAACTTGTGATTGACATACTGTTTTTTCTACTTCATTACTACAACAAATGATTAGGCAAGCTAAGAAAAAACATACTATATATTGAGTTGCCGTCCATGGGAGGTTCATGGTAGTTACTCTTTGAGAAGTGCAAATATCTTGTTGTGACCAGTGACCCTAATACTAGTGGAAGCTTTCTAGTTATTGTTCAATAAACAGCTAGACTTGAAATAGTGAGCTTTTTTTGCAGGAGAATAATGAGCCTGTCTAGGGACTGCAGACTTCTGATTTTTAGATCAAGTTATTTTAGCAACCTTTAGACTAGTTATTTTCACAGATTATATGAATTTTATTTTATTTTCTTCTTCTGCTTTGAAGCATATTCCATGGTTTTATTTGATAGAACGGAGAGCTTTATGCTTATTTGTCAGAAGAAAATTAGTTTTGGGCGAGTTGATTCATGAGTAGCCAGTGCCTAGCGACCTCTATAAGTGGTCAAGCTATAGTAATTACTTCTGTGATTTATATTTGTGAGCCATCATCATTAACTTGCCAGGAGCTGGTAATGACCAGTTGGCCAAGGGCCGCCTACTTAGAAATATAACTGGTATATCTGGTACCACTGTATCAAGATTGTAAATCTCCATCTCCAACTGTTTAAATTCTCCCAGTTGATGGTCTTTAGGAAGCCACTTCAAAAACTACACTTGTGAAGGTTATATTCAATGCTGGAAGCCTGGAACACAAAATCAATGAATTGCATTGCCATCATCTGCTGTTGTTTGTAGTCTATGCTACAATTGTGGAATCTAGATTGTGAGTTGGGTCAAATGCCATTAGTAACTGTATGGCCTCCTTGTATATTTGATGTCTGTTAGGTAGTTTAATAATTCAGTGACAAGGAATTGTATGAATTTTGCGTTTCAGTTCAAGTGTGCGGAAATCCTCCTTGAGGCGGGCGCTGCTGTAGATGCCATGGATAAGAACAAGAACACCCCACTGCATTACGCTGCTGGCTATGGCCGGAAAGAGTGTGTGGATCTTCTGTTGAAGCACGGCGCTGCTGTGTAAGTTAAATCCACTCTCCCCTGCCCTTCACAAGGTCTGATCCCTTGATGCTTATTTGACCATCTCCAATGTTCCGCAGCACTCTCCAAAACATGGATGGGAAGACGCCCATCGACGTCGCCAAGCTGAACAACCAGGACGAGGTCCTCAAGCTGCTCGAGAAGGACGTGTTCCTGTAAATCACTTCACTTGGCCCCCATGAAGAGACATGGACGTCATCATGCTTTACATTCCTTGGCATTGGTTTTATATAGTCATACTTGAATCGGCATTTTATTCGTTGTGTAAGAATCTACTACCTGTGGTAGCTAGCCTGCAGGCCGACTGGCTGAGGTTAGAACTGCATGTTACTGTATATGGCGACTTGTGTATCGTCCGCTTTGTTTCTGTTGATTTCACTAGAGTAATCCAAGACTGTAAGATTATTTTTTGTGTTGCGCAGAGTTTGAAGATGGTATGCGTGCCGTTTACTGGAAAGATAAACTGCGATTTGAAACCCTGAATCTACCCAGTCAAATCCATGGCAATAAAATGGATACTGGATGCAATCTCTTCCACCCCATGAAAAAGCCGTTTGAACCTTGGGGATCGGGTTTTTGGTGTAGCATTACAGGGAGAAATTGCATTCACCTCCCAACAGAACTGCTCTAGTGTCGTCGGCTCCCCTGTCTCCACGACGGTGTGTTAAAAAGTGCCTCGATCATTGCTAATCTAATCGTGCATTTGAGCCATGCCTGGTTATGTTGATATAAATAGATTAGCAAGAGATTAATTGTGTGAATAACCAGCAACACTATGAGACGAGCTGACGTTGCGCTGGTGGGAAAGGAGGACTCGGCTCCCCTGACGTACTGCAGGGCGCAGTTGGGTCACTGACAGGTGGGCCAACTTGCTTTCGGGCCCACCTGTCAGTGGCCCAACTGCGCCCTGCAGTACGTCAGAGGAGCCTCGTCCGGGAAAGGAACCCATGCTGCGCATTCAATTTCCTCTAGATCTGTGCAAAATGTTAGGTTAGTGTGAATGCTAGGGAACCGTTCTCCCTTGCAAGTTGCAACTGAGTCCAAAAGTCTTTCTCTAATTTCTGAATTGTCTGGCTTCACTGTTGAACATTAGGAACCTGCCCCTATTATTGAAGTTATCGAGTGTACTACAACTTCTGTATTTTACTTGATGACTGTTGACCTCATGACAGGTTCCAAGTCAGGCACCCTTATTTAAAATGTGAGCTTATGCAGTCCTGGATGTGAGCTGTATGTGCTTACTCGATGTACTTGCTTTGCTAGACCAGGCAACAGCCATTCTGAGCTCTGAGCTCTTCTGCACAAGATTTTACGAGTCCCAGAAAACAAATTCAAGAAATACTAGCATACGAGAGGAATGGAAGCCACTGTGGTGAGTGTCGCGAAGTCCGTGCTGAATGGAGCACTCGGAAGGGCCAGATCTGCCGCTGCGGATGAGGTTTCTCTGCGGGTTGGCGTCCAGCGCGATCTGGCTTTCATCAACGATGAGTTTGAGATGATGCAGACCTTCCTGATGGCTGCCGACGAAGACCGGGCCCAGAAGAAGTTGGTTAAAACCTGGGTGAAGCAGGTCCGCGATCTAGGCTACGATGCTGAGGATTGCCTCCAAGATTTCGGTGTTCATCTGCAGAAAACTTCTCGGTGGTGCTTCCTCCGCACGCTGCTAGCACGGCGCCGCATTTCCAAGGATATCAAGGTGCTCAAGTCCAGGGTGGAGGATGTGAGCCAGAGAAACTTGCGGTACCGCCTCATTGAGGATTCTACCTCCAAGCCTGCCACCGACACCGAGCGATCTACTAACATCAGCAGGGAAGCAATATTTTGCAGTGATGGTCCAAGGATCACCGTAGTAAAGACGGACGAGCCAAAAGTGGATCTTCGCCGACTGATCACCAGCACAGATGACCAAGCTCTTAGGGTGATCTCGGTCTGGGGCGAATCAGGCGATGATCTGAAGAAACTGTCTGTCATCAGGGAAGTCTATGACAATCAAGAGATCCGCACAAAGTTTGGATGCCGTGCCTGGTTTAAGTTGATGGATCCCTTCAATCCAAACGATTTCCTCCAGTGCTTGCTCAGGCAGTTTTACTGGGCGTCTCTTCAAGAAAATGGGAAGACCCAACAAGGGGCAGCTACAGGGGTTGGTGTTCTGAAGAAGATGGAGATGGTTGCAGCAGATGGCCATCTGATTGACGAGTTTGATCGATATGTGAATGAGAATAGGTACCTGATTGTTATTGATGGCCTGTCTACCATAGTGGAATGGGATTGGATAAAGACATGCTTCCCTGACAAGAAGAACGGAAGCCGAATTATAGTATCCATGGAGCAAGTAGAAATTGCAAGGCTATGTACAGGGCACTCGGCCCAAGTAGCCAAGCTGGAGTTATTGTCATCACGCCAGCGTGCTGTATCTCTTCTATGACAAGGTAATATTACTATAGTTCTGATACAACCACTCATGAAACAAGAAACATGTTATATATTGCTAACTGAAAGTATTTCCATTCCTTTTATTAAATTGGGTAAATATAATTTGTCTCCTTATGGTTTACAAGCATTGCATGAGGAGACTGTCCTGATGTCCTGGTAATTAATGTATCCTGCTCTTCCTAAAAGGAATTTTAAATCTTGATATATGATTAAACTTGTAATCTCCATCGAAAATTTTCTACTTCCGTGTGAATATGCCTTTTAACTTAAAGTCCTTTGGTTAGCCCTCTTTTCATTTCTTTTAGTGACAATGACAGCCGATTTGGTCGCAAAATTATTAACACCTTTCTTATTGTACTCCAGCCCGAGTCTAGTTCAAACAATGTCACCAGTGCCGATAGCATCCAGGTGGTAGTCACCGACCACATAGTGGAGGAGGATCAACCTGTAAGCATGTGCGGGACCAGTTCGCATGACCTCTTCCCTGAGAAGGACTCCAACACAGCTACTGGAAAGAGCCTTACTCGCAACTGGACAATGAAGGCGGCTTTGGAGCAACATCAACTAGTCGGGCGAGAGGGAGCAATGTCTGAAGTCATTAAACTAATTCGTGAAGAGGGTGATCGTTTACATGTTATCTCCGTGTGGGGAATGGGTGGCATGGGGAAAACCACCCTTGTTAGAAGTGTCTACGGAAGCGAAGAGCTTAGTGGCATGTTTCAGAAGAGAGCTTGGGTTACCATATTGCATCCTTTCAACCGTGAGCAGTTCTTTAGGAGCTTAGCCATGCAATTACACTCAGATGATACCGGAAAGGACGTTAGCTTGATGGGAGATGGCACTGAAAAAAGGTTGCAAGTGATGGAAATTGCGGATTTGATAAAAGAGACATTCCGGCTTTTAGACAGGCTAACGTACCTCATTGTTCTCGATGACCTGTCGTCCAACACAGAATGGGATTCAATAATACCGCATTTCCCTAAGGATGAGATGACCAGTCGGATCATAATCACCACAAGGGAAGCAAGTGTTGCTAGCCGTTGTTCCAAGAAATACAAGCTGAGATCTCTAGGGGATGATGCCGCACTAGACCTCTTCAAAAAGAAGGTATGAATGGGCACAATTTTTTTTCTGGAAAGATGCATGGGTACAAATGAGATCCCTGCTTCTTCCTTTTGGTTTGAAGTTTATGTTCCGGCATCATGGCAAAAACTGCACTCCTCAGCCATGTTATCACAGGTTAGATGTAACTTCAAATGTGATAACAATGAAACATAACAATAGCAAAACTTACCACCATGATGTACCACTAGAAAAAATACCAAGGAAAACTAGGGATATAGGCATAGCACATGTAAAATTATTTACATTTCAGAATGTAAACACCAAATTTGTCTGTGATATCAGAAACTAGAAAATGTCAACTAGTATGTACTGAGCATGTTAAAAGTGCATGATGGGCTAGTGATCTTTGTTGGGGATGGATAGAAACAATGGGATGGACCAATTCATCGACATGGCAAATACGCGCATCCCAACTCGCCTCGCCTTGTAGTGAACTTTGAGGATAGTTTCAACCAACAGGAAGCACCGGAATAAACAAAACATGATTTAAGTGGAAAACCTCCTCAACATTTTTTTTTTTGAAAAAGGAGGATAACCTCCGTCCTCTGCATCAGAATGATGCATGCAGCCATATTATTAAACAAAGTGCGGAACAAAGTCTGAGGTTCAAATCTGGCTCACAAACTGAGCTTAACAAAACAGGAAAATAAAAGATGCCACAGCCGGCGAAGATAGCAACAGGCTACAATGCCTATACACCTAGCCTATTATTAGCTCGCCATCCAAATCGGTTGAAGTGAAGATAACCCGTGCTACCGTCTCCCACTGGTTGCACCCAGTAACCAAAAGCTCCCTGGAGTCCGCATGAGTGAGTAACGACCACGTACGGATCCAAGCAGTGGCTCTGTAAATAACCTACAAAAAGTTGATAAAGTTTTTCTGGTTAAAGATCATATCATTTATGTTGTTCCATATAGCCCAAAGTAGTGCACATATCCCTATCCGAATATGTCTCGTCATATTTGGTTCCACTCCATCTAGCCACGTTCCAAATAACATGTTAATGCAAGTTGGAGGGCTAACGTTGAAGGCTATATGTATTGTGTGCTATAGTAGTTTGCCAACGGGCACTCGAGAAAGAGGTGTTGTATAGTTTCATCCTGGTCACAAAAACAACATCTGGAGCTACCTACCCACCTTCGTTTTACCAGGTTATCTTTCGTCAAAATAACTCCCTTGTGGACAAACCACATGAAGATTTTAATTCTAAGCAGAACTTTAATCTTCCAGATATGAAGGGATCCCGAAATTGGCCCAGAGTCAATTAAATCCAAATACATTGATTTCACTGAAAAACTACCAGTCGTAGATAATTTCCAGTGTATGGTGTTTGTCTGGTCAGAGAGTTGAACCTCCATCAACCTGCGGACCAGATGAAGCCACGAGTTCCAACGTTCCCCCACCAGAGACCTCCTGAATTGGATATTAAGGGGGACCGACTGTATTACTGTAGCAACATAATCTTCCTTACGTTGTACAATATTATATAGAGTGGGATATTGTAAAGCCAGGGGCGTCTCCTCTAACCATGCATCTTCCCAGAATCTAGTCGTATTACCGTTACCAACGATGAATTTTACCCTCATCATTATCAACCCTTTCCAGAACGACGAGTCATTGGGCCTTACAGTTACCTGGGCCAAAGTCTTAGATTGGAGATACTTATTCTGCAGAATTTGAATCCATGTACCCTCAGTCTCGGTAGATAATCTGAATAACCATTTAGAGAGAAGGCATTTATTCCTAACTTCTAAGTTCTCTATCCCTAACAACGGCGCGTCATGATTAAAGCTCATTGTCGCCTTTGTGCCTCCATCTTACTGGAGCAACCTTGTTGAAACCCAGGAGTTTGGAGAAGCAGCGACTAGGAAGTCATCGATACAGGCCATGGGACGCTGGCGACCACGATCCGGATAGATCGTCGTCGCGGGAAGCTAGCACTGAGGAGGGATAGAAGATAATCCCAACTCTGGAAAGAAGGAGGAGGGGACAAAAACCTCGCAAGTTCTACAACGGAGCCTTATCTGGCTAAGCTTCATCAGACAGAGATGGAGATGGAGCTGGAGAACAAAAACACGCCGCAATGCCATCCCCTCTGCAGGCCACCACCAACGTAGACAAACTCTAATTATGCCAGGTCGAATGCCCGACGATCGACACCATCCTCCGACTCGTTGACGCCACTCCGAGGAAAGACATCGACATGGGGAAAGCCAAGGAATCATTATTCTCATCGCCGCCGCCACCCCAACTTCATCAGCGACGAAGAACTTGAAGACCCTACAGGACATGGACTGGACACATAGATCTGTGGTCCGCCCACCCTCCTGCCGCGGGGAACCCGCTGGCGGGAGGAGGGCAGTGGCATGGGGAACACGCTGGCGGGTCGAGGGGAAGTGCTAGACACCTCCTTTTCACCAAACCCTAGAAAAACCAACGGCATACGAGCCCTTGCATATTGTATAGAATTATAAATAGTTAGATCAGATACAAAAAACATGTTAGATTTGTCACAAATACTTTCATCATGTTATTATTATTTTGCCTTGTGACCATGAGGTCACGGGTTCAAGTCCTGGAAACAGCCTCTTACAGAAATGTAGGGAAAGGCTGCGTACAATAGACCCAAAGTGGTCGGACCCTTCCCCAAACCCTGCGCAAGCGGGAGCTACATGCACTGGGGCTGCCCCTTTTGAAGGGGAGCCTTGACGCAGTGGTAAAGCTGCTGCCTTGTGACCATGAGGTCATGGGTTCAAGTCCTGGAAACAGCCTCTTACAGAAATGTAGGGAAAGGCTGCGTACTATAGACCCAAAGTGGTCGGACCCTTCCCTGGACCCTGCGCAAGCGGGAGCTACATGCACCAGGTTGCCCTTTTTTTTTAACTATGTTACAATAGAAATAGTCAAAGTCCACATGTTTTGTGAAACCAGAACCTGGAGGGAATAAGATGCTAATTTGAATTTCCTAGAATAAGAAATAACTGAAGGTTCTCCTTGAGCTCTTTCTACATGTACTTTGTCTCCATGCACTTTGATCATGTTTTTTTCATCTGAATAAAACCAACATCGCCTCAGTTAAAAAAATGATGTATTGCGGCTACAGTTTGTAGTAATTCATGCTAATCTTTGATTTATTGTTTATATTTAATTGACCATATGTGGCTTGAATAACTCTTAGACTTTTTGTGATTAAAGAATTTAACAGATGCAAAGAGCCTACAGCCTAGAACTGTATACAGTTCCCGTGCATCAAGTACTCACTTTCTTGAATCATGTTTCAGGTGTTTAGTGGTACTGAAATGGTTGATTTAACCGGTACCATGAGGGATCAGGCAGAACTTATTCTTAAAAAGTGTGATGGGCTTCCCCTTGCCATTGCCACTATAGGTGGCTTTCTAGCAACCAAACCCAAAACAAGTTTGGAATGGAGGAAACTGAATGATCATATCAGTGTGGAGTTGGAGAACAATCCAGAACTTGAAATGATAAAGACAGTCCTTATGTCAAGTTATGATGGTTTACCATATCATCTCAAGTCTTGCCTTCTGTATTTCTCAATTTTTCCGGAAGACAAAAACGTTAGACATGGACGGCTAATAAGGCGGTGGATTGCTGAGGGTTACTCAAAGGAAATGAGAACCAAAACTGCCGAGGAAGTAGCCGAGGAATACTTTACTGATATTATTAACAGGAGCATGGTGCAACAACTGAAAACTAGAGCTCCTTACACTGGGAAAATTACTGATTCCTGCCAAGTTCATGATCTAATGCGTGAAATATGTATCTCAAAGTCAGACGAGGAGAACCTTGTTTTTGTACTGGATGAGCATTGCACCTTGCAACCTACAGATAAAATACGGCACCTTGTTGTGCGCGGTAGTTGGAGCAGAGACCAAAAGAAGAAAGTGTTGGGAAGTGTATTGGACGTGTCCCACATTCGATCCCTGACTGTATTTGGAGAGTGGAAATCTTTTTTCATTTCTAAGAAAATGAGATTGCTTCGGGTGCTTGACTTAGAAGACACCGAAAATCTGCGGGATCACGACCTTGCGCCAATTGGGAAGCTTCACCACCTGAAGTACCTATCTTTAAGAGGTTGCTTATATATATACCATCTCCCAGATTCATTTGGTAATCTGTCAGAGCTGGAGACACTGGATATAAGAAGTACATTTGTGGTCACATTGCCAGCAAGCATCACAAAGCTCTCAAAGTTAAAATACTTCCGTGCCGGTCTCGTACCTACAGATGATGTGCTTCCCAGCAGTTATGTCAGAGAAATTGATCAGCCCTTGAAGGAGTTTGGCTTAGCAGCTTACAAGAGCTACGTACAGAAAAAATCCATTCATGACTTGGATGCAGTACCATATCTCTTCTTTCAGGCCCGTATCTGGTTGCGAGGGTGGGATGAGCATGGCATGAAAGTGCCCAGAGGGATTGGGAGAATGAAGGCCCTGCACACACTGGGTGTTGTCAACATTGCACGGGCGAGGGCCATGCCAAAGGAGCTGAAGAAGCTTACTTGGTTGCGTAAGCTTGGAGTGACTGGCATCAACAAGAAAAACTACAAGGAGCTCTGCTCTGCTATCGTCAATCATGGCCGCTTGCTGTCCTTGTCGATGCGCGCCGAGGGTGAGCCTGGCTTAGAAGGATGTCTGGATGACTTGTCCCCTCCTCCAGATAGCCTCCAAAGCCTTAAGTTGTATGGCTATCTGGTCAAATTGCCTACATGGATCGAACAGCTTCAGATGCTAACCAAGTTAACTCTACGGAGTACCCAACTGGAGTATCATGCCATATTAGTACTTGCGAAGCTCCCAAATCTTGCCATTCTGCGTCTTTGTGATGGTTCGTTTAGGTGGGCTGAACTCAACTTCCATTTCTGCCCTGAGAGCTTTAAAAGTCTGACGGCATTGGAGCTTGAATTTCTACCTGGCCTCAACTCGGTTGAGTTTGAACAAAATGCAATGCCTAATCTTGAGCTGATACGGGTACTCCATTGTTTTTATGGAGGTGCCGATGGGTTTTCCGGGATACAATTTCTGTCAGGTCTCAAGGAAGTTTCACTCAAGGGTCACAAGGGCGACTTCAATGAAAAATTCAAGAAAGACTTGCGGGAACAACTGTCCAAGAATTCTAACAAGCCAAATCTGAAGATGGAGGACATGGCGAAATGGCTCTCGGCTGCACCTGCTCCCGCTCTTATCTTGAACAGTAAATTCGAAACAAACAATTAGAATTGTCAAAAAGAATCCCCAAAACATACATATTAATGCTTGAATCATGTATATTTTCCGACTTTTCATGGGAAAAAAAAAATCATTTTTTGCGCCATCTGCACACAAAAAAGAAACAATTCAGTGCGGACAATTTTATTGTTAATTACTCATAATGTCTTGTTGAAGGCTTATGCCATTACTTCATTACTTGGGTCTGTCTGCCTGCTCTTTACTCGATGGCATTTGATGACTTTTGGTTGCTTTAGACATTTTGCAAACATTGAAGTGCACCAGGTCCAACATCTGAGAGGAGGTAAACTTTTGAAAACAACCCTATGCTGCTTTTTAGGATGCAATCTGAAAATTTATTTACGTGAACACCTTTCAAAAGATTCTTCTTCACTAGCATTTTCATTCCCTTGTCGCTCATGTGCCCAGGTCTCATGCGTCACATAGCAAAAGGATCATCTCTCTTCAATGTATTGATAAACACGAGAGAGCTTATCTTGAACATTGATACATTTTACCTTTTGCAACAACCATGTTGCCTGTGATCAAGTACCCATCTCCGTCAAGCAATCCAACTAAAATCATGTTGATATGCAGTGCCTCAACTAACCTGGGATACTTGAGTGATGGTTTCTTTATCATTGTTTCTTATCTCCACAACACCCAAAATCACTAGTTGTATAGTCTATGAAGAGCTTTCTGCGAGATGTAGCAGATGGTATCACCGCTGCCTCGTATCCATATCATTGCTTCACCATCCACAAGGTGATTCTCTCCCCAACAGTGGAACCAAATATGTCCTCATTTTCTTTCATGCATAACGAACATGATCTCCTCAATTGCACTATTAGTCCGGTTTCCCTCACTATCACTGTCGTGATCTTGTTTCTAAGCACTTCCTTTTTGTCTTTATTCCACTTGTGGAATTGCCACTTGATGTAGCATGTCTCATGGCAGTGATAGACCGATAGCATACATAATCAGCATACTTGCCTATTTATTTGCTTCTACTTTTAGATGCACTTTTTTTAATCTTTGCACTTGCTTCTTCCAGGTGACTCGGTCACCAACATTCTAAATTTTAGGAAGAGCTTCTTTTAGAAATCTTTCTATACTCTCCATTTAGTACCTTGGTCTTCTGAAGCAACACAAGGTTGTGGAGGAACAACTCAACATTTTTACTACAAAGTGTACATCACTAGTGTTGAAGGAACTACTTCAATGTGTTGTGCTAGATATCGCCCTAGAGGAAAAATAGGCTGATATGGCAGTCCAAAACTTCTAGAGCACAAGATATAGTTCAAGGTCTTAGATAAGAACTCCAAGTTTTATGCTATAGTGGGTACATATATAGGCTGGGTACAAACTAGATTTATAGTGCCTTGGGAAGCCTTCGCATATCAAATTTTACTTATAGCTAGAACACTCTATCTAGAAAAGAAGTACTTAAGAATCAACGTTCTAATCATAGCTAGAAAACAATAGCTAGGGTTAAGAAAAGAAAAGAAATACTAGACGAGACTAGAAGTATCAAGAAGTAGTCAAATATATTTGACTTCTATTTTTTTCTTCTTCTCTTACTTCTCTCTATTGTTTCTCATCATTCTCCCAGGTTGTGTGGAACTCAACCTTGAGTTATCTTTATAGAGTTTGTTCTGGGTGGTAAAGAGTCATGTCCGCAACGTTGAATGTGTTGGATATACCCATCTCACCGGGAAGATCTATCACATAAGCATTTTCATTTATCTTCCTCAGAATAGAGAATGGCCCATACCTTTGCCACATAAGCTTCCCTTTAAGACCTGAAGGTATTCTTTCTTTTTAGAGGTAGACTACCACCTTATCACCAATTTGGAATGATTTCACCATCCTTTTGCAGTCAACAAGTTGTTTATATTTCTGATTTTGTGCTTCCAAAACATTGCTAGTTTCTTCAAATAATTCAGTGTAGTTATCAGCAAAGAACAATGTTGATTTTGAGTTTCCGCTTAATGGTAGCTTAACCAAGTCCACCACATGTGTTGGAAATTTAGTGTAAAAAATAGAAAAATACTCCTTCATTTGGATCTATGCTTGGAGTTGTCGTAGGACAACTCGACAAGAGATAAAGCCAAATCACATTGTCCCTTTCTTTCTTGACAAACCCAATGCATCAGATTACCCAAAAAAGTGTTCATCACTTCCATTTGACCGCCATGGATGTGCAATAATGCTAGATTTTTTTTAATGTTTTATAGAATTACTTCCACAAATTGGGCCAAAATGCAGCAACAAACTTGCTATCACGGTTTGAGACGATGGACCATGGAACCCCATCAAGTCTAGTCACTTCTAGAAAGAATATATTTGCCACATGACGAGAATCCTTTGTCTTCGACATCGAACAAAATGAGCCACTTTAGAGAATCCGTTCATAGCCACAGACACAACGCCAATCCCTCATCTTGTTCTTGGCAAACTGGTGCTTGCAAGCCAAACAGGGTTATGTAGCACTTTCGTGGAAGTATCCCAATTAGTTATCGTCCCAATGAAGAGCAGGGAAGAGTATTTATATTGGCATTTATGTTACACACAAGGTGTCATATTTCTCATGTGAAGTAACTGCTTGAGCTTCTACAAATATTGTTACTGTCCTGGTGGACGAATAAACCAGAATGACTAAGGTAGAAGATTTATAGTAATGAAGGTAAAAGCTCTTAAAAGTAAATAACATAAATAAAAGTTGGAGTTGAGTTTCCTACAATGAAGAAGTTAGGCGCGAAGAGAATTCAGTTCATGGTAAGAATGTATCAAGTGTGCTAGCGCGACAGTAATACTAGTTACCTTGTATCATACTCATAAATATTTGATATGTGTGTTCCATAGGCAGACCACCCTAAAGTGATGAAACTCCTCCTCTCAGGATTATATTTCATTCTATGGTCCTGCTTAGTCGTTGCCACAGAGTGGTCATCTCCACAATTAAGGTCCTTAGACCGGAACAAAGCATCAAGTTTCGTGGATCATCGTTATCTTATATTGTCTTCGGTTCTCATAGATATCTCCACCTGTCATGTCAGAGGTCACGAATTCCCTAAACAATATGTGTTACCTGTGTAGGTCTCGAGATTATGTTGTCCACGCCCTTAAATTGGACAACATGCATAGGGTTCACCACAACATAACAACATACTAGACAGATCATACTACTATGAATACAAATGACGACATATAGATTAGGCACAGATGAATCTTACCACTCACCCACATCTCCCATGCCTATGGAGGATTACTCACACATCATAAGAGAGAAACCAATCACACCAAAGATTATACCCACGAAAACCATATCGTTAATACCGTGAAGATCCACAATAAGATGAAATGGGTAATTCAAATAGTCTTGTTCTCAATATGAGATTGAATAGAGTTACAATGGTTCTCACAACTTGGAATTCCTCTTACAGTAATGGAGGGGGAGATGATGATGAAGATGAAAGCTAAGATCTCCGAAGGTTCTTCAAATCTCCTCTTCTTTTGTTCTAGCTATGTTGGCAGCGGCTAGGGTCTCTTCTCTCGTGGGTCCCTTCATGAAAGTGTCTTATATAGACGTGGTGGAGTTGTTATAACCTCATACGACCGCTCATACGAGAGCTTGCAGTCGTATGGAAGGTCACCTTTTTCTCTGGTGCGCCTGGTGGCTTGGCTCTCCACATGGAAGTTGCTCCATTTGACTTGATTTGCAGTAATCCTCCTTGGTTTCCTTCCATATATGATATTTCCTGCCAGACAATGGAAAATCATATTTTCTTCTCTTTCAAAGGATTACCGTCAGAAATAACCAAGAGGTAATAAAGGTGAGAACCAAATAAGAATCACTCGAAAAGCATTACAAATTCTCGAGCCATCACAAACCAAAGACGAAGTCCATAGAGATATCCTCAGATGGTGCAACAAGAACATGCAAAGGCATGTATGTGTTATGGACCTGGTCATTGCAAGTTTGACATAGGGGGTACTACTGAACAAACTTCTCAACATCTCTCTCTTTAGTTGTGTCCAAAGCTAATGAACCTCCAGGTTAGTGATAATCTTGTCGCACCCAACATGGAAACTGAGATAACTAGAATGGAGCTCTCTAATCTGTTTGTCACATATAGAACTTTGGTGTACAAAGGATCATTTGTTTTTGCAAGATAGCCATCTTGCAGCAAATAGTCATCACCTAATGGCTGGACCTTTATGTGCTTTACCCAAACATGGACAAACTCTCCTTCGTGGTTCCTGCTCCGCTTCCAAGCTTCTCTTGATGGTGTCGGTGCTCTCTTGTGCATGACTGGCACATCTGGTGTTCGTATCAAACGTATAGGCACACATGTTAGAAGTATCAAGTAGTATATCATCCATGGGAGAACCAAGTAGACACGCGAAAAGGATAGGGTTCACCTTAGTATATGCGATCCATGTGTCCCTTGGAGATGACCCTAGGGTGCTCCGTACCGCCAAGGTCATATATTAAACAAAAGTCCGACATTACAAGATTTCTTATAAGAATATGAAATTGCAGGAAAGTTATTGAATAAATCAGCACATGTTTCATTTTGCACCCATCGGCGGCACGCCGTGAGCAGAGCTTGTTGTTGCATCTAGGCCTCCATCCTACCAAAGCAACCTTGTTGAAACCAAGGAGTTTTTAGAAGTAGTGGTTGGAAATTTGTCGATTGTTGGAGCTAAATCCGGTAGATCCCTTGGTAGGGTATCACATAGCTAGGCAACTTGGCAAGATGGTAACAAAGACAAGGGTTTTATCTAGGTTCAGGCTCTCACGGTGGAGATGATACCCTATGTCCCGCTCTTTGCTTTATTACGTTGAGGTGTATACAAAGTACAAAGTACAAAGTATCGAGAGACTCTAATGTGTCGAATGTGTTCTGTTGACTAGCCTGGCCCCGACTTATATAAGATACCGGGGCCCAAGGATTACGAGAGTCCTAGTCAACTACGTCAGTGAAGGGGAGTCCTCCATGGGTATGGAGTCGTCTTGAACATCAAGGCTTTCAGAGTCTTCGCATAAATCGCCATGGGCCACCGAAAGTAGCCCAAGACAGAATTGTCGGAGCTAAATTTGATGGATCTCGGGTAGGGGGTCCCGATCTGGTAGTCTTGTCTAGATGGTAACAAGGACACAAGGGACACGAGTCTTACCCAGGTCCAGGCCCTCTCGAAGAGGTAGGGGCTGTTTGGATCATGCCCGCCAGCCCCGCCAAAATTGGCATGCCAAAGATTTGACGCAGGATTTTGCCGCCGGGATCTCGCCAACGCGCGGGCGCAGGAACTGAATGGGACAACTAAAAAATTGGCGTGGTTCCTATTCTCTGGCGCTGACCCAAACGGAGCTCCTAGTGGCAGTCAACGACCAAAAACTTGGTTGGGTGAGCCGCGGCTGCAGTCCAAACAACCCCGTAATACCCTAAGTCATGCTTTGTTTTGTACTGATTGTGATGGGGTACAAAGTATAAGTGATCACTGGTACGCATCGGTGCTATACAAATGGTTTTAACCCCTTTTCGCGACGGCATTTGGGATCGTCGTCAAGTGAGTGTGGGCGATAGGGGGTCCTTCCCACATGACCCAGAAACCGTCGGGGATATGGAGCAATGATCCAGAGGCATTATAAAATGTAATCGTGTGCAATGCAGCACACACTAAATTCTTTCACACGTGTGGGATCGGTGATTAAACGTTTCTAATGACGTAGTGAAACCAAACGGTGTGTCGTAATGAACTGTTTGGGAAACAATATGTAAGGCACACGGGCCAACGTATGAACTGTGTGCGATTTGTGCCCCATCGCACACGAGTTTTCTGCGTAACCCGTCTGCTATGCAAGACTCCATCACACATGTTTCCCAACAATTACCATCTGCGATAATGTTCTATCACAAACGGTTCAGAAGCCCCTTCGCACACATACAAGTGTTCCAAACCGTTTGTGATTTGTTGTGTATCACCGACGTTGCGGCAAGAGTGACGTGTGCTTTTCGTTTGGGATCCCACACGTATCCTAAAAAATTACGACCGGGATTGTATTTTACATTGGGCACGGTTTACTACGAGTTCTCGTGGGCGATAACGCGATATCACAAACGGTTTCGGAGACCCTACGCACACGTAGTAGCGCTGCAAATCGTTTGTGATCTGCTGTGTATCACCGATGGTTCAGCTACGATTGACGTATGCTTTCCGATGTGGATCACACACACTCATTTAGTTAAACCGTGTGCGAAGCAATTGCCAGGTTAAAACAAAAATATCTCATTTTGAATTGGCATGCAAAAAGCAAATTCGCCATAATATTCAATTGAACAAGTAAACAAAAATATCCCATTTTAAATCGCCACGCAAAAAGCAAATTCGCCATAATATTCAATTGAACAAATAAACAAAAATATCTCATTTTGAATCGGCACGCAAAAAGCAAATTCGCCACAATATTCAATTGAACAAATAGTGTCCACAGGAAGAACATTCATCAGATTTCGTAATAATTGCAATTGAACATATGGTAGCTAAATCCTAATGATTTGTCCACACATATATGCATTACATAATTAATCATAGTGTACGAAATACGAAGACCTCATCAGATGGAAAACAATGGATCTATGCGTATATGTTTAGCGGCTAACTCTTACTCAATGTTTCAGGAGAACGCATGCTGAAATCTTCATTATCACCAGTGGGATTGATGTAGTGATTCAAGAATAAGTCACTGATAAATCTCCGAACCATCAGCAATTCACCAGCCGGGAGCGGTTCAAGGGTCCTTGGTTTTAAGATGAGCTGCAGTATTTTTAAGATCAAAATGTACCATATGAGTGGAGTAGATGATATTAATTAAGATAGACTTACTGGTACTAATTCGCGAGGATCATCACAACTATCCGAAGATTTGCAGATGGAGATCATGTGTCTGCAAACATAGTATCCACAAAGGTTGGTCCCTACTTCTTACTGAGGACACTGAATTTTTTTGTACAGAATTAGTCATGTATTTGTCCTGTTAGGAACAACCTAACCGGTGTTAGATGTATTATTTTTTCTTTGGACAAAATAGAAAGAGGTTTATTTAGAAGCTTGAACATTTGACTAGTATAAGAAAAGGTATTTGTAGACTGTTGGATAAATTTTCCGAAAATAACGGATTTTGGTGTGTTACTGGAGAAACGATCTTGTGCTGCAGAGGTAGTTCCCTCTTGAACATGTTCCCTGGTTTAATTTTCCACAATGCGAGCACACTGCAAATGAAGATGAATTTTGACAACATCAATTATTGAACCAGATATGAATGTAAATTAATTTCAACATCATAGAATTCAATACCTATCCATGAATTGCTGAAGATGCGTCAGACTCTTTGAGAGAATCGATGTAGTAAACTGTGTTCTTGTTTGGAACAATGAATACCAATATCTAGTGATTGCTACATATTAAGAAAGCCATGAACTTACGAATTATGTCGAAATCTGGAAGACAATCAGTGTATGCGTGGTTGTTTACTTGACTTACCGTTCATGATATGGCTAGAGAAATGATTCTGCATGGGGCATGTTTTCGAAGAGACGGACAACCGTGTAAACAGCCCAGTCCCGTAGATCCTTACAATGTATTGTTGTGCCATTTGCTAATTCAGGATCTATGACATACACACTCTTCCTTTTTCTTCTTTGCGCATTCAATCCCCTGAGAGGAATAAAATGCAGTTAGTTGTTTATCATTTACAGCCTTCACTGGTACGCGTCGGTCCTAAACAAACGGGTTTTAACCCCTTTTCGCAACGGCATGCGGAACCGTTGCCAAGTGAGTGTGGGCGATAGAGTGGTCCTTCCCACACGACCCAGAAACCATTGGGGATATGTCTTCCTGGCACACACGCTCGTCAAAATGAGGTCGTGTGCGACCGACGAGCACTCAAATACAGAAATATGTACAATAGTGCTAAAAATACAATTATACAGGCGAAATCATTTCCAGTCATAAGTACATCCCACATAGTCAGTCACCACTAAACGTTTCCGTTCGTATATACATCCCACACAGTCACTACAAGAAAAGCATTTGCGCAAGGTGGCATAATGCAAACTGTTTTGAAGAGAATGTCGTGTGTGATTGTTCATTGATCCATCACGGTTTATTCATAGAAACTGTGTGCGTTGCCTGAGGTCATTGCCCATAGTGGTTTCTCATTAACCATTTGCAATAGGAAAACCCAATTAGCAAGCTAATTGACCAATTAGCAAGCTAATTGACCAATTAGCGGGCTAATTGCCCTATTATTAATAATCCATTTACTAATCTAATTGACATTCATATTAAGCACATAATATATCCCATTTCCATATTAAGGAAGCAGGATTTCATAATTGAAATACATCAGAGTACAACATGATATAGCTTCAACATTGAGCTACCCCATTACATAACTGCACTAGCAGCAAGTTTCACATGCAACATCTAGAACCTTTCGAAAATAGCATCATAGATGGTACATAGAGAGATGCATCTCATCTGGAAAACTACTGAAGCGGAAGGTGAATATTGAGCCTTCATTCATGTTGAAGGTCTTTGCAACTTTAGGCCAGTGCCTGTGGATGATTGACTGTCCATCCTTCGACCTCTTCAGGAACACTTAAGTATTGAACCATGGGTGTTGTATGAAAACTTTTCTCGCCTCCTGACCACAGAGGTGGTTTGAGAGGTAATCATCAGTGAAGCCTGAAAACAAGGATGTGCATAAATATCTTCTCTATATTGCAAATGGGGCAAAGGAATACAAAAAGGCAAGGTATAATAGTTAGTATCATCTTGTAAACCTCAGTGCTTCCCATTGTTTCCCTGCAACACATATAAGGTAGTTAGTCATCAGGTTAAGTAAGGGTTCGCATGCTATCAATAAAATATGTTGATGATAAATAAGCACATTGTAGATTCATCAGATTAATTCAAGCCACATGGTAAACCCATTTATCCAAACCAAGCATGATTAAGAACTAGGAAATATAGCACTTGTATATGTTTCTCATGTATTAAGTGCAGCCAAATTCGATTTATTCCTCACATGGTATACAATAACATAATGTAGCCACAACAATTGAACATCGCATTGCAGAATTGAACCAAGCAGTTAACTAAACACCACAATAAATGAACCAAATGTTAACCAAGCACCACATTGCACAATATAACATACTCCTAATAGAAGATCAGACGGTTAACCAAACCAAGCATGCTTAACAACTTGGAAATGTAGCAATTGTATTTGTTTCTCATGTATTTAGTACAACCAAATTCAATTTATTCCTCACACGGTATACAATAAGAGAATGCAGCCACAATAATTGAACATCGCATTGCAGAATTGAACCAAGCAGTTAACTAAACACCACAACCAATGAACCAAATGTTAACTGAGCACCACATTGCATAATATAACATACTCCTAATAGAAGATCAGATAGTTAACAAAATCAAGCATGCTTAACAACTTGGAAATATAGTAATTGTATTTGTTTCTCATGTATTTAGTACAACCAAATTCGATTTATTCCTCACATGGTATACAATAACAGAATGCAGCCACAACAATTGAACATTGCATTGCAGAGTTGAACCAAGCACTTAACTAAACACCACAACAAGTGAGCCAAGCCACAACAAATGAACCAAGCAGTTAAATAAACACCAATTGAACAATATAACATACTCCTAATAGAATATCAGACAGTTAACCAAACCAAGCATGCTTAACAACTTGGAAATATTGCACCCTGAAGAATTTAACATCACATTTGCAGAATTGAACCAAGCAGTTAATTGAACACCACATTGCACGACATATAGAACATATACACTATAGCAGAAGATTGCATGGTAAAAGTAGATATCACAATTCACTGGAATTTGTTAAGGAAAGGCAGTAGCTAGCAAACTGAACATGGGTCCTTATAGTGAGCTAATAAGACAAGCCACTCCTCATTGTCGGAGATATCGATGACGATTGGCTCCTTGGACATGGAAGAGGGCGAGGCCTCCACATCGTGGGTACCCTCGTTGTAGTGGTGAGTTGCCTGAGCCGCTCCAGGCACCAACCTGCTGGCTCTCGAGATGAGGTAAGCACGTGCACGCTGAGAAAACACCCTGTAGTCTTCGTCGAAGGCACCGACGGTGGCCTTGAGGAAATGCCACGAACTATCGTTTAAAGCAGCCAACCGCGTCATGACGTCGGCGCGCGAGGCGTCAACGGTGGCCTCGATGGCGAGGTGCTCCTCCAAGATCTGGGGGTCGGCATGAATGGCAGCCATCGCGGCCTCATCCGCGCGTGCGGCCACAATTTGCTTCTCCGCTGCCAAATGCTCCTTGATGTCCTGGCTATACTGCGTGCACCATGGCTTAGGTCGGCGCTTATTTGGTGGAGGGGTCGGTGATTTGGGTGCAAGGTGTCGCGCTCGCGCCGACGGTCGGGGCATGTGGGATGTGGAAGGAGGAGGAGGATGGGGGCCGGGTGTGGATTACCTGCCTGGATAGGCGAGGCCGAGCAGCGTGAAGGTGGGTCACCGACGAGGAGGCGGCGGCGTTGCAAGCAAGGAGTGAAGGTTTCAACTTGGAAAGGAAGGCAGAAAGGAGAGAAATGCGGATTTTGTTAAGGGGGAAGGGGCTGGGAGGTAGATATTTCAACGGAAGCCGAAAATTTGGAATCGCTTCAGCCAAAAAACTGGCGCGCAAAGTGTCATCAGCCATAGTCCCTTATTCAGACACGGTCGAAGATATTTTGTGCTGCATCTCACACGGTTGGTTATAATAAACTGTGTGGGGTCTACTTGATTTTTCGTCTTGATTTGAATTACATAATGGGGTCACAGTGGCCATGGATGGTGTTTGAATTGCTAGACCTTTTATCTGCAGTGATCATAAAAGAATTAGAATTATTCAGGGTTCGTTTGGACATTTTTATGCATCAAGTGAGTTTTCAATGCATTTATGTGCATAATTCAAATTTGAACTATATGCACATGCTCCAGTGCATATAAATTGGTCGAAAAATCAAATCTTTGTCTTTGGGTGCATGCTTAGGACCCGTTCAAGAAATGGAAATGAATTTCAAACACCATGGCACCGTTGATAGCCGACAAAACATTGAGATGCCTTGTTTTTAAATTCTAGTAAATCCAAAACTCGTCTAAAATTCATGAAACCTGGCATGCTATCAGGGAGCCACCACAACATGCCGTGGTAAATTTTTTGTCCCATTTGGGGCAGGTTTGGGTATATGCTTCTCACAAACCGGAGCTTCTCACAACAAGCATGATTGTTTTCGGTAGGGAACATCCCACCTTTGGGGACGAAACGATATCCATTGCCTCTTATTGCTTTCAAATTTTTTTCTCGTGTCAACATAGAACAACACGAATGTTGTGTGAATTTTTGTCATTTTTTAGGGTTCGTTTGGACATTTTTATGCATTAAGTGAGTTTTCAATGCATTTATGTGCATAATTCAAATTTGAACTACATGCACATGCTCCAGTGCATATAAATTGGTCGAAAAATCAAATCTTTGTCCTTGGGTACATGCTTAGGTCCCATGCAAGAAATGGGAATGAATTTCAAACACCATGACACCGTTGATAGCCGGCAAAACATTGAGATGCCTGATTTTAAAATTCTAGTAAATGCAAAACTCGTCTGAATTTCATGAAACTTGGCATGCTATCATGGAGCGGCATCAACATGCCGTGGTAAATTTTTTGTCCCATTTGGGGCAGGTTTGGGTATATGCTTCTCACAAATCGGAGCTTCTCACAACAAGCATGATGATTTTCGGTAGGTGATACATCTCCAACGTATCTATAATTTTTGATTGCTCCATGCTATATTATCTACTGTTTTAGGCAATATTGGGCTTTATTTTCCACTTTTCTATTATTTTTGGGTCTAACCTATTAACCGGAGGCCCAGCCCAGATTTGCTGTTTTATACCTATTTCAGTGTTTCGAGGAAAAGGAATATCAAACGGAGTCGAAACTGAACGAAATCAACTGGAGAAGTTATTTTTGGAAGGAAACCTTCCGGATAGACTTGGACCCTACGTCAGAAGATGAAGGAGGAGCTCACGAGGGTAGGGGGCGCGCCCCCTGCCTCGTGGCCACCCCTTCGGTCCACCGACGTACTCCTTTCACCCATATATACCCACGTATCCTAAAACTTCCAGAACGGAGAAGATCGGGAGTTCCGCCGCCAGAAGCCTCCGTAGCCACCGAAAATAAATCTAGACCCGTTCCGGCACCCTGGCGGAGGGGGCAATCCTTCCCCGGTGGCCATCTTCATCATCCCGGTGCTCTCCATGATGAGGAGGGAGTAGTTCTCCCTCGGGGCTGAGGGTATGTACTAGTAGCTATGTGTTTGATCTCTCTCTCTCTCTCTCTCGTGTTCTTGAGATGATACGATCTTGATGTATCGCAAGCTTTGCTATTATAGTTGGATCTTATGTTTCTCCTCCCCCTCTTCTCTCTTGTAATGAATTGAGTTTCCCCTTTGAAGTTATCTTATCGGATTGAGTCTTTATAGATTTGAGAACACTTGATGTATGTCTTGCCGTGGATATCTGTGGTGACAATGGGATATCACGTGATTAACTTGATGTATGTTTTGGTGATCAACTTGCGGGTTCCGCCCATGAACATATGCATAGGGGTTGGCACATGTTTTCGTCGTGATTCTCCGGTAGAAACTTTGGGGCACTCTTTGAGGTCCTTTGTGTTGGTTGAATAGATGAATCTGAGATTGTGTGATGCATATCGTATAATCATACCCACGGATACTTGAGGTGACATTGGAGTATCTAGGTGACATTAGGGTTTTGGTTGATTTGTGTCTTAAGGTGTTATTCTAGTACACTAGTGAAAGTATGAACCCTAGGCCTTGTTTCCTAGCATTGCAATACCATTTACGCTCACTTTTATCACTTGTTACCTTGCTGTTTTTATAATTTCAGATTACAAATATCTTTATCTACTATCCATATACCACTTGTATCACCATCTCTTCGCCGAACTAGTGCACCTATACAATTTACCATTGTATTGGGTGTGTTGGGGACACAAGAGACTCTTTATTATTTGGTTGCAGGGTTGCTTGAGAGAGACCATCTTCATCCTACGCCTCCTACGGATTGATAAACCTTAGGTCATCCACTTGAGGGAAATTTGCTACTGTCCTACAAACCTCTGCACTTGGAGGCCCAACAACGTCTACAAGAAGAAGGTTGTGTAGTAGACATCAAGCTCTTTTCTGGCGCCGTTGCCGGGGAGGTGAGTGCTTGAAGGTATATCTTTAGATCTTGCAATTGAGTCTTTTAGTTTCTTGTTTTATCACTAGTTTAGTTTATAAAATAAAATTATAGAAAATGGAATTGAGTTTGTCTCATACGCTTCACCTTTTTAATATCTTTCGTGAGTATGATGGAAAGGATAATTGTGCTCAAGTACTAGAAGAAGAAATCTATAAAATGTTTGGCACTAAATATTTGAATGATGAGCATGATTGCAATGTTGTTAGTATGAATTCCTTGAATATCCATGATGCTAATGATATGCAAAGCCACAAGCTTGGGGAAGCTATGTTTGATGAAGATGATATTTTTTGTCCCCCAAGTTTTGATGAGCAAATTTATTATGACGAAAGCATGCCCCCTATCTATGATGATTATTGTGATGACACGTATTCTTTAAATAATAATTATAACCATGAAACTTGTCATCTTGATCTTAATTTTCAATCACATGATAGTTATTTCGTTGAGTTTGCTCCCACTATTATTCATGAGAAGAATTTTGCTTCTGTGGAGAGTAGTAAATTTTCTATGCTCGTAGATCATGAAAAGAATGCTTTAGGTGCTGGTTATATTGTTGAATTCATTCATGATGCTACTGAAAATTATTATGAGGGAGGAATATATGCTTGTAGGAATTGCAATAATATCAAGTCTCCTCTCTATGTGCTTAAAGTTTTGAAGTTATGCTTGTTTTGCTTTCCTATGCAAGTTGATTATTGTTCCCACAAGTTGTTTGCTCACAAAATCCCTATGAAAAGGAAGAGGGTTAGGATTAAATGTTTTAGTCATATTCTTCATGATGCTCTCTTTATGTTTCAATTCTTATCCTTTATGTGAGCATCATTGAAATCATCGTGCCTAGCTAGGGGCATTAAACGATAGCGCTTGTTGGGAGGCAACCCAATTTCATTTTATTCCTTGATTTTTGCTCCTGTTTAGTAAGAAATAATTCATATAGCCTCAGTTTATATGTTGTTTTATGTTTTAAATTAGTGTTTGTGCCAAGTAGAACCTTTGGGAAGACTTGGGGGAAGTCTTTGTGATCATGCTGTAAAAAACAGAAACTTTAGCGCTCACGAGAATTGCTGCCATTTTTATTTGGAGAGTGATATTTAGTTAATTATTTTTGAAGATGATTAATAGATAAATTACTCAGGTCCAGCAATTTATTTGAGAATTTTTTGAGTTCCATAAGTATACGTTTGATCCAGATTACTACAGACTGTTCTGTTTTTGACAGATTCTGTTTTTCATGTGTTGTTTACTTATTTTGATGAATCTATGGCTAGTAAAAGAGTTTATAAACCATAGAGAAGTTGGAATACAGTAGGTATAACACCAATATAAATAAAGAATGAGTTCATTACAGTACCTTGAAGTGGTGATTTATTTTATACTAACGGAGCTTACGAGTTTTCTGTTAAGTTTTGTGTTGTGAAGTTTTCAAGTTTTGGGTAAGGATTCGATGGACTATGGAACAAGGAGTGGTAAGAGACTAAGCTTGGGGATGTCCAAGGCACCCCAAGGTAATATTCAAGGACAACCAAGAGCCTAAGCTTGGGGATGCCCCGGAAGGCATCCCCTCTTTCGTCTTCGTTCATCGGCAACTTTACTTGGAGCTATATTTTTATTTACCACATGATATGTGTTTTGCTTGGAGCGTCAATTTATTTTGTTAGGATTTGCTTTCTGTTATTTAGAACAATGTTTTGCATATTTTATTTCAATAAAAGTGGCATTAATAATCTTTACTATGCCTATGTTACAAGTATACATGTTGCTGTTTGAAAACAGAAAGTTTACCGCAGTTGCAATAATTCCCTAGAAAAGTCAGAATGTGATAAAATATTGAAACCTTTTGCATATTAAGCTCTGATAAATTTAATACAGTGGGAATTTTATTTCATAATTTTTGGATCTAGGGAAGTATGGATGTTGCAGCATTCTTTACAGACTATCCTGTTTAGGCAGATTGCTGTTATGTTTGCATTGTTTGCATATGTTTGCTTCTTTAATGATTCTATTTGAGGATAGGACTATTAAATATGCAGAGACATTTAGTATGCAATGTTGAATAATAATGTTAGTGGTTTTCTACAGTAGTGTATGATTAGGTTTTTGCAATGGTTTATACTAACTTATCTCACGAGTCCTTGTTGAGTTTTGTGTGGATGAAGCTTTTGAGATTTAGGGAGACCGTGATATGAGAGGAATTAAGGAGACACAAAAGCTCAAGATTGGGGATGCCCAAGGCACCCCAAGATAATATTTCAAGAAGTCTCAAGCGTCTAAGCTTGGGGATGCCCGGTTGGCATCCCACCTTTCTTCTTCAACAACTATCGGTTAGTATCGGTTGATCCTAAGTTTTTGCTTCTTCACATGATGTTTGCCATTCTTAGAATGTCATTTTATTTAGTTTTGCTTGCTGTTTGAATAAAATACCAAGATCTGAAATTATTAAATGTTAGAGAGTCTTCACATAATTGCATTATTATTCGACTACTCATTGATCTTCACTTAAATCTTTCGGAGTAGTTTGTCATTTGCTCTAGTGCTTCACTTATATCTTTTAGAGCATGGTCGTAGTTTTATTTTGAAGAAATAGATGAACTCTCATGCTTCGCTTAGATTATTTTGAGAGTCTTAAATAGCATGGTAATTTGCTTAAAATCCTAATATGCTAGGTATACAAGATTAATAATAAAATTCTCTTATGAGTGTGTTGAATACTAAGAGAAGTTTGATACTTGATGATTGTTTTGAGATATGAGGATAGTAATATTAGAGTCATGCTAGTTGAGTAGTTGTGAGTTTGAGAAATACTTGTGTTGAAGTTTGTGATTCCCGTAGCATGCACCTATGGTGAACCGTTATGTGATGAAGTCGGAGCATGATTTATTTATTGATTGCCTTCCTTATGAGTGGCGGTCGGGGACGAACGATGGTCTTTTCCTACCAATCTATCCCCCTAGGAGCATGCGCGTAGTACTTTGTTTCGATAACTAATAGATTTTTGCAATAAGTATGTGAGTTCTTTATGACTAATGTTGAGTCCATGGATTATACGCACTCTCACCCTTCCACCATTGCTAGCCTCTCTAGTACCGCGCAACTTTCGCCGGTACCATACACCCACCATATACCTTCCTCAAAACAGCCACCATACCTACCTATTATGGCATTTCCATAGCCATTCCGAGATATATTGCCATGCAACTTTCCACCGTTCCATTTATTATGACACGCTTCATCATTGTCATATTGCTTAGCATGATCATGTAGTTGACATCGTATTTGTGGCAAAGCCACCATTGATAATTCTTTCATATATGTCACTCATGAGTCATTGCACATCCCGGTACACCGCCGGAGGCATTCATATAGAGTCATATCTTGTTCTAAGTATCGAGTTGTAATTCTTGAGTTGTAAGTAAATAAAAGTGTGATGATCATCATTATTAGAGCATTGTCCCAGTGAGGAAAGGATGATGGAGACTATGATTCCCCCACATGTCGGGATGAGACTCCGGACGGAAAAGAAAGAAAAGAGGCCAAAGAAGCCCAAATAAAAAAAGAGAAAAGAGGCCATAAAAAGAGAAGGCCCAAATAAAAAAAATATAAAAATAAAAAAATGAGAGAAAAAGAGAGAAGGGACAATGCTACTATCCTTTTACCACACTTGTGCTTCAAAGTAGCACCATGATCTTCATGATAGAGAGTCTCCTATGTTGTCACTTTCATATACTAGTGTGAATCTTTCATTATGGAACTTGGCTTGTATATTCCAATGATGGGCTTCCTCAAAATGCCCTAGGTCTTCGTGAGCAAGCAAGTTGGATGCACACCCACTAGTTTCTTTTGTTGAGCTTTCATATACTTATAGCTCTAGTGCATCCGTTGCATGGCAATCCCTACTCACTCACATTGATATCTATTGATGGGCATCTCCATAGCCCATTGATACGCCTAGTTGATGTGAGACTATCTTCTCCTTTTTTGTCTTCTCCACAACCACCATTCTATTCCACCTATAGTGCTATGCCCATGGCTCACGCTCATATATTGCGTGAAGATTGAAAAAGTTTGAGAACATCAAAAGTATGAAAAAATTGCTTGGCTTGTCATCGGGGTTGTGCATGATTTAAATACTTTGTGTGGTGAAGATAGAGCATAGCCAGACTATATGATTTTGTAGGGATAACTTTCTTTGGCCATGATATTTTGAGAAGACATAATTGCTTTGTTAGTATGCTTGAAGTATTATTATTTTTATGTCAATATGAACTTTTGTCTTGAATCTTTCGGATCTGAATATTCATATCACAAGGAAGAAGAATTACATTGAAATTATGCCAACTAGCATTCCACATCAAAAATTATCTTTTTATCATTTACCTACTCGAGGACGAGCACGAATTAAGCTTGGGGATGCTTGATACGTCTCCAACGTATCTATAATTTCTGATTGCTCCATGCTATATTATCTACTGTTTTAGGCAATATTGGGATTTATTTCCACTTTTAAATTATTTTTGGGACTAACCTATTAACCGGAGGCCCAGCCCAGATTTGCTGTTTTATGCCTATTTGAGTGTTTCGAGGAAAAGGAATATCAAACGGAGTCGAAACGGAACGAAATCAACTGGAGAAGTTATTTTTGGAAGGAAACCTACCGGATAGACTTGGACCCTACGTCAGAAGATGAAGGAGGAGCTCACGAGGGTAGGGGCGCGCCCCCCTGCCTCGTGGCCACCTATTCGGTCCACCGGCATACTCCTTTCACCCATATATACCCACGTATCCTAAAACTTCCAGAATGGAGATTAGACGTTCCGCCGCCAGAAGCCTCCGTAGCCACCGAAAACCAATCTAGACCCGTTCCAGCACCCTGCCGGAGGGGGCAATCCTTCCCCGGTGGCCATCTTCATCATCCCAGTGCTCTCCATGACGAGGAGGGAGTAGTTCTCCCTCGGGACTGAGGGTATGTACTAGTAGCTATGTGTTTGATCTCTCTCTCTCTCTCTCTCTCTCTCTCGTGTTCTTGAGATGATACGATCTTGATGTATCGTGAGCTTTGCTATTATAGTTGGATCTTATGTTTCTCCTCCCCCTCTTCTCTCTTGTAATGAATTGAGTTTCCCCTTTGAAGTTATCTTATCAGATTGAGTCTTTATAGATTTGAGAACACTTGATGTATGTGTTGCCGTGGATATCTATGGTGACAATGGGATATCACGTGATTAACTTGATGTATGTTTTGGTGATCAACTTGCGGGTTCCGCCCATGAACCTATGCATAGGGGTTGGCACATGTTTTCGTCGTGATTCTCCGGTAGAAACTTTGGGGCACTCTTTGAGGTCCTTTGTGTTGGTTGAATAGATGAATCTGAGATTGTGTGATGCATATCGTATAATCATACCCACGGATACTTGAGGTGACATTGGAGTATCTAGGTGACATTAGGGTTTTGGTTGATTTGTGTCTTAAGGTGTTATTCTAGTACGAACTCTAGGGCTATTTGTGACACTTATAGGAATAGCCCAACGAATTGATTGGAAAGAATAACTTTGAGGTGGTTTCGTACCCTACCATAATCTCTTCGTTCGTTCTCCGCTATTAGTGACTTTGGAGTGACTCTTTGTTGTATGTTGAGGGATAGTTTTATGATCCAATTATGTTAGTATTGTTGAGAGGACTTACACTAGTGAAAGTATGAACCCTAGGCCTTGTTTCTTAGCATTGCAATACCATTTATGCTCACTTTTATCACTTGTTACCTTGCTGTTTTTATAATTTCAGATTACAAATACCTTTATCTACTATCCATATACCACTTGTATCACCATCTCTTCGCCGAACTAGTGCACCTATACAATTTACCATTGTATTGGGTGTGTTGGGGACACAAGAGACTCTTTGTTATTTGGTTGCAGGTTTGCTTGAGAGAGACTATCTTTATCCTACGCCTCCTACGGATTGTTAAACCTTAGGTCATCCACTTGAGGGAAATTTGCTACTGTCCTACAAACCTCTACACTTGGAGACCCAACAACGTCTACAAGAAGAAGGTTGTGTAGTAGACATCAGTAGGGAACGTCCCACCTTTGGGGACGAAATGATATCCATTGCCTCTTATTGCTTTCAAAGTTTTTTCCCGTGTCAACATAGAACAACAGGAGAATTGTGTGATTTTTTTGTGATTTTCTGGGTTCGTTTGGACATTTTTATGCATTAAGTGAGTTTTCAATGCATTTATGTGCATAATTCAAATTTAAACTACATGCAATGCTCCAGTGCATATAAATTGGTCGAAAAATTGAATCTTTGTCCTTGGTTGCATGCTTAGGTCCCATGCAAGAAATGGGAATGAATTTCAAACACCAAGGCACCATTGATTCCCGGTAAAACATTGAGATATTTTGTTTTTAAATTCTAGTAAATCCAAAACTCGTCTGAAATTCATGAAACTTGGCATGCTATCATCGAGCGGCACCCGACATGCCGTGGTAAATTTTTTGTCCCATTTGTGGCAGGTTTGGGTATATGCTTCTCACAAACCGGAGCTTCTCACAACAAGCATGACAGTTTTCGGCAGGGAGCGCCCCACCTTTGGGGACCAAACGATATCCATTGCCTCTTATTGCTTTCAATTTTTCTCTCGTGTCAACATAGAACAACAGGAGTGTTGTGTGAATTTTTGTGATTTTTCGGGGTTTGTTTGGACATTTTTATGCATTAACTGAGTTTTCAATGCATTTATGTGCATAATTCAAATTTGAACTACATGCGCATGCTCTAGTGCATATAAATTGGTTGAAAAATCAAATCTATGTCCTTGGGTGCATGCTTAGGTCCCATGCAAGAAATGGAAATGAATTTCAAACACCAGGGCACCGTTGATTGCCGGCAAAACGTTGAGATGCCTGGTTTTTAAATTCTAATAAATCCAAAACTCGTCTGAAATTCATGAAACTTGGCATGCTATCATGGAGCGGAACCCGACATGCCGTGGTAATTTTTTTGTCCCATTTGGGGCAGGTTTGGTATATGCTTCTCACAAACCAGAGCTTCTCACGACAAGCATGATGGTTTTCTGTAGGGAATGCCACACCTTTGGGGACGAAACGATATCCATTGCCTCTTATTGCTTTCAAATTTTTTTCTCGTGTCAACATAGAACAACAGGAGTGTTGTGTGAATTTTTGTGAATTTTCAGGGTTCGTTTGGACATTTTTATGCATTAACTGATTTTTCAATGCATTTATGTGCATAATTTAAATTTGAACTACATGCCCATGCTCCAGTGCATATAAATTGGTTGAAAAATCAAATCTGTGTCCTTGGGTGCATGCTTAGGTCCCATGCAAGAAATGGGAATGAATTTCAAACACCTAGGCACCGTTGATTGCTGGCAAAACGTTGAGATGCCTGGTTTTTAAATTCTAGTAAATCCAAAACTCGTCTAAAATTCATGAAACTTGGCATGCTAACATGGAGCAGCACCCGACATGCTGTGGCATTTTTCGTGTCATTTTGAGAGAAGGAGCACTAGAATAATGACTGCCAACAAAGGCATTTTGAAAAAATATTTGCCACTTTAATATCTCAAACGTTTGTATAATTCAAACCGTGTGTGTTCGGTTAACCATTCACGTGATGCCATGTGTCTTGGTTTTCAATGGCTATAGGAGGTGCCGTGTGGATAGCTGCTTGACTGAATGGGAGGCGTGCGAGTGCAGTCCAGTGCGCAGGCTTTCCGGGAAGCGTACAAGCTGTTCAACGCAGGTTCTGTGCATCTCTTCAACGCAAACAGTTCAGATTACGGTATGCAAATTAAAGCTAGACTTCGGCGCTAAGCCAAGAGACGCTGTGATTTGTCAAAATATTGAGCTAAAAATCAATATCACTATCTATTTTTTGCAACTAAAATTCAGTAATTAAGCATAGATTTCATTCACACTAGAGATTAAGCAGTCATTCTCACCGGGAAGCGAGACAGTCTTGGACCGCCGCCCGCCTCGCTCCCACTGGTCTATATTAATGGCGCCGCCGAGCGGCCACACCCCCCATCCTCGCCACACACAAAATTCCTCTCTCTCCGCCTGCATCCTCGATGCCACTCTGAGTCCTCAAAGCCGTTAATGTACGAGGATGCCGCCGAAGCACCCCATCGGAGGGAGTGGCGACGCCGGGGCTGCTGAAGCACCAGAGCACGGCGTCAATATGGAGATAGAGGTTTCCGTCCCCGCCGACGAGGTGGAGAATGAGGCTGCCAACAAGTGGAGGCGGGTCGAGAAAGAACCGCAAGCGACTCCAGCAGGCCTAGACTTCATCAACAACCTCCTCGATGATATGTTGATAGTCATCATATCCCTCCTCCCAATCCAAAATTGGGCGAGGACAGCCGCCGTTTCCCGGCGGTGGCGCACCCTATGGCTCTGTACCCCTATCGACCTCCTCCACGCCCACAAGCTCTGCCATGGCTATCACCAAAGCTTGGATGCCTTCTCCCAGATCCTCGGCAGTCACCATGGCCCAATCAAAGGCCTTATCGCGGGCAAGTTCCGTTCCAATGGCAAGGAGCGAGCCAAGATTGATGAGTGGTTCCGATCCCGCGCCATAGATTAGCTTGAGAAGCTAAGTTATAATGATGGGCATATGAGCTTGCTGCCAACGTCCGTGCTCTGCTTCGTGCCCATGCTGCGCCTCGCCAAGTTCATGAACTGCCATTTCCCCCCTCCCCCTTAATGACGCGCCCGCTCTTTTTCTACCACGACTGAAGTACCTCGAGCTCGTCGCCATCCGCATCCCAAAGGATGACATGGAGTGCCTGCTCCGTGGCTGTACTGCACTCTAGTTCCTTTGTCTTCAGGCGATGAATTGGTCGAGTACCTTGCACATCACCTCCAGGACTCTCTGAACTATTTATGTGTGTTGCTGGTGCTGCAACGAGAGATCACAAAAGGCGGACCACAATATGGTCATCCAAGACACACCTTTGTTGGGGAACGCAGTAATTTCAAAAAAATTCCTATGCACACGTAAGATCTATCTAGGTGATGCATAGCAACGAGAGGGAAGAGTATAGTCCACGTACCCTTGTAGACCATAAGCGGAAGCGTTATGTCAACACGGTTGATGTAGTCGAACGTCTTCATGATCCTATCGATCCTAGCATCGAAGATACGACACCTCCGCGGTCTGCACCCGTTCAGCTTGGTGACGTCCCGTGAACTCTAGATCCAGCTGAGTGTCGAGGGAGAGTTTCGTCAGCACAACGGCGTGATGACGGTGATGATGAAGCTACTGGCGCAGGGCTTCTCCTAAGCACTGCAACGATATGACCGAGGTGGATTATGGTGGAGGGGGGCACCGCACATGGCTAAACAATATCAACTTGTGTGTTCTAGGGTACCCCTGCCCCCGTATATAAAGGAGCAAGGGGGAAGGCCGGACGGCCCTTGGGGCGCCCAAGGAGGGGAGGAATCCTCCTCCTAGTAGGAGTAAGATTCATCCTTTCCTAGTCCTACTAGGAGGGGGAAGGAAGGAGTGGGAGAGGGGAAGGAAAAGGGGGCGCCGCCCCCCTCCTAGTCCAATTCGGACTCAAGGGGGAGGGGGCGCGTGGCCTGCCCTGGCTGCCCCTCTCTCTCTCTCCACTAAGGCCCATCTAGGCCCATTTGTTCCCCCCCCCGGGGGGGGGGGTCCGGTAACCCTCCGGCACTCCGGTTTTATCCGAAACCACCCGGAACACTTACGGTGTCCGAATATAGCCGTACAATATATCAATCTTTATGTCTCGACCATTTCGGGACTCCTCTTCATGTCCGTGATCATATCCGGGACTTCGAACCACCTTCGGTACATCAAAACACATAAACTCATAATACCGATCATCACCGAACGTTAAGCGTGCAGACCCTACGGGTTCGAGAACTATGTAGACATGACCAAGACTCATCTCCGGTCAATAACCAATAGCGGAACATGGATGCTCATATTGGTTCCTACATATTCTACGAAGATCTTTATCGGTCAAACCGCATAACAACATACGTTGTTCCCTTTGTCATCGGTATGTTACTTGCCCGAGATTCGATCATCGGTATCACAATACCTAGTTCAATCTCGTTACCGGCAAGTCTCTTTACTCGTTTCCGTAATGCTACATCCCGTAACTAACTCATTAGTTAAATTGCTTGCAAGGCTTATAGTGATGTGCATTACCGAGAGGGCCCAGAGATACCTTTCCGATACACGGAGTGACAAATCCTAATCTCTATTTATGCCAACTCAACAAACACCATCGAAGACACCTGTAGAGCATCTTTATAGTCACCCAATTACGTTGTGACGTTTGATAGCACACTAAGTGTTCCTCCGGTATTCGGGAGTTGCATAATCTCATAGTCATAGGAACATGCATAAGTTATGGAGAAAGCAATAGCAACAAACTAAACGATCATCATGCTAAGCTAATGGATGGGTCAAGTCAATCACATCATTCTCTAATGATGTGATCCCGTTTATCAAATGACAAACTCTTTGTCCATGGCTAGGAAACTTAACCATCTTTGATCAACGAGCTAGTCAAGTAGAGGCATACTAGTGACACTCTGTTTGTCTATGTATTCACACATGTACTAAGTTTCCGGTTAATACAATTCTAGCATGAATAATAAACATCTATCTTGATATAAGGAAATATAAATAACAACTTTATTATTGCCTCTAGGGCATATTTCCTTCAGTCTCCTACTTGCACTAGAGTCAATAATATAGATTATATCGTAATGATTCTAACACTCATGTAGTCTTGGTGTTGATCATGTTTTGCTCGTGAGAGAGGCTTAGTCAATGGGTCTGCAACATTCAGATCAATATGTATCTTGCAAATCTCTATTTCTCCCTCCTTGACTTGATCGCGGATGGAATTGAAGCATCTCTTGATGTGCTTGGTTCTCTTATGAAATCTGGATTCCATTGCCAAGGCAATTGCACCAGTATTGTCACAAAAAAATTTTCATTAGACCCGATGCACTAGGTATGACACCTAGATCGGGTATGAACTCCTTCATCCAGAGTCCTTCATTTGCTGCTTCCGAAGCAGCTATGTACTCCGCTTCACATGTAGATCCCGCCACGACGCTCTGCTTGGAATTGCACCAAGTGACAGCTCCACCATTTAATAAAAATACGTATCTGGTTTGTGACTTAGAGTCATCTGGATCAGTGTCAAAGCTTGCATCGACGTAACCGTTTACGACGAGCTCTTTGTCACCTCCATAAACGAGAAACATATACTTAGTCCTTTTCAGGTATTTCAGGATGTTCTTGACCGCTGTCCAGTGATCCACTCCTGGATTACTTTGGTACCTCCCTGCTAAACTAATAGCAAGGCACACATCAGGTCTGGTACACAGCATTGCATACATGATTGAACCTATGGCTGAAGCATAGGGAATGACATTCATTTTCTCTCTATCTTCTGCAATTGTCGGGCATTGAGTCTGACTCAACTTCACACCTGGTAACACAGGCAAGAGCTCTTTCTTTGCTTGATCCATTTTGAACTTCTTCAAAACTTTATCAAGGTATGTGCTTTGTGCAAGTCCAATTAAGCGTCTTGATCTATCTCTATAGATCTTGATGCCCAATATATAAGCAGCTTCACCGAGGTCTTTCATTGAAAAATTCTTATTCAAGTATCCTTTTATGCTATTCAGAAATTTAGTATCGTTTCCGATTAACAATATGTCATCCACATATAATATCAGAAATTCTACAGAGCTCCCACTCACTTTCTTGTAAATACAGGCTTCTCCAAAAGTCTATATAAAACCATATGCTTTGATCACACTATCAAAGCGTATATTCCAACTTAGAGAGGCTTGCACCAGTCCATAAATGGATCGCTAGAGCTTGCACACTTTGTTAGCACATTTTGGATTGACAAAACCTTCTGGTTGCATCATATACAACTCTTCTTTAAGATATCCATTAAGGAATGCAGTTTTGACATCCATTTGCCAAATTTCATAATCATAAAATGCGGCAATTGCTAACATGATTCGGATGGACTTAAGCATCGCTACGGGTGAGAAGGTCTCATCGTAGTCAACTCCTTGAACTTGTCGAAAACCTTTCACAACAAATTGAGCTTTGTAGACAGTAATATTACCGTTAGCGCCAGTCTTCTTCTTGAAGATCTATTTATTCTCTATGGCTTGCCGATCATCGGGCAAGTCAACCAAAGTCCACACTTTGTTCTCATACATGGATCCCATCTCAGATTTCATGGCCTCAAGCCATTTTGCGGAATTTGGGCTCATCATCGCTTCCTCATAGTTTGTAGGTTCGTCATGGTCAAGTAACATGACCTCCAGAACATGATTACTGTACCACTCTGGTTGACCAACGAGGTTTGGTAGTAACTTGATCAGAAGTTTCATGATCATCATCATTAGCTTCCTCACTTACTAGTGTAGGAATCACTGGAACTGATTTCTGTGATGAACTACTTTCCAATAAGGGAGTAGGTACAATTAACTCATCAAGTTCTACTTTCCTCCCACTCACTTCTTTCGAGAGAAACTCCTTCTCTAGAAAGGATCCATTCTTAGCAAAGAATATCTTGCCTTCGGATCTGTGATAGAAGGTGTACCCAACAGTCTCCTTTGGGTATCCTATGAAGACACATTTCTCCGATTTGGGCTCGAGCTTATCAGGTTGAAGCTTTTTCACATAAGCATCGCAGCCCCAAACTTTAAGAAATGACAACTTGGGTTTCTTGCCAATCCACAGTTCATAAGGTGTCGTCTCGACGGATTTTGATGGTGCCCTATTTAATGTGAATGCAGCCGTCTCTAAAGCATAACCCCAAAACAATAGCGGTAAATTAGTGAGAGACATCATAGATCGCACCATATATAATAAAGTGCTGTTACGACGTTTATACACACCATTACGTTGTGGTGTTCCAGGTGGCGTGAGTTGTGAAAACTATTCCGCATTGTTTCAAATGAAGACCAAACTCATAACTCAAATATTCACCTCCATGATTAGATCGTAGAAACTTAATTTTATTGTTACGATGATTTTCCACTTCTATGAAATTCTTTGAACTTTTCAAATGTTTCAGACTTATGTTTCATCAAGTAGATATACCCATATCTACTTAAATCATCTGTGAAGGTAATAACGATACCCGCTACGAGCATCAACACTCATCGGACCGCATACATCAGTATGTATTATTTCCAACAAGTCTGTTGCTCACTCCATTGTTTCGAAGAACGGATTTTTAGTCATCTTGCCCATGAGGCATGGTTCGCAAGCATCAAGTGATTCCAGAAGTCCATCAGCATGGAGTTTCTTCATGCACTTTACACCAATATGACCTAAACGGCAGTGCCACAAATAAGTTGCACTATCATTATTAAACTTATATCTTTTGGCTTCAATACTATGAATATGTGTATCACTACTATCAAGATTCAGTAAAAACATACCACTCATAAAGGGTGCATGACCATAAAAGATATTATTCATATAAATAGAACAACCATTATTCTCTGATTTAAATGAATAACCGTCTCGCAGCAAACAAGATCCAGATATAATGTTCATGGTTAACGCTGGCACCAAATAACAATTATTTAGGTCTAAAACTAATCCCGAAGGTAGATGTAGAGGTAGCGTGCCAACGGCGATCACATCGAATTTGGAACCATTTCCCACGCGCATCGCCACCTCGTCCTTAGCCAATCTTCGCTTAATTCGTAGACCCTGTTTCGAGTTGCAAATATTAGCAACGGAACCAGTATCAAATACCCAGGCGCTACTACGAGCATTAGTAAGGTACACATCAATAACATGTATATCAAATATAACTTTCACTTTGCCATCCTTCTTCTCAGCCAAATACTTGGGGCAGTTCCGCTTCCAGTGACCAGTCCCTTTGTAGTAGAAGCACTCAGTCTCAGGCTTAGGTCCAGATTGGGCTTCTTCACTTGAGCAGCAACTTGCTTGTTGTTCCTTTTGAAGTTCCCCTTCTTCCCTTTACCCTTTTTCTTGAAACTGGTGGTCTTGTTAACCACCAACACTTGATGCTCCTTGATTTCTACCTCCACAGCCTTTAGCATTGCGAAGAGCTCGGGAATTGTCTTATCCATCCCTTGTATATTATAGTTCATCACAAAGCTCTTGTAGCTTGGTGGCAGTGATTGAAGAACTCTGTCAATGACACTATCATCAGGAAGATTAACTCCCAGCTGAGTCAAGTGGTTGTGGTACCCAGACATTATGAGTATATGTTCATTGACATAACTATTCTCCTCCATTTTGTAGCTGTAGAACTTATTGGAGACTTCATATCTCTCAATTCGGGCATTTGCTTGAAATATTAACTTCAACTCCTGGAATATCTCATATACTCCATGACGTTCAAAATGTCGTTGAAGTCCCGGTTCTAAGTCGTAAAGCATGGCACAGTGAACTATCGAGTAGTCATCAGCTTTGCTCTTCCAGGTGTTCACAACATCTGGCGTTGCTCGTGCAGCGGGTTTGTCACCTAGTGGTGCTTCCAGGACGTAATTCTTCTATGCAACAATGAGGATAATCGTCAAGTTACGGACCCAGTCCGTGTAACTGCTACCATCATCTTTCAACTTAGCTTTCTCTAGGAACGCATTAAAATTCAACGGAACAACAACACGACCATCTATCTACAACAACATAGACATGCAAAATACTATCAGGTACTAAGTTCATGATAAATTAAAGTTCAATTAATCAAATTACTTAAGAACTCCCACTAAGATAGAAACCCCTCTAATCATCTAAGTGGTCACGTGATCCATATCAACTAAATCATGTCTGATCATCACGTGAGATGGAGTAGTTTTCAATGGTGAACATCACTATGTTGATCATATCTACTATATGATTCACGCTCGACCTTTCGGTTTCAGTGTTCCGAGGCCATGTCTACATATGCTAGTCTCGTCAAGTTTAACCCGAGTATTCTGCGTGTGCAAAACTGGCTTGCACCTGTTGTATGTGAACGTAGAGCTTATCACACCCGATCATCACGTGGTGTCTCGGCACGACGAACTATAGCAACGGTGCATACTCAGGGAGAACGCTTGTACCTTGAAATTTAGTGAGATATCATCTTATAATGCCACTGTCGAACTAAGCAAAATAAGATGCATAAAGGATAAACATCACATGCAATCAATATAATTGATATGATATGGCCATCATCATCTTGTGCCTTTGATCTCCATCTCCAAAGCACTGTCATGATCACCATCATCACCGGCTTGACACCTTGATCTTCATAGAAGCATCGTTGTCGTCTCGCCAACTATTGCTTCTACGACTATCATTGCCGCTTAGTGATAAAGTAAAGCAATTACATGGCGATTGCATTTCATACAATAAAGCGACAACCATATGGCTCATGCCAGTTGACGATAACTCCGTTACAAAACATGATCATCTCATAAAATAAAATTTAGCATCATGTCTTGACCATATCACATCACAACATGCCCTGCAAAAACAAGTTAGACATCCTCTACTTTGTTGTTGCAAGTTTTACGTGGTTGCTACGGGCTGAGCAAGAACCGTTCTTACCTACGCATCAAAAGCCACAACGTGGTATAGTGATTTCTTTTTGATCTTCAGAAAGAACCATGTTCATTGAATCCGAATCAACTAAAGTTGGAGAAACTCACACCCACTAGCCACCTGTGTGGGAAGCATGTTGGTAGAACCAGTCTCGGGTAAGCGTACGCGCAATGTCGGTCTGAGCCGCTTCATCCAACAATACCGCTGAATCAACTAGTGACGGCAAGCAATATGTATATACCCATGCCCACAACTCCTTTGTGTTCTACTCGTGCATATAACATCTATGCATAGACCTGGCTCGGATGCCACTGTTGGGGAACGCAGTAATTTCAAAAAAAATTCCTACGCACACGCAAGATCTATCTAGGTGATGCATAGCAATGAGAGGGAAGAGAATAGTCCATGTACCCTTGTAGACCATAAGCGGAAGCATTATGACAACGCGGTTGATGTAGTCGAACGTCTTCACGATTCGACCGATCCTAGCACCGAAGATACGGGACCTCCGCAATCTGCACACATTTAGCTCGGTGATGTCCCGCGAACTCTAGATCCAGCTGAGTGTCGAGGTAGAGTTTCGTCAGCATGATGGTGTGATGACAGTGATGATGCAGCTACTGGCGGAGGGCTTCGCCTAAGCACTGCAACGATATGCCCGAGGTGGATTATGGTGGAGGGGGCACCGCACACAGCTAAACAATATCAACTTGTGTGTTCTAGGGTGCCCCTGCCCCCGTACATAAAGGAGCAAGGGGGGAGGCCGGCCGACCCTTGGGGCGCCCAAGGACGGGAGGAATCCTCCTCCTAGTAGGAGTAAGATTCATCCTTTCCTAGTCCTACTAGGAGGGGGAAGGAAGGAGTGGGAAAGGGGAATGAAAAGGGGGCGCCGCCCCCCTCCTAGTCCAATTCGGACTCAAGGGGGAGGGGGCGCGCGGCCTGCCCTGGCTGCCCCTCTCTCTCTCCACTAAG
>NC_041392.1:281005233-281011486 GCF_002162155.2 Triticum dicoccoides | reverse complement strand
CCCCGAGGGGGGGGGGTTCCGGTAACCCTCTAGCACTCCGGTTTTATCCGAAACCACCTGGAACACTTACGGTGTCCGAATATAGCCGTTCAATATATCAATCTTTATGTCTCGACCATTTCGAGACTCCTCTTCATGTCTGTGATCATATCCGGGACTCCGAACCACCTTTGGTACATCAAAACACATAAACTCATAATACCGATCATCACCGAACGTTAAGCGTGTGGACCCTACGGGTTCGAGAACTATGTAGACATGACCAAGACTCATCTCTGGTCAATAACCAATAGCGGAACATGGATGCTCATATTGGTTCCTACATATTCTACGAAGATCTTTATCGGTCAAACCGCATAACAACATACGTTGTTCCCTTTGTCATCGGTATGTTACTTGCCCGAGATTCGATCGTCGGTATCTCAATACCTAGTTCAATCTCGTTACAAGAAAGTCTCTTTACTCGTTTCCGTACTGCTAGATCCCGTAACTAACTCATTAGTTACATTGCTTGCAAGGCCTATAGTGATGTGCATTACCGAGAGGGCCCAGGGATACCTTTCCGATACATGGAGTGACAAATCCTAATCTCGAGCTATGCCAACTCAACAAACACCATCGGAGACACCTGTAGAGCATCTTTATAGTCAACCAGTTACGTTGTGACGTTTGATAGCACACTAAGTGTTCCTCCGGTATTCGGGAGTTGCACAATCTCATAGTCATAGGAACATGTATAAGTTATGGAGAAAGCAATAGCAACAAACTAAACGATCATCATGCTAAGCTAATGGAGGGGTCAAGTCAATCACATCATTCTCTAATGTTGTGATCCCGTTTATAAAATGACAACTCTTTGTCCATGGCTAGGAAACTTAACCATCTTTGATCAACGAGCTAGTCAAGTAGAGGCATACTCATGACACTCTGTTTGTCTATGTATTCACACATGTACTAAGTTTCCGGTTAATACAGTTCTAGCATGAATAATAAACATTTATCATGATATAAGGAAATATAAATAACAACTTTATTATTTCCTCTAGGGCATATTTCCTTCAACCTTCACTTGAGAGATTACTTGTAGTTGATCAACAAGGTCCAACAAGAATCAATATCATTTTTGCGCTGAAATTGAAAGTGGTGGGCTACTCGTCTGTCAAATACTACAACTTTTAGGTACAACAGTCGCCTCATATACCTCTCCTTCTTGATATCAATGTTATTTCTAGTTTTGAATATGTATGTTCGTCTGTCATCCAGTGAAGCTTCACCCAGACTCTGGGCATAGTGAAGGTCTTGGCAGTAGAATCTGTCGTCCCCAACCTGGACCAAGTTTTCAGTTGCCTGAGATGCTTTCCGTGCCTGAAGAAGCTGTATATTGAGGTGATGTTCCTTTCTTGTTAAATGTTAACCATAAGGGAGTTCAATTCTTTGCACCTTTTCCCAAGTTTACAATGACAATGTACTATGATTTCTGAAGGAATTTTGGAGGATTTTAGGACATACACCCCCACCCCATATTGGTTGCTTCATTCATATGGTTACAATCGTCCATAAGCATTTCTCCTTTGGATTCATTTGTACTAGTTTTCTTAGGGAATTTTTCATCCAATCCAACCTCTTGTGAAGAAGGCTACATGTTTCTAGATTGTAATCAAATTAATGCCCATGTTAATCATGCCAGATCGAAGATGGCATGTTGGTGCATTTTACAAATCCTGCAAACCAAATGGGCGTGTAGCAGTGTTCAAAACTGCATGTAGGCACTAACTGTAACACCCTGGATGTAACTTACCATATTTGTAACTCCGACTCTGCCATTTTTTGCTTTAAGTTATGAGATTTGTGGCTGGGTTCTTGTCTTTGTTTTGCATTTTGTTCATGTCATGCATTTCATATCATGTCATCATGTGCATCTCATTTGCATATGTGTTCGTCTCATGCATCCGAGCATTTTCCCCGTTGTCCGTTTTGCAATCCGACACTCCTATGTCCTCCGACGCCCCCTTTTACCTCTTTTCATGAGCGGGTGTTAAACTTTCTCAGAATGGACCGAGATTTTCCAGGCGGCCTTGGTACACCACCGGTAGACCGCTTGTCGAGTTTCGTGCCATTTGGAGTCCTTTTGATACTCCAGCGGTTAACCGGGGAACCGTAAAGGCCTCATGTGTGTTGCGGCCCAACACCCCTCCAAAGTGGCCCAATAACCCATCCAAACCACTCCCATGTCCTACGTCGTCGGATCACGATCACGTGGCCGAAAACCGCACTCCATTTGGACACTCTTACCTCCTTCTAGGGCTAAATATGTGCAACCCTCTCCAAATTTCGGGCAAAACCCTAGTCTTCTCCTCCCTCTCGCCCGACGGACATGTCCGCGCGCCGCCGGACAAAACCCGCCGCCGCCCCACACCAGTGAGACGCCGCCAAGTGGTGAGCGCCGCCGCCTCCCGCGCTGGCCCGCTCGGGCCCGAGGCCGGCCCCCGCGACCCATCTCCCCCGCGCCAAGCTCCCGTCGCCCCGCCACCGCACCAGATCCCGCGCCGGCCGCCGCATTCCCCGCCGACCCTCGCCGGCGCCGCCGCGAGCTTGCCGCGCAGCCGCGCTCCTCCGCCACCGCGGGCCGCCACTGCCTCGTCGCTTCGCCTCCGACGCCGGTCGCCGCGCCGAGCACCGGATCCGGCTGGCTCCCCTCACCGGCGAGTTCCTCCATCCTCTCCGGTCATCTTCTCCACCAATTCCGGCGAGATCCCGGCTGCCTCGACTTCCGTGCACCGAACCCTAGATCTATCTTTTGAGGTAGTTTTTCTGCTAAGTCCCTAATGTTTTCAGCCCCCGTTCTTCATGCCATAACTCCTCATCCGTAGATCCGTTTTGCATGCATATATATCAAAATGTTCATCATGATGTGCTCTTCATTTTGTTCCATTGTGACATGCTTGTTTGATTCCATCTTGATGCCCAAATCTCTGATGCAAGAGTGCTATAAAATATTAGGTCCTGATTCTTAGCAGAGTATGAGCATTTGTCATTTTTGTCACATTTGTTGTGTGCTGCATATGGGCATGAGCTCTACATGTGTTTTGATATATGCCATGCCATCTTTATAGGGGTGTATGCCATGTATTTTTGTGATCAATTTGGTGACTAGCACAAGCATGCAAAGTAGCTCTCGTGATATTGCTGATTTCAGAGACTTAGAATTTCACTAAGTCATTGCTCTACTGTTATTTTTATGCCATGTATTCATGTTGCTACAGTGAGATCCATGCTTCTTTTGAGTATCTTCAGTAAGGATGTTTTGGACATATGGTTATGCACTATCCATCCATGCCCATGTTTGCATTTATGGAGTGCTCTAGCATGACTTTATCTTGCTCTACTGTCAGGACCCCGACTCGATGTCACATCGATCTAGCTTGTAACACCTCATATCACTTTGCGGCCTCACGCACGGTATCCCCACGGGTGTCGCCTTACCTTTGCCCGGGACCGTTTGCGCCTTTTGGCTCACGTATATGATAGTGTCGCTAGCATCCATATGATAAAGAGCCCGGGCTGACATGACTAGTCGTAAACCCAAAGTGGCACAGACTTACAAGGACAGGCATCCATGACCCAGCTTCGAACGTGTCGGTCATCAGCAAGTGGGTCCGGGCTGTAGCACTGGGCTAGCAGGACTCCGGTAAACCGGGCTGTAGCGGGCTAGCAGGACTCCGGTACTCAATGCGTGACATTTCCCCGAAGGGACAGACACCGGAACGAAGAAGGACACATGCCGGCCAGCCTAAGTGTTCCAGAGCAGTAGCAAGCTACCATGGCTCAGTGTAACACTAGGAGACATTTCCCGGTAAGAGAGGCTACTAAGGATAAACAACTAGATAGTCAGATCCCACACATACCAAGCATTTCAATCATACACACAATATGCTCGATATGTGCAAACACAACAAGGCATCACAACATGACTCTATGACACAAGTACTTTATTTAAGGCTCAGAGAGCCATACATAACATACACAAAGGTATGGGTCACACGACCCAGCATTCAAGTCATACAGTCATACAAACCAGCAGCGGAAGTAACTTGTCTGAGTACAGACAACTAGTAAAATAAAAGAGGCTTGGAAAGCCTAGCTATACTACGAGGTCCTTCACAAGCTCAGGATCACCACCTGGGCCTTAGCCTACTCATTGATGTCAACGTCTACGTAGAACCCATCAGAAGGGGTTGCAGCGTCTTCTGTAAAAATGTAAATTATAGCAACATGAGTACAAAGGTACTCAGCAAGACTTATATCAGGTCCTACATACATGCATATTATCAAGAAGGGTTGGTGGAGTTATTGCAGCAAGCCAGCTTTGACTCTTGGCTAGGCTAACCTACGAGACTCCAATTTGAAAAGGTTTTGCGCACACGAGTCCACTACTCACCACTTCAATACACTACCGAGGATCCACCCCCGTCTTCCTGCGGAAGAGCCATCCTCGGCACTCACACTTATCTTGAGGCTTTTAGTAGTTTCCATTTACTTGTCTATGAACTGTATAGGCAACCAAGTAGTCCTTTACCGCGGATGCGGCTATTCGAATAGATCATGATAACCCTGCAGGGGTGTACTTTTTCATACACGCTCTCACCACTTACCGTCGTTTACACGACGTGTACTCGGCAACCTTCAAGCGGAAGCCCAACGTGGGTGTCGGCCACGACCTACCTAACCACCTAAGCCTCCAGTCCAGGTTTATCGCCTATCCAGGTTCCATCCGCAGGGAGTCCGGCCGAGGTTTCCCATACGGCCCCGAACGATGTGAACAGGGTTCCCGAGATACCTAACGGGTATTCGGTACACCCGGCCACGTACCTACCGCATCACAGCCCACCCCTACGGTCAGCGCTGTCCACGGCCTCCAGTAGGCTACAAACACCAGAAACTACTTGCAACTCCTGGACGGAGAACTAGGGTGAATAAGAAGCCGAGAGGGTCCATTGGTCTCGGGCCCAATGCATGGTAGTAGCTGATTCTTAAATCACACATACAGATCTCAGTGCTTAAGGTCGGCTTCAATGAAACAACCCACCATGTACTCCTACATGGCCTCTCATCGATACCTTTACCAAATCGTGTTCACCACACCACTCTCATTACTGACATAATCATTTCACTCTAGCCCATCACCCAGATGAACCAGACCTGACACTACTCTAAGCATAGCAGGCATGGCAAGGTAGGAACAACACATACATATGGCTCAATCAACTCCTACACATGCTAGTGGGTTTCATCTAGTTACTGTGGCAATGACAGGTCATGCAGAGGAAGTGGGTTCAACTACCGTAGCACACAGCAGTTTGAAACGCGTTGTCTTAATGCAGTAAAAGAGAGCAGGAGCGAGAACATGGGATTGTATCGATATGATCAAATGGTTGGTTGCTTGCCTGATGGTTCGATGCACTGATACGGTTCTTCGTTAGGGTAATCACGGTACTCCTCGGGGGCAGAACCTGCCGCAAAGAACACCGATACACAACCATCACCAAACAATGTGCAACAATATGATGTATGCATGAAACATAGCAATATGAGTGTGTTGGGCTAATGCAGCTAAGACCAGAAGGGTTTGAACCAATTTGAATCAAAGATTCAAATTTCAAACTCAAGCATGGCCCTTTAAAGTGTTTTTTCCTTGTTCTGTATTAAACATCAGGTTAACTTGTTTAATCATGCATGAAAATAGTACAGATGGATAGATTGGATTTTTCTGATCATTTTTCATATATAATTTGTCTGATTTGGAGTTACAGAATAAAAGTTATGAATTTTTGAAGTTTAAACTATATTATGGAATTTCCTATATTAGATTAATTCCAGAAAATCAATTATGGCGTCAGCCTGACGTCAGTGTGACGTCAGCAGGTCAACGGAACACGTCCGGGTCAAACCTGACAGTGGGTCCCGCGTGTCAGTGTGATTAGATTAATTAAAGTTTAATTAAAACTAAACCTGTTTAATTAACAGGGCTGGGCCCCACCTGTCATTGACTCAGGGGAGTCAACCAGGGCCCACCCGTGGTCAAACCCGGGTCGGCTGCACCGGCGTTTAGCCGCCGGCGAGCCCGACGCGGCGGCGGAAGTGGTTTTGGCCGTTTCGGCCACCAAATGGGTCGCGGAGACCACCGGAGTGGAGCTGAGGACGAGCCGCAGCTCTTGGTGGAGTCCGTTGGGGTCGGGGTGGCCGGAGTTGGCGC
>NC_041392.1:280996910-281004315 GCF_002162155.2 Triticum dicoccoides | reverse complement strand
CGGCGGGGAGCACGGCTACGACGAAGGCACGGCGATGGTGGCGTCGGTCATGGCGGGGAAGCGCGAGGGGGAGGAGCTGGAGAGGAGAGGGGGTGTCTGGGGGGTTCGGGGGAGCGAGGGAGGCCGATCCACGACGTCACCGGGCGAGGGGAGCGGCGAGGCGGCGAGCAGGTGCGTGGCGCACGCTGCGGTCGCCGTCGGGCACCTGCCTGCCTGCCTGGCCGGCAAGCAGCTCACTGGAGCGGCGCTGGGCTGGGCCGGCAGGTGGGCCGGGTGCTGGGCGCCAGGTAAGTTTTTTCCATTTCTTTCTGTTTTCTGTTTTTTTAATACTTCTGCAACTTTGTTGAATTAAATAAAATACTTAGGCTACTCCTAAAATCACCAAACTACTCCTGGTCCATAGTTGGATTAGTTCCAACATGAAACATTTTAGTTTGGAGATATTTGAGCATTTAAATATTTTATATAATTTTAAATGCCCAAATTCAAATATTTATGATTTAATTCAAAAACCCTAAGATGGCCTAGGAAAATGTGCATCACCTTTGGCAGAGGTTCTGAACCAAGACAAAAATGATGGGCATTTTAGAAGGGCATTTCAGGTTCATTGAAAAAGTTTTTTAGTAAACCCTAGTTGGTTTCAGAGGGGGCTGGGGGTTCTGTCATCCCCATTTCAGGTTTCTGGTGAAAGAATAAACATGATGCAACACTCTAATGCATGACTAGCTAGGGTGTGACAACTCACCCCCACTCAAAAGAATCTCGTCCCGAGATTTGGGTTCCTCCGGGAAGAAGGCGGGATACTCAAGTCGAAGACGATCCTCCCTTTCCCAAGTTGCTTCATCCTCAGAATGGTGCGACCATTGAACTTTGAGAAACTTGATATTATGACGTCGAGTGGTACGCTCGGCCTGATCGAGGATACGAATGGGGTACTCTTGATATGTAAGATTATCTTGGAGATCAAGCGTTTCGTGGTCCACTCCACGGATAGGATCCGAAAAGCAACGCCTGAGTTGAGAAACGTGGAAGACATCATGGACTCTGGAGAGGTGCGGAGGTAGTTCCAACTGGTAGGCAACTTCTCCTCGCTTAGCGAGAATGCGAAAGGGTCCAATGTAACGAGGAGCCAATTTGCCTTTGATACCGAAACGATGGGTTCCCTTCAGAGGGGTAACCCGAAGATAAGCCTTCTCGTCAACCTCGAAAGTCATAGCCTTATGTTTTCGGTCATATTGACTCTTTTGACGAGATTTGGCTGTTTTCAACTTTTCACGAACGATGCGAACTTGCTCTTCTGCTTCCTGAATCATATCCGGGCCAAAGAATTGTCTTTCCCCGGTCTCTGACCAGTTAAGGGGTGTTCGACACCGTCGTCCATAGAGAACTTCAAAAGGGGCTTTACCCAAGCTAGATTGATAGCTGTTGTTGTAAGCAAATTCAGCAAATGGAAGGCATTTCTCCCAATCCATTCCGAATGAGATAACAGAGGCTCGAAGCATGTCTTCTAGAATCTGGTTGACGCGTTCCACTTGACCACTCGACTGAGGGTGGAAAGCGGTGCTAAAGGAGAGACGGGTTCCCATAGCATTTTGGAAACTTTCCCAAAATCGAGAGGTGAAAATACTTCCTCGATCTGAGTTAATTTCCAAAGGAACACCATGGAGAGACACTATCCGGGAGATGTATAAGTCTGCCAATTGACTAGCGGTTATATTCTCACGAACAGGTAGGAAATGGGCTACTTTGGAAAGACGATCGACAACGACAAAGATAGCATTATTCCCTCTCTTGGTCCTGGGAAAACCGGTAATGAAATCCATACCAATTTTATCCCATTTCCATTCAAGAATAGCTAAGGGTTGAAGGGTGCCAGCAGGCCGTTGATGCTCTGCTTTTACACGATGACAGACGTCGCAATTAGCAATATACTGAGCAATTTCTCTCTTCATCCTAGTCCACCAGAACCTCTGGCGTAGGTCCTGATACATCTTAGTACTACCGGGATGAATGGTGAGAGGAGATTCATGAGCCTCCTTAAGGATCAATCGCCTCAGGTTTCGCACTTTGGGAACCACTAGTCGATTCCCGAAGTATACGACCCCTTGATCATTAATGGAGAAATAGTTCACAATTCCTTTCTTGATGTTTCTCTTGATGCGGGAGATTCCTGGATCTACCTTCTGTGCTTTGATGATCTGGTCCGTAAGGGTAGGTTTCGCCACCAAGGTGGAAAGAAAACCTTGAGGAACAATGTGAAGGTTAAGCTTCCGAAATTCCTCATGGAGAAGCGGTTGACTTTGTTGTAACATTAGGTTGTTACAATAAGATTTACGACTTAGCGCATCAGCCATGACGTTGGCTTTCCCTGGGGTGTAAGTTATTCCTAAGTCGAAATCTGTGATCAACTCAACCCAACGTCTTTGCCTGAGATTCAAATCCGGTTGGGTGAAAATGTACTTCAGACTTTGGTGATGAGTGAATATTTCGCATCGGTTACCGAGGAGGTAATGTCGCCAGGTCTTAAGTGCATAGACTACGGCTGCAAGCTCTAGATCATGAGTAGGATAATTCTCCTCATGTGGGTGCAATTGTCGTGAAGCGTAAGCAATTACGTGTCGATCTTGCATGAGAATGCAACCTAGTCCTTGTCGCGAAGCGTCGCAGTAGATAACAAAGTCCTTAGAGAAGTCTGGCGGTACCAGAACGGGAGCAGAAGTCAGGCGTCTTTTCAGTTCCTGAAAGTTGTGCTCACATTGTGGAGTCCATTCAAACTTTTTATCCTTCTTAAGGAGTTCGGTTAGAGGTTTAGCAACTTTGGAGAAGTTCTCGACAAAGCGACGACAATAGCTCGCTAGGCCAAGGAAACTCCGAACTTGCTTGACCGATTCAGGTGGAGTCCAATTAAGGACGGCTTGAACTCGCTCAGGGTTAACAGCAATACCTTTACCAGATATTACATGACCCAGATAGGTCACTTCTGATAACCAAAATTCACATTTGGAAAACTTGGCATAAAGGCGGTGCTCTCGAAGTTTCTTCAACACTAGCCTTAGATGTTCGGCATGTTCTTCCTCGTTCTTGGAGTAGATGAGTATATCATCTAGGTAAACCACGACGAATTTATCCAAATACTCCATGAAGATTGAGTTCATTAACCGAGAAAAGGTGGCTGGAGCGTTGGTTAAACCGAAAGACATGACGGTGTACTCGTATTGGCCATAACGAGTAACAAAGGCCGTTTTAGGAATGTCCCCGTTTCTGATTTTGATTTGATGGTAGCCCAACCTCAAATCCATCTTGGAGAAGACTGAGGATCCAGCGAGCTGATCATACAGGTCGTTGATCCTGGGAAGCGGATATTTGTTCTTGATTGTGACCAAATTGACAGGTCGATAATCTACAACCATCCGGTCCGTACCATCCTTCTTCTTGACGAATAGGACGGGGCAAGCCCACGGAGATGAACTAGGTCGGATGAAACCCTTTTTCAAGGACTCATCGAGTTGTTTCTTAAGCTCGGCTAGTTCTAGTGGTGCCATCTTATAGGGTCTTCTAGCAAGCGGAACGGTTCCTGGAATGAGGTCTATTACGAACTCAACATCCCTGTCAGGTGGAACACCTGGCAATTCCTCTGGGAAGACATCCGGGAAGTCACGGACTACCGGAACGTCCTCAAGGTCTGGCAAAGGGCTGGCGTTAAGAGAATATAATTGTCGCTTGGCTAATCGGGTCAAGACATTGACTATCTTCCCCGAAGGATGAGTGAGTTGAACAGTCCCAGAGAAGCAATCAATTTTGGCATGATGGGCTGACATCCAGTCCATACCCAAAATGATATTAATATCTGAAAATTTGAGAGCTATCAAAGATGCAAGGAAAACAAGTCTGTCGACTTGGATTTCATTTCCATAACTTACCCTGGAGGTCTGCCATCTAGAACCGGGAGTAGAAATTTCCATAGTGGATGGCATGTTACAGAATGCGGTGTTATGCAAACGAGCATAGTTCTCGGATATAAATGAATGAGAGGCTCCTGTATCGAAAAGAACAGATGCCGGGTGGCAATTAACAAGGAGCGTACCGAGAACGACGTTGGGATCCTCTTGAGCTTCTTCGGCAGAGATACAGTTGACATGGCCACGTGTAGCGGTGGCCGGCTTGGCGTGGAACACTTTCCCTGTCGGCTTGCCACGGCCAACAGCTTTAGCAGATTGGTTGGGGTTGGTCTGGGGACACTCACGCATATAGTGGCCAGATTCCCCACACTTGAAACAAGTCACGGAACTGGTACGTGGAGGAGCATTGTTGGTTGGACCCCCATAGGGCTTGGCTGGTGCAGACTGTTGAACAGGGCGAGGCGCTTGGAAAGATGGCCTCAGTGTGAACCTGGGTGGCAGGGCGGTGTTGGGCACCCACACGCGGCGCTTCTGAGGACCAGCACCGGATGAGGAACCCATGCCACGGCCATGCTTGCGTGTTGCGTCATAGTCAGTCTGACCAGTCTCAGCACTAATGGCCTTGTTAACAAGTTTCTGAAAAGATGTGCACTCATGCAGACGGAGGTCGCGGCGAAGCTCAGGACTAAGTCCCTTACGGAACCTTGCTTGCTTCTTGGCATCAGTTGAAACTTCCTCAGTTGCATATCGTGCGAGGTTACCGAACTCCCTGCTGTAGGCATCCACAGAGAGTCGGCCCTGAGTGAAACTGCAAAATTCCTCACGTTTACGGTCCATGAGACCCTCCGGAATGTGATGTTCACGGAAAGCCTCGCTGAATTCAGCCCAGGTAGTGACATGGCCCGCTGGGCGCATAGCTCCATAATTCTCCCACCATAGACTGGCGGGGCCTTCAAGATGATATGCAGCAAAGGTGACCTTGTCAGCCTCCGCTACCAGCGCGGAACACAGTTTGTGAGAAATACTGCGAAGCCAGTCATCAGCGTCGAGAGGCTCGACGGAGTGGTGGAACATGGGTGGATGTAACTTGATGAAATCACTGAGTGACACCACGTTAGTCCTCTGATGGTGTGCCGTGTTCTGTTCAATACGCTCCAACAAACGGTTGGTCTCCCGCTTGTTTCTTTCGGCTTCCATCATAACCTCGGCTAGGGAAGGAGGATGAGGCAGATTTGCATTCCTGACTTCACTGCCTTCGGCCTGCTCTTGAGGGGCAGGGTTAGTGCGCGTGTTGACCATCCTAGGTAAACAAGACAATGATTTAGTCAGAATGATAAAATTCCGACATAGGATACAGAATGTAAGGAATAACTCGGAATGCAAGATGATCATCCCTATGACATGGTAGATACAGAAACTGCTTCTTTATTCCATCGTCATACACACCATACAGGGTTTAGTACAAGACCAAACAAGGTACTATTACGGTGAAAAGAGGATTACATCTCATCGGAGGCATTCCCAGCTCCTATACATTATTTTTCTACACCTCCGGAAGGCGATACAAACTAGGTCATATCCCACGAGTCACGCAGGACGATAGCCGACACAACTAACACGAACTAGTGATACTACTACTAACTCAGACCGATCCGTAGTAGTCCTCGTAGAAGTCACCTCCATAGCCTGGAAGCTCAACATGATCATCCGGAAACAGACGATCTCGCGGAGCTTGTGGACCATAGGGACTAGGATGAGGTCTTGGACCAACAGACGGTGGCCTGCGGGGACCGCGAGGTGGGGTGATGCCTCCTACATCAGGCCAACCCATCACGTCTGGCAGAGCAGATCTCACAGGATAGAGATCGCGCATATCCGAATATCCAGCTTGCACCGCCGGTGCAAACCGAGTCAATGTGGCCCAATGGTCAGCACGGGTATTGAAGAGCTCTAACCTCAAGGCCCGATTTTCACGGTCCTTATCCTCGAGCATCTCAGCAGTGGTGCGAGTCCGTGAATCCTCCTGGGTGGGGTCAGCATAGATAGCCTGGAGATACCCTTGTGCTCCCGGAAGTGATCCTCGCATATACCGGAAGTCAGAGTCCCGAAATAGGCCAGACCTGACTCGCATGATGGTCATCATAGAGTAGGCGGCGTCCTGCACAGCCATCTCAATAGTAACCCCGAGTCCATAGGAGCAGTGAAGGGGCTCGGTGGACCCAGGATAAGATGGAAATATCCTGACAGTGCAGAGATACTGGCTTTGATTAAAGTCTCGGAATTGCTCTTCGACCGTGTACTCAGGATACCAACGGTATCCAGCCTCAGTCATTACCCTGACCAACATGGCGGTATGACCGGGTACATCTAGGCATCGAGTCAGGCGAACCACTTGATTGAGGTCGCGAGTGGCCATCTGAAAACACAATCATAATGCAAAGGCATTAGAATTTCTAGCAAAATTTCGGCAGCATAACAGCTGTAAATGCTCAAGAAGGATTTTGAGACATTTGACAAAGGATTTCATTCACACTCAACATCATCATATCAAAGTTCTGAGTCCATCCTAGCAACATAATGTGGTAGTAGAACTGAACTAGGCTTGTAACCATCAAACCTATAAGGTACTACTGATTAGTAACACATGATCCTGATAGAGAGAATAGATCCTAATTCCTTAACCCCCGGTGGAAGAATAGACTGACTCAGATCAGAATGTCATAAGATAAAGGAGTAAAAAAAGAGCCTTACGTTCCAACCCACAAACAATTCCCCTACATATAACTAAAGAATTTCTAGACTCAACATCGACCAGTTTGGCTTGGAGAACCTACAGGCAGTCCGGCTCTGATGCCAACGCTGTCAGGACCCCGACTCGATGTCACATCGATCTAGCTTGTAACACCTCATATCACTTTGCGGCCTCACGCACGGTATCCCCACGGGTGTCGCCTTACCTTTGCCCGGGACCGTTTGCGCCTTTTGGCTCACGTATATGATAGTGTCGCTAGCATCCATATGATAAAGAGCCCGGGCTGACATGACTAGTCGTAAACCCAAAGTGGCACAGACTTACAAGGACAGGCATCCATGACCCAGCTTCGAACGTGTCGGTCATCAGCAAGTGGGTCCGGGCTGTAGCACTGGGCTAGCAGGACTCCGGTAAACCGGGCTGTAGCGGGCTAGCAGGACTCCGGTACTCAATGCGTGACATTTCCCCGAAGGGACAGACACCGGAACGAAGAAGGACACATGCCGGCCAGCCTAAGTGTTCCAGAGCAGTAGCAAGCTACCATGGCTCAGTGTAACACTAGGAGACATTTCCCGGTAAGAGAGGCTACTAAGGATAAACAACTAGATAGTCAGATCCCACACATACCAAGCATTTCAATCATACACACAATATGCTCGATATGTGCAAACACAACAAGGCATCACAACATGACTCTATGACACAAGTACTTTATTTAAGGCTCAGAGAGCCATACATAACATACACAAAGGTA
>NC_041392.1:280963157-280994336 GCF_002162155.2 Triticum dicoccoides | reverse complement strand
AGCGGCGGAGCTCCTGGACACGATGAGAGGACGCACGGGCGGCGGGGAGCACGGCTACGATGAAGGCACGGTGATGGTGGCGTCGGTCATGGCGGGGAAGCGCGAGGGGGAGGAGCTGGAGAGGAGAGGGGGTGTCTGGGGGGTTCGAGGGAGCGAGGGAGGCCGATCCACGACGTCACCGGGCGAGGGGAGCGGCGAGGCGGCGAGCAGGTGCGTGGCGCACGCTGCGGTCGCCGTCGGGCACCTGCCTGCCTGCCTGGCTGGCAAGCAGCTCGCTGGAGCGGCGCTGGGCTGGGCCGGCAGGTGGGCCGGGTGCTGGGCGCCAGGTAAGTTTTTTCCATTTCTTTCTGTTTTCTGTTTTTTTAATACTTCTGCAACTTTGTTGAATTAAATAAAATACTTAGGCTACTCCTAAAATCACCAAACTACTCCTGGTCCATAGTTGGATTATTTCCAACATGAAACATTTTAGTTTGGAGATATTTGAGCATTTAAATATTTTATATAATTTTAAATGCCCAAATTATTTATGATTTAATTCAAAAACCCTAAGATGGCCTAGGAAAATGTGCATCACCTTTGGCAGAGGTTCTGAACCAAGACAAAAATGATGGGCATTTTAGAAGGGCATTTCAGGTTCATTGAAAAAGTTTTTTAGTAAACCCTAGTTGGTTTCAGAGGGGGCTGGGGGTTCTGTCATCCCCATTTCAGGTTTTTGGTGAAAGAATAAACATGATGCAACACTCTAATGCATGACTAGCTAGGGTGTGACATCTACTTTTGCTATAAAATGTTCCTGGCAGATTGTTTACGTGTTAATCAAGTTTGCCATGATTGTTGTAGTTGATCCATGCATGCTATGAACTTGTTCTTCCTTTGGTTAGCTTCATGATCATGTCTTATTGCTGCTAGTATTCTTAGTTTGTCATGCAAGGCTTTGTGATGAGTGAATCGAGCTCGCAAAGATGCCTTCATAATTCTGTTTTGCCATGCACAGTTTTCTGCTAAGTCTGAATCTGTTGACGAAACGTTCTATGTTTACATGAGTGTCATAATATCTTCTGTGACTTTTTGGCTCTTGATCAGTAAGGGACTTTTGTTCTATGCTTTGAGTAGATTCATACCATGCCTTGTTTTTCTATGATATATTCCTGTAGCATGTTGTTAGCTTGCTCTAAACATGTCTTCGTGATGTTAATTTCTGGCATGTTGTTATTTTCACTAAGTCTGTGATGCTGATATATTTTGCACTTTTGCCATGCTTGTTTGAACCTGCTCTTGTGTGATTTAGCCGTAGCTCAGTGTTCATATTTTGTCAAGCATCTTGAGTAGATCACTGCCATGTGCTTTGTGGCTATGTTGGAGTGCAGTAGCTTAGTTTCTTGTTGCATTCTAGATGGCATTGTGCTGTTAATCGCAGAATTGTGCCATTCTTGTTTTGCTTGCCATTTACAAACCGTGCATCTGATTCTGGTGATCTTTATATCGATTTCAACCGAAATCAACTCATCTTTCCAGCGGCGCACTTGGTTTGCCAAGTTGATGCCTGGATCAATCTTTTCTTTCCGAAGCACGCATATGCATTGCATATCACATCCCGCATATCATGCCATGTTTAGCATCATGTTGCTTGCGCATTGCACCATGATTGATTGTTGGTATTTTGCTTGTGTGCTTGCCTTAGGTAGAGCTGGGAGACGAGTACGTGATCGAGGAACCCATTGAGTACGCTTACGAGGATCAAGCTTTCGTCAACTCAGAGAACTTTGCAGGCAAGATGACCATACCCTCGAAATCACTTCTATCTTTGCTTGCTAGTTGCTCGCTCTTTTGCTATGCCGCGATACATACCACTTGATATATCATGCCTCGCATATTGCCATGCCAAGCCTCTAACGCACCTTTCCTAGCAAACCGTTGTTTGGCTATGTTACTGCTTTGCTCAGCCCCTCTTATAGTGTTGCTAGTTGCATGTGAAGATGGAGCTTGTTCCTTGTTGGAACATGGTTATTGTTGGGATATCATTATTATATCTTGTTTACTTTAATGCATCTATATACTTGGTAAAGGGTGGAAGGCTCGACCTTATGCCTGGTGTTTTTGTTCCACTCTTGCCGCCCTAGTTTCCGTCATACCGGTGTTATGTTCCTTAATTTTGCGTTCCTTACGCGGTTGGGTTATAATGGGAACCCCTTGACAGTTCGCATTGAATAAAACTCCTCCAGCAAGGCCCAACCTTGGTTTTACCATTTGCCACCTAAGCCTTTTTCCCTTGGGTTCCATGGACTCAAGGGTCATCTTTATTTTAAACCCCCGGGCCAGTGCTCCTCTGAGTGTTGGTACAAAACAGAGCCACTTGAAGCGCACCTCGGTGAAACTTGAGGGTTGATTTTAGTTGTACGTAGTGTTCATCCGGTGTGCCCTGAGAACGAGATATGTGCAGCTCCTATCGGGATTTGTCGGCACATCGGGCGGCTTTGCTGGTCTTGTTTTACCATTGTCGAAATGTCTTGTAACTGGGATTCCGAGTCTGATCGGGTCTTCCTAGGAGAAGGAACATCCTTCGTTGACCGTGAGAGCTTGTGATGGGCTAAGTTGGGACACCCCTGCAGGGTTTTGAACTTTAAAAAGCCGTGCCCGCGGTTATGGGAGGATGTGAATTTGTTAATGTCCGGTTGTAGAGTACTTGACGCATAACTTAATTAAAATGAACCAACTGCGTGTGTAGCCGTGATGGTCTCTTTTCGGCGGAGTCCGAGAAGAGAACACAGTCTCGTGTTTTGCTTGAACGTAAGTAGTTTCAGGATCACTTCTTGATCATTTTAGCTTCTCGACCGTGCTTTGCTTCTCTTCTCGCTCTCTTTTGCGTAAGTTAGCCACCATACATGCTAGTGCTTGCTGCAGCTCCACCTTACTACCTTTCCTACCCATAAGCTTAAATAGTTTTGATCGCGAGGGTGTAAGATTGCTGAGTCCCCGTGGCTCACAGATACTTCCAAACAGATGCAGGTGCCGATGATGTCAGTGCAGGGGACACTACCGAACTCAAGTGGGAGTTCGACGAGGATTCGGGCCGTTACTATGTGTCTTTTCCGGATGATTAGTAGAGGAGCCCAGTTGGGGCGATCGGGGATCTAGCATTTAGGGTTGTCTTTCTTTATTTTGGTTCCATAGTCGGACCTTGATTGTATTCTGGATGATGTATGCTATATTTATGTATTGTGTGAAGTGGCGATCGTAAGCCAACTCTTTATCCCTTTCTTATTCAGTACATGGGATGTGTAAAGATTACCCCTCTTGCGACATGCCTACTATGCGGTTATGCCTCTAAGTCGTGCTCCGACACGTGGGAGATATAGCCGCATCGTGGGTGTTACACTAAAGCATTCTCTTCTTTTGCAGTGCATATTAGGCCCAGTGGAAGATGTTGATAACAACAATCACATCGAATGCCTGGATCTGCAACTCTCAAATATTACTTTGAACTCCTACCGATGGACCCCACCGGAGATTACACTCGCCATGTTCTTTCTTGCCAGAGAAAAGGTGCTGAGGGTACTGAGGTTGAACACACATTTAATTAGGAAAGATCAATGGTATGATTATCAGAGGCGGCTGGTACTACGGAATGGAAGTGCCTCCAAAAATGCCAAACTTCATATTGGAAGAGCATATGGCAAAGCAATTGGAAGTTATTGTGTCAAACCCATACATGCTTATCAGCGGCTGGTCCCTTTTCAGAAATGACGCAGCTTGCAATGTTTGAATTGGACCATTTCGGTTCTCTTGTCTCAACAGAAATAGTTCATTCGGGTGAACCGCATGTCGTACATCGCACACACCTTGATCTGGCTGACCGTTTCTTTTGTGTTGCCTAATCACAAAAAGTTTGTCCGAGTGAACTGTATGCTGTACATCGCACACACCTTGATTTGGCTGATCATTTCTTTTGTGTTACCTAATCACAAACAGTTCATCCGAGTGAACCATATGTTGTACAACGCACACACCTTCATCTAGCTGCCCATTTATTTTGTTCCTCCTCATCGAAAACGGTTAATTGAACTGAACCGTAGGCCCTGAATCGCACACACAACTAAAATCTAAACCGTGTTTGATGCATCCGTCATTGCAAATGTTTTGCACCTTTTTTGACGGTTTTTTACACCACCGTTTGCGATTATTGCATCGCACACAGTTTTGTTGAAGGGTCTCAGATCGTAGTGTTGTGTTAGCAGCATCCTGCGGTAGTGCTTGTATGGAGAAGTTGATCAGAGTTTGTTAAGTACTTACACAATTAGGCATCTAACAAGAGTGGCATCGAGCTCGTTGAAGTTGTAGAAGATATGTAAGTCCTCGGAACTCACATTGATGGAACCAACATCGTGTTGGAAATGATGTCTGTTATAGTGGACTAGCAAACCATGATGACCTGCTGACATTTGATCCATGCAATATTCATGTAACTCACGGCAACTGGAGCTGCACTCATTAAAGTATTCGCCAACAAGAAATGGCTGGCCATGGACGTAATTGTCTGCTTGAAGTATGTCTGCTTTACTTTTAGCAAGCAACAAATGTACTTCTTCATCATCCATGCCGCTAGAAATAATATTACTCCCTGATTCAAACAAGCTGCTGTTAATTTGGTTTTGGGCGATAAGTGCTTTAAGTAAGAGGCAATCACTCTCTTTCCTCTTCACTCACCCGCTGCGCTTCCTCGTGGGTGTAGCCTTTTTGTCCACTTCCTTCTTGGTACTTCAAGCATTTCTGGCAGAACGTCTGGTTGGCTGCAAGGTAGACTGCCGAGCAGATGGTGAAGCTTCGACGGACTACTTAGCAGACGGTTTATCTATGGCGGACCGCTGAGCTCGCGGTGCTGCTGTGACAGACTATTGGGTTGTAGGAGCAAAGGAATTTGTCGGATTTTGGGTTCCGGCAGACCCTTGAGGTTCGAACACTAGGGTGCGCGCGGAGATCTCTCCCCTACCAATCTGCGTCCAATCTCCTCGCATGATCTAAGCTGGAAACAACGAACAACACAAGGGACACGAGGTTTATACTGGTTCGGGCCACCGTTGTGGTGTAATACCCTACTCCAGTGTGTGGTGTGGTGGATTGCCTCGGGGGCTGATGATGAACAGTACAATGGAAGAACAGCCTCGCGAGAGGTGTTCTTGAGCTGGTGCGATGAACTGCTTGGGTGAGTTCAGTCGCCTCTCTCTCTCTACTAGGGTTCTATCAGATCTCTAGCCGTCTCCCTTTCATCCCCCTTTGGGTGTCTCTAGCTCTATTTATAGGGGCCCTGGGCCTCTCCCCAAATAATGTGCGGGAAGGGCGCCAACAATTGGCCATTTTGAAGGGGAACATCTAGTACAAGTTATCCTGACCAAAGGTGGTCTTCAGCTGCCAAAAGCTCTGGTGATGACACCGTCTCGGGCTCCACGGTGACCTCCGTCCTGCCACTCTGCTGGTCTTGGTCTCGTTGCACCGCAATGGTAACCTTTGCCCGATGCCTTGGCCTGTGCTTGCCCCCTTTGCACCAAAGGGGAAACAAGGACACTGCGCAGCCGGCGCCCGCCTGGTCTCGATCGTCATGGCTTGCTTCACGGGCTCCTCGCGAGGTACCCCTGCCTTGATCTCTCTGCCTCCTCGCGAGCCTGCCTGATGAGGCTGCCTCTAAGGAAGCTTTCTATCGTCCGCCCCGCGAGGCTTGGCCCCTCGCGAGGGTCTTGAGCTTGAGCTGATGAAGATGGGCCGCGCTGGGCCCCCACTTGAGCCACGCCGCAGGCCGCAGGCAGGCAAGTCTGGGGACCCCCGTTCCCAGAACGCCGACAGTAGCCCCCGGGCCCAAGGCGCGCCCGGGCTTGGCCTAGTAGGGAAGCGAAGGGGCAAGCATGAAGCGCCGTAGGCCCCAACAGCCTGCGGCCTTGGGCACCGCGTGGCGATTGATTGGACGTGGGCATCTATGCTTCCCACGACGCTTCGGCAACTGTCCATCTGACAAAAGAGGTGCCCGGGCCAGACTTACTTGCTTTGTTCTCGTTCGCCTCGCCCCAGATCCCCTTTTTCGCTCTCCTCCTTCTTGCTTCCGAAATCCTCCAGATCTGTCTCAATCTTTCTCGCCTGGCACGCCATGGAGCCTCGCAAGTCCCCGACCGAGGCCTGGTACTCGCCGGCCCTGGATTCCCTGAACTTGCAAGGGGCGACTATGCTCAAGGCCGGCTCCGACCAGCCTGAAAGCAGGGGAGCACCTTCTATCCGCTTTTTGTGAGCACCATCATCGCCGGTCTGGTGCCTCCTTTCTCTGAGTTCTTTTTCGCTGTTCTCCGCCAGTACAACTTGCAGGCTCTGCATCTCCACCCCAACTCTGTTCTTCTCCTGGCGATTTTTGCTTACTACTGTGAGGCTCATGTTGGGGTAAAGCCCTCGGTGGCCTTGTTGCGCCACTATTTTTCCCTCCGGGTTTCTGGTGGCCATGTCTCCGCATGTGTGAGCTTCATCGCATACTCCAATTCTAATGCTGTCTCGAAGCCTGGGAAGAGAATCGAAGGCTTCCGGAGCAAGTGGGTCATGGTGGACGTCGGGCGCCTCCACCCCCGTCTGGTGTTGCCTACAGGGCAGCCCAAGGCTGTCGACGCGTGGTCCCGCACGGTGCTCGTTGACCCCCATGCGAGGGCGGTGCTGAAGAGAATGAACGCGGACCTGAGGCCGAGCAACTTGGGGACAGCGAAGCTGACTGGAGCCACACTCCTGAGGGAGTTCTTGGAGCACCAGGTGGCTCCACTCCAGGAGCACTCGCTCCCATTGTGGAGGCTTGGGGAAGCGAACGCCGCCTTGCGCCTAAGCTCTGAGGTCCTGACCGATGAGAATTTGGTCGCGGCCCTCCATTCCTTGGTTGGGGGAGACACGGCGAAGCCGGTGGGCGCCCCCGTCCCCCTGTTCCTTCGCGACGACTGGGAGCAGGTGGTGAATGCCATGCCCACCTTTAGAGGCGATGGGCTGGTGCCTGCGGAAGGTCCCGAGGGTCTTGCGATGCTGGCGATGGTGAATGTGTCCTCTGACAGCTCTAGCGAGAGCGAGGGGCAAGAAGAGGCGGAGGAAGAAGAATCTGACTCTGAGGCGACTGGCGAGGAGTCGAGGGAGTCTTTCCCTCGGCGCAGGTCCCAGGTCCTCCGCTCCATGCCGGACAACGACGAGGCCGGCGCCAGGCGAGGAGGGGAGGACTCTCCCTTGGTCGCGAGGAAGGGAAGGTCGGGGCTGGTTCCCCCAGGGTCTGCTCTGGTCCCTGAGCAATCCGAGGCCAGCTCCAGCCCTCCTCACGTGCCTTCTGCTTCTGGGCCTCCCGAGGCTGACCCCAGCTGCAGGCTCTCGGGCTTCAAGTTTGGCCGGAGGTTGCTTGGGTCCGCGAGCGACGACCAGTAAGTGTTCGATTCGTGCTTTGCTTGGTTTCTGCTGCCGAGGTTTGACGTCCATATTCGTTTGTCAGGCTGTCGCCTGCGGCGAAGAGGTTGAAAGGGGCTTCTGCGGCCCCGCTCGGGGCGAGTCCATCTGCCGGGATGGTGCCTTTGTCCACTGAGGGGAAAGACGGCGCGGCTCACGCCTCTCCTACCCGGTCGTCCTTGCGAGGCCGACTGGGATGCCTCGGCGAGGAGTCAGCCCCCATGGCTCCGCTGACCCTGGAGTCGATGCTGCAGCCGGGGCAGCCAAGGCCCAGGGGGTTCCTTCCTACCAAGCCGTGATCACGCTGCCTCTTCTTCGCCTGCTCCGCCGGTTCCCGGTTCTTATGTTCCCTCTACCGCCGTCCTGGACCAGGTCGCCAGCGAACTGAGCAAGCAGCGGAAGGATCTTCTGAGCGCGGACCCTCGCCTAGCGGCCGGGCGCCTGGAGTTAGCTTCTAGCTGGGCTCGCTCCGCTGCCTCTGTCCGAGCAGTGCTGAGCCAGGCCGCGGCGGCCTACGAGGGGGAGAAGCAGGCCGCCAACCAAGCCAAGGCCGCTCGCGATGCTGCCCTGGGCGACGCTGAGGCTGCCAAGGCTCGCTGCGAGGCGCTGGAGACCGAGCTGCAAGGCCTGCGCGACGAGCTCGCCAAGGAGATCCACGACCGCTAGGAGAAAGAGAAGGAGATGAAGGCTCGGGAGGCTGCCGTCAAGGACCGGGACGTCAAGCTTGATGACTGCCACGGCCGGTTGGAGACGCTGGAGTAGTCGCTGAAGGCGGAGGGGACCGAGCTAGACGCCAAGGCGAAGGTTCTGGCGGAGGATCGGGTGGCCTTCGCGAAGATGGAGAAGAGGGCTCATGCCGTGCTGAAGACGCTTTACGAGAGCGGCTTGGAGGAGCCGCTGGCCGGTGCGGAGGACGGCCCCGCCGAGCTGCTTCCCTTCCTGGTCCGTGCGCTTGAAGATGTCATAGACGGCCTTGGCCCCACGGCCGAGGCCGAGGCGTGTGCCCTGTCTTCTACGGCGCTGACGCATGTCCTCATCCACATCTACCTGTGCGACCCCGACGTCGACTTCGATAGCCTGCTGGAACCCATGAGCGGCAACCTTGCCGCCGCTGCCGCTGAGGCTGTGAAAGGCCGAGCCGAAGCTTTGCTGGGGAGGTTCCGCGCCTTCAGCGTCTTGCCTGGGCGCAGTGCTGCTAGCTCCGCAGCCCCAGGAGGCGGGGTCGCCCAGCGCGACTCCACCACAGGCGGCAGCGACACTGGAGAGTGATCCCTTCGTGACTTCTATCCTATTTTTATTCCTGCAACATGCACCATGCATCGCGGAGGCGTTTAAACTTGTGTTTGACATCGTGAAACAATCTATGGCTTGTAATATTTTCTTTGAATTTCCTGGAATTTGCATTTTTCTCCCCTACTTTCTCGCGCTCTACGTCGGCAGGGCCCAGCCCCGCGCATACCTCACCTAGCGTTAGCCCCGACCGGAAATCAGGACGGGACTAAGAAGTAAGGGGCTACGTGGCAAGTTAGGCTCCTGAGTCGCGATGCTCAGGAGTCCCCCTTGACGCACAAGCAACAAGTAGGAAAGGGGGGACGAGGAGTGGATTGATCGTTCTGCGTCGGCAGGGCCCGACCCCGCGCATACCTCACCCAGCGTTAGCCCCGACCGGAAACCAGGACGGGACTAAGGAGTGAGGGGATACGGGGCAAGTTAGGCTCCTAAGTCGCGATGCTCAGGAGTCCCCCTTGACGTTCAAATGGGTTTCCATACCTTGGCTCCGCTCGAGGAGGGGCGCGTGACGACCAGGTCCGAGGGACCTGGCTGGGTGGCGTGCACTCGGGCAAGACCCGGGCGTAGCCCCCGTGTCCAGCCCCCTCGCACGGCGCTCCCGAGGGGAGGCATTGCGATGGTGCCGGACACTGAGCTCTGGGCTCCCTGAGGTTGGTACGGCCGTAGGCCGCCCTCAGTTGTTTATCACCGGCGTGGAGCATACCGCTTCCGTATGTGTACGGGCATAGCCGCTCCTCGGCAGCGTCGTCAGCCAGCACGGAGCATGGTGCTTCCACTGGTACGTGGGAGGGGCTCCCCTCCGGGAGGAGCCCCCGGGGCGTGTACAGCCCTGCCCTGACATGTGGCCGGCACGGTAGGGCTAGGAGAGGTGTATCTGGGCACTCGTGAGCCAGCGCGGGACTCACGAGGCCCTACCTCGAGGCGGGTTGCGCCTGGCTCTGGGCCTTTATCAATGGTGTGTTCCTGCAGGGTGGTTAGAATGCAAATGCTGTACGTCCTCAGGTCCCGGTCCTCGAGCGAGCTCAGCCGCCGCTGGTATGACATGTCGCGATGCCATGGGTCAAGGCCAGGGGGTGAGGGCTGGAGAGCCAGTAGGATCCCATGAGTCGCGATGCTCAGGTACCCCCCCTTTTAACGTGCAAGCGCTTTGCATGAAAGCGGAGAAGTCCGCGATAAGTAGTAGGTGACAATTAAGAGCGAAAGAGCAAATTCATTTTAAGTAGACGCGGGAAAAGCAAACGCTGCAAGGCAGGCCCGAGCAGCTCGGGGATGATGCAGCCCGAGGGGCGCCCCCAACAAGGTAAGTAAAGAGCGTAAGCAAAACGGATACATGCCGCAGGGACGGACCCACGCGACCTGGGAATGATGCGGCCCTGTGGGCGCTCCCATCTGAAAATGGAACTTAGAAAGATGTCACCTGGTGTCGTTGAAGTTGATGTGATGCTGAAGAAGCGGTTGATGCGCGATGAAGACGTCGATCCTTACGAGCCCCCAGGCCCAGGAGCCTCGGGAGGCTCCTGGGGCACTGGTGGGTTTTCGAGGGCCTTCTCCATCTCTGCCAGGACCGCACCATGCCTGACCTCCTGAGCCTCCAGAATGCCCCTCAGCAGGCGCTGATGAGCGGCGACCATGTTCGGCAGGCCGAAAGGCATGCAGACGTAGCTGTGAGGTGGACCCTCACAACACCCCGCGCGCGAAGGCCAGAGGCGCGCCAGAGATGCAGCTCGGTTGAGCCCTGGCACGTCAATGCAGACGCGCAGCCCACCATCCTCGCCTGGATGTGGGGTTACGGTGGGCAGGCGGCGGCTGCCGCGCATGACTCTCGATTCCTGTAGCTCCTGGGTGTTTCTTGCGATGAACTCCTGAGGGTTTGGTTTTCCTTGCCTTGTACCTTCCTGAGGGAAACGTGCCTGGAAGCACCCCTCCAAGTGGTGCCCAAGTGCCTCCCTCGCGACCTCAGCAAGGTTGGTGGCTCTCCAAGAAAGAGCCCCCGAGCCCTGCGTGAGGAGGGCGCCGGGCGCGCCTTCCTATGCGAGAGAGGGTGGCGCTCCCTGATTGGGCACAGATCCTGACGCAACACCTCTGGAGGCACCTGCCTCCTTATGGCGTGGGCCAGGAGAAACCTTCCTCTTCTTAAGGGTTGCTTCGGGATGTCTTCCGTTTCTGTGGTCCGGGTCTTCGATTGCCGCAGCTTGGAACACGCGCTCAAGTGAACACACTGCGTCCCTTTCTTCACAGGGTATGGTGATGACTCCACCGCTTCCTGGTATCTTGAGGACATTGTACCCATGGTGAGTCACTGCCATGAACTTGGCCAGGGCTGGGTACCCGAGAATGGCATTGTATGACAGACGGATGTGGGCGACGTCAAAGTCGATGAGCTCGGTGCGGTAGTTGTTGCGCTGCCCGAAGGTGACTGGAAGGCGAACCTGCCCTATCGGAATGGTGGAACCATCAGTGACTCCTGAGAAGGGCTTGGTTGGTTGAAGCTGATCGTACAACACTTGGAGATTGTCGAACGTCTCAACGGACAGGACGTTGAGTCCTGCTCCGCTGTCAATGAGGGTCCTAGTGACCTGCACGTTGCTGATGACTGGGGAGCAAAGCATCGGGAGGACTCCGGCCGTTGCCGTGCACTTGAGCTGATCCGCTGAGCTGAACGTGATAGCGCACGCAGACCATCTGAGAGGGCGCATGGCCTCAAGCTTGGGGAGGACTGCATTCACCTCGCGAGCAAACTGCTTGAAGATGCGCTGTGAGGCTGGGGCCTGCGTGCCACCCAAGATGCAAGCGATTGTGCGCGGCTCCTGGAAGCCCCCAGCCCCCTCGTCTTGATGTTGGTCTTCGTTCCTCCTTGGCGGTGGCGGCAGAGGAGGAAGGCCCACGTTGCCGTGCGGGCCATCCTCACGAGGCTGATCTCTCTAGCCTCCCTCGTGAGGCTGATCCTGCGAGCGATCCTCGCGAGGTCGGTATCGCCACCCTTGGCGAGGGCCATGGTCTTCCCATCGCCCGCCACCTCTTCCTCCTCCTCGGCCATAGCCCCTGTCGTTGTGCTTGGGGCGACGGCCGACACGTCCATCCCTTACGGCCCTGAGCTCTTGACATTCGTTGGTGTTGTGGGTGTGGAGGTCGTGGTACACGTAGTACCGGCTGCCCTTGGATGACCCAGACTGATCCCTGCCTTGCTTGGTGTCTGGTTCCTCTGCAAGCACGGCAGCCCCCTTGCGCTTCACGTCCTTGGCCTTGGGCTTCTTCTCTTCTGGGTTGGCAGCCGGGAGTTCGAGGAGAGAAAGGCGCCCTTCCTCAGCCCTGGCGCACTTGGTCGCCAAGTTGAACAGCTCCAGGGATGTGCACAGGTCTTCATGGATTACTAGCTCCTCCTTCATCTTGATGTCGCGTATGCCATCGGAGAAGGCCGAGATGATGTCTTCTTCAGTCACCTTGGGGATCTTGAGGCGAGCGTTGTTGAAGCGCTGGATGTATTTCTGCAGGGTTTCCCCTTGCTGCTGCTTGATGCGGCGCAGATCGCTCATGGCCCGGGGGCCGGTCACGAGTGCCCGGGAAGTTGGCGATGAAGTGAGTGTGCATGTCGCCCCAGGAGGAGATTGTGCCAGGAGCCAGGTGCGGGCCCCGTCCTTGAGCGCCATGGGGAACCAGTTCGCCATGACCCTTTCGTCTCCATTGGCGGGTTCGATGCATAGCTCGTAGAGCTGCAGGAACTCCGCAGGGTCCGCCGTGCCATCGTAGCGAGGGGGCAGGTCAGGCTTGAACTTGCCTGGCCATGCGATGCCGCGTAGCTCGGGGGTGAGTGCGCGGCAGCCTGTTGTGGCCACCGGTGCCTTTTGCTGGTACTGGGCTTGCTCCTGGGGATTACCGCGCGCCGCCCCTTGGAGCAGCGCGGGGTCTTGGCGTGGAGGTGCAGGGACGCGATCTTGGCGTGCCGGTGCTGGGAGTGCGCCGGCGCCTTCTTGGGGACGAGGGATCTCTTGGCAGCTCCTTTCTTGCCGCGCAGGCGCCGGACGCGAAGGGTATCGCCCTGGGGCTGCGCGCCTTGGAGCCAGGGCGCCTCCTTGGGGAGGAGGTGGTGGAGGCACCTCCTGATCCTTGCCTCCTGCGCGGAATGGAGGGCGAGGCAGCGAGAAGGACGGCAATGGGGAGCCCCCTGCGGCGCTGACGAGCTCGGTGATGCGGGCGAGCCAGTCTTCGTAGAGGTCGTCGATGGGGCGGTAGTGCAAGAGCTCTCTTGCCAGGAGCAGCGCAGCGTGCGCGTCCGTGGGGGCGCGACGGGCGTGGGACGATGAAGCTGCTGGAGTCAGCGACGGTGTGGCGGTGCGGCCCTCCCGCCGCACCAAAGGATGCTGGGACGAGGCCTGCTGCTCGTTCCCGCCGGGCCAGTGGCGGCGTTGGCGGCAGGCGACGGGGAACGACGAGGGCGTCCGCTGACGGGCGCCGTCTGGGCGACACGGGTGGCGAGAGCAGCCCGGTGCTCGACGCGAGCCCGACGAGCGTCAGCCATGAACACGACAGAAGATCACACGCGAACAGCGGAAGAAAGATTCCGGTGCACCCCTACCTGGCGCGCCAAATGTCGGATTTCGGGTTCCGGCATACCCTTGAGGTTTGAACACTGGGGTGCGCGCGGAGATCTCTCCCCTACCGATCTGCGTCCAATCTCCTCGCGTGATCTAAGCTGGAAACAACGAACAACACAAGGGACACGAGGTTTATACTGGTTCGGGCCACCGTTATGGTGTAATACCCTACTCCAGTGTGTGGTGTGGTGGATTGCCTCGGGGGCTGATGATGAACAGTACAATGGAAGAACAGCCTCGCGAGAGGTGTTCTTGAGCTGGTGCGATGAACTGCTTGGGTGAGTTCAGTCGCCTCTCTCTCTCTCTCTCTGCTAGGGTTCTATCAGATCTCTAGTCGTCTCCCTTTCATCCCCCTTTGGGTGTCTCTAGCTCTATTTATAGGGGCCCTGGGCCTCTCCCTAAATAATGAGAGGGAAGGGCGTCAACAATTGGCCATTTTGAAGGGGAACATCTAGTACAAGTTATCCTAACCAAAGGTGGTCTTCGGCTGCCAAAAGCTCTGCTGATGACGCCGTCTTGGGCTCCACGGTGACCTCCATCCTGCCGCTCTGCTGGTCTTGGTCTCGTTGCACCAGAATGGTAACCTTTGCCTGATGCCTTGGCCTGTGCTTGCCCCCTTTGCACCAAAGGGGAAACAAGGACACTGCGCAGGCCAGCGCCCGCCTGGTCTCGATCGTCATGGCTTGCGTCACGGGCTCCTCGTGAGGTACCCCTGCCTTGATCTCTCTGCCTCCTCGCGAGCCTGCCTGATGAGGCTGCCTCTAAGGAAGCTTTCTGTCATCCGCCCCACGAGGCTTGGCCCCTCGCGAGGGTCTTGAGCTTGAGCTGATGAAGATGGGCTGCGCTGGGCCCCCACTTGAGACATGCTACAGGCCGCAGGCAGGCAAGTCTGGGGACCCCCGTTCCCAGAATGCCGACAGCATCGGTCTACTGACCATGCGTTGAAGCTTTTTTGGGTTTCTGTGCAGGTGGTGCCAACTTGTCGGTGTGCTGAGGAGGCCCTGCCAACACGTTGGTTTGCTGAGCAGGAAGTGCTGGCGCATTGGTATGCTGATCACACGACTGCGGACCGACGGACTGATGAGCAGCCGGTTCAAGACCTACAGACTTCTTAGTAGGCGGTCCCGAAGCATCAGACTGCTTAGCAGTCCGTTCCACCAGGTTGGTCTGGTGAGCATGTGCTGCAAGTGGGTCTCCCCCGCTGCTTCAGCAACCGATATCTGAACCGTTGGTGCGTCTTCAACAGTTGTAGGCCTTGCCACTGGCTTCTTTGGGGCGGAGGATGGCATGGCCTATACACCATAGAGTTGAGCCGGCTGATCACAGGTTGATGCATCAGCCATCGGATTACGAGTATTAGGTTCCTTGGGGGAAGCACGCGAGAACTATTGTGGCAAGGAGAGCATCACCAGTTGAGGGGCGACATTGGTTGCTCTTGGCGGGGCTTCAGGGATCTCATCGATGAACTCTATTTCCTTTCATGGCCACTGGATGTGATGTAACAGTGTTTCTCCCAAGGTCCTTTGCTCATCGAAGTCTCCTAGGACATTCTTCAGGGAAAATTCATTGAATCCAGGCTTTACTTCAGTCACGTAGCACTTCACACAACTCGACTTCAATGGCACATTGTCCAACAAGAGGCCATCTTCCAAGAAGTGTGGGCAAACCCAGGTTGTTGCACATTTTAATGTACCTTCATAATGTGTAAGCACACCCTTCAGTCTGTCTTTCATTCCGAATAGATCAGATATAGCATCATCACGAGCAGCTGCAGTCTCAGTGTCGCTGGAGTCAGCTGATGCACAGCTACTCTTGTGCAGCGTTGTCGCGCAATAAGCACCATCCTCCATGCCCGCCTCCCCTTCCATCTGCTGGCTATCTGTCAGTGTTAGAGCTTCTGCATCATCATTGACTCCTCAACATCCTTTCGAACAGCTGGATACATCTCCTTCCTCAACCTTTCATACAATGCATTCTGCTTCATTTCACTCCTCGCTTTTTTCATGCCGAGCCTCTCTTCTTTGCTGAGTGTGAAAGCCCTCTTGTGCGGGACATTAACACCTATACCCCTTGCACGGCCAGGGGGCTCTTTTGCTTCCAAAGCAACAGACAGAATGTCACATGGCCCTGAGTTCCTGTAGAACCTTCCAGGGATCTTGGAAGCCTCTAACATCACTTGATACAGTTCTTCATCATGTGAGTTTTTAAAGTAATAAGTTCCGTCATCACGCCTCCTTGCACGTGCCCGCAAGTAGTCTCTAGCGTGTTGGCCCCTGATTTCACTAAAGGTCGGATTCCCACCCGTCACTACTGCTTCTTTGTCCTCCTGGTCCCATATCAGTTTCATGTCATAGTATCCTGCCACACCCATACGATGGGGGTGTATGTTCTTCTTCTGAAGTTCTGATTGCGTGAAACTCTTCTCAGCAAACTCTTTAGTTGCCCTGACCCTTTTGAATTCTACCCAGTCTGCCTTTGTAATTTGGGGGTATGTGGGGATTGGGTCCTTGCCTTCACTCAAGTACTTCTTGTACAACACGTGCTTCTAGTTTCTCCAAGCATCCCTAGCCTTCTTCAGTGCAGTGTGTTCCACCTGCATTCTCCACTGCTCTGGAACGTTGAAGTGATCCATGATCTCCCGGACTATCCTTCGCCGTGTTTCTGTGTCAGCGTTCCGAAACCCCGGCAGATTACTATTGAGCCTTGCCCTGCCAACAAATCCACACACACTCCTGAACCTCATGCGTTCTTTATCTGGTTTAGTTGGAGCCCAAGACTTTAAATCAATCTCGTTTACTTCATATACACCTTTAGGATGGTGTGTGGGCTTCCTTGGAGCATTCCTCCATGTCCTGACTGGAAGGGTAATTGCTGCAGCTCTATCCCGTTCAAGATTACTTGATCCCGCACAATCTATTGAAGACCTAGGGTTGTCAGAATCAGATGAAGATACATTGCCTGAAGCATGAGTGTTGTTGCTGCTACTCGGCATCTACAGAGGACACATGCGAAACTCAGGAAAGGAGGATAAACATAAAACAAATAACTTGTTATCAAGCTTTCTAAACATGCCATGCAATAATTTAGAAAATGTACGGCTAATTTGTTAAGTTTGTGTGACTCGGGCGCCCATGATCTGTAAATAAGCAGTAACTTATTGGAACAAATACAGCTTATATGTACTTAGGAAGGTAGATAATGAACATATATATGCTCTTCGTTATTTTATAGCCAATTTGGGAACATACATAATGAAATAGGAAGAGGGATTGCGAGGAAATATGCCTCACCGTGATGGAGAGCAGTAACTAACAGGCTTCTTAATGCAAACCTGGCCGGACCACGGGAGAGGCGAGGGTTACAACATCGATATGCTCAAGGCTAGCTGGCGAGCAAACGAAGACGGCGACGCGTGCGCAGCCGCATGTTGGGAACAATAGTGGAGGTAGGCTTGCCGCCGAAGAGCGGGCTCATGGCCGGGGTGAGCACGGCGGTGTCGGAGAGGGTTCTACTGTGGATCTGGGGGGAGGGGGAGCTAGCGATGGAGATTGGGTGGACTATTTGAGTGAAACGCGGGCGGGAGATGGGGGGTGTTGGCGGCCTAGGTGAAAAAGGTGAAAAATATCCCCGGTCGCTCTACGGAAAGGCCTATGCAAACGGTTGCCTCTAAGCGCTCATGTGCACAAAGAGAATAATTTCATTTGAAATGAAGATGTACTAATTTTGAAATGAAGATGTGAGTTCATCATTTCTCCTCTAAATGTTTTCCACATTAAGCAATCACCATTATACCACGGGTTTGATTTGCTGGCGCATTTCAGGTCTCGTGTGCTATATGTAAGACATTTTTTGGCATGTACCGTGCATTTTGTCATATAAATTTGTTGGGAAACGTAGCATGCAATTTCAAAACTTTCCTACGCTCACGCAAGATCTATCTAGGAGATGCATAGCAACAAGAGGGGGAGAGTGTGTCCACGTACCCTCGTAGACTAAAAGCGTAAGCGTTTGACAACGCGGTTGATGTAGTCGAACTTCTTCTCGTTCCAACCGATCAAGCACCGAACATACGTCACCTCCAAGTTCTACACACGTTCAGATCAATGACGTCCCTCGAACTCTTGATCCATCAAAGTGTCGATGACCCACAAGTGTAGGGGATCTATCGTAGCCTTTTCGATAAGTAAGAGTGTCGAACCCGACGAGGAGCAGAAGGAAATGATAAGCGGTTTTCAGCAAGGTATTCTCTGCAAGCACTGAAATTATCAGTAACAGATAGTTTTGTGATAAGGTAATTTGTAACGAGTAGCAAGTAATAAAAGTAAATAAGGTGCAGTAAGATGGCCCAATCCTTTTTGTAGCAAAGGACAAGCCTGGACAAACTCTTATATGAAGGAAAGCGCTCTCGAGGACACATGGGAATTATCATCAAGCTAGTTTTCATCACGTTCATATGATTCGCGTTCGGTACTTTGATAATTTGATTTGTGGGTGGACTGGTGCCTGGGTACTGTCCTTACTTGGACAAGCATCCCACTTATGATTAACCCCCATTGCAAGCATCCACAACTACAACAGAAATATTAAGGTAAACCTAACCATAGCATGAAACATATGGATCCAATTCAGCCCCTTACGAAGCAACGCATAAACTAGGGTTTAAGCTTCTGTCACTCTAGCAACCCATCATCTAATTATTACTTCCCAATGCCTCCCTCTAGGCCCAAACAATGGTGAAGTGTCATGTAGTCGACGTTCACATGACACCACTAGAGGGATAACAACATACATCTCATCAAAATATCGAACGAATACCAAATTCACATGACTACTAATAGCAAGACTTCTCCCATGTCCTCAGGAACAAACGTAACTACTCACAAAGCATATTCATGTTCATAATCAGAGGGGTATTAATATGCATAATGGATCTGAACATATAATCTTCCACCAAGTAAACCAACTAGCATCAACTACAAGGAGTAATCAACACTACTAGCAACCCACATGTACCAATCTGAGGTTTTGATACAAAGATTGGATGCAAGAGATGAACTAGGGTTTGAGATGAGATGGTGCTGGTGAAGATGTTGATGGAGATTTTCCCCCTCCCGATGAGAGGATCGTTGGTGATGACGATGGTGATGATTTCCCCCTCCCGAAGGGAAGTTTCCCCGGCAGAACAGCTCCGCCAGAGCCCTAGATTGGTCCCGCCAAGGTTCCGCCTCGTGGCGGCGGAGTCTCATCCCGAAAGCTTGCTTATGACTTTTTCTTGGACGAAAGACCTCATATAGCAGAAGATGGGCATCGGAGGGCCACCAGGGGGCCCACGAGGCAGGGGGCGCGCCCAGGGGGTAGGGCATGCCCCCCACCCTCATGGCCAGGGTGTGGGCCCCCTTGCTACCTCTTGAGCATTGCGTTGCTTTTCCCTTGAAGAGGAAAGGGTGATGTAGTAAAGCAGCGTAAGTATTTCCCTCGGTTTTTGAGAACCAAGGTATCAATCTAGTAGGAGATCACGCTCAAGTCCCACGCACCTACACAAACAAATAAGAACCTCGCAACCAACGCGAAAAAGGGGTTGTCAATCCGTTCACGGTCACTTACGAGAGTGAGATCTGATAGATATGATAAGATAATATTTTTGGTATTTTTATGATAAAGATAAATAAACATGCAAAGTAAAATAAAAGGAAATAGAAATAACTAAGTATTGGAAGACTAATATGATGGAAGATAGACCCGGGGGGCATAGGTTTCACTAATGGCTTCTCTCAAGAGCATAAGTGTTATGGTGGGTAAACGAATTACTCTCGAGCAATTGATAGAACTGAGCATAGTTATGAGAATATCTTGGCATGATCATGTATATATGCATCACGTCCGAGACAAGTAGACCGAAACGATTCTGCATCTACTACTATTACTCCACACATCGACCGCTATCCAGCATGCATCTAGAGTATTAAGTTCAAGAGAATAGAGTAATGCTTTAAGGAAGATGACATGATGTAGAGGGATAAACTCATGCAATATGATATAAACCCCATCTTTTTATCCTCGATGGCAACAATACAATACGTATCGGTTCCCTTTCTGCCACTGGGATCGAACATCGCACGATTGAACCCAAAGCTAAGCACTTCTCCCATTGCAAGAAAGATCAATCTGGTAGGCCAAACCAAACTGATAATTCGAAGAGACTTGCAAAGATAAACCAATCATACATAAAAGAATTCAGAAGAGAATCAAATATTGTTCATAGATAAACTAGATCATAAACCCACAATTCATCGGATCTCGACAAACACACCTCAAAAGAAGATTACATCGAATAGATCTCCAAGAGAATCGAGGAGAACTTTGTATTGAGATCCAAAGAGAGAGAAGAAGCCATCTAGCTAATAACTATGGACCCGAAGGTCTGAAGTAAACTACTCACACATCACCGGAGAGGCCATGGAGTTGATGTAGAGGCCCTCCGTGATCAATGCCCCCTCCGGTGGAGCTCCGGAAAAGGCCCGGAGATGGGATCTGTCGAGTATAGAAGGTTGCAGCGGTGGAATTAGGTTTTTGTGATGCTCCTGGATGTTTGGGGGGTACGTGGATATATAGGAGGAAGAAGTACATCGGTGTAGCAACGGAGGGCCCACGAGGGTGGAGGGCGCGCCCAGGGGGTAGGCGCCCCCCTGCCTCGTGCCTTCCTCCCTTGTTTCTTGACGGCCACCTCAAGTCTCCTGGATCACGTATGTTGAGAAAATCACGTTCCCGAAGGTTTCATTCCGTTTGGACTTCGTTTGATATTCCTTTTCTTCGGAACCCTAAAATAGGCAAAAAAAAACAGCAATTTGGCCTGGGCCTCCGATTAGTAGGTTAGTCCCAAAAATGATATAAAAGTGTAAAATAAATCCCATTAACATCCAAAATAGATAATATAATAGCATGGAGCAATCAAAAATTATTGATACGTTGGAGACGTATCAAGCATCCCCAAGCTTAATTCCTGCTCGTCCTCGAGTAGGTAAATGATAAAAAGAATAATTTTTGATGTGGAATGCTTTCTAACATGTTTCTCAATGTAATTTTTCTTTATTTTGGCATGAATGTCCAGATCCATAAGATTCAACATAAAAGTTTAATATTGACATAATAATAATACTTCAAGCATACTAACTAAGCAATTATGTCTTCTCAAAATAACATGGCCAAAGAAAGCTATCCCTACAAAATCATATAGTCTGGCTATGCTCCATCTTCACCACACAAAATATTTAAATCATGCACAACCCCGATGACAAGCCAAGCAATTGTTTTATACTTTTGATGTTCTCAAACTTTTTCAATCTTCATGCAATACATGAGCGTGAGCCATGGATATAGCACTCTGGTGGAATAGAATGGTGGTTGTGGAGAAAAAAAAAGGAGAAGATAGTCTCACATCAACTAGGCATATCAACGGGCTACAGAGATGCCCATTAATAGATATCAATGTGATGAGTAGGGATTGTCATGCAACGGATGCACTAGAGCTATAAGTGTATGAAAGCTCAACAAAAGAAACTAAGTGGGTGTGCAGCTAACTTGCTTGCTCACGAAGACCTAGGGCAATTTGAGGAAGCCCATCATTGGAATATACAAGCCAAGTTCTATAATGAAAAATCCCCACTAGTATATGAAAGTGATATCATAGGAGACTCTCTATCATGATGGTGCTACTTTAAAGCACAAGTGTGGAAAAAGGATAGTAACATTGTCTCTCCTCTCCTTTTCTTTTTTTGGGCATTCCTTTTTTTATGGCCTTTCTCTTTTTTTCGTCCGGAGTCTCATCCCGACTTGTGGGGGAATCATAGTCTCCATCATCCTTTCCTCACTGGGACAATGTTATAATAATGATGATCATCACACTTTATTTACTTACAACTCAAAAATTACAACTCGATACTTAGAACAAAATATGACTCTACATGAATGCCTCCGGAGGTGTACTGGGATGTGCAATGATGCATTTGTAACATCCCAAAATTCTAAATTTTGGAATGTTATAATAAATAGATTGATTGATTGTTTGTTTGATTGTTGTGTGATTGATTGAGTGAAATTCGAAACTTTTTGAAAGTTAAATGAGAGGGAATAAAAGGGCTATCCCAAAGTTTCACCTTTTGCATTTTGATCTCCGTGAATTCAAATTCTTTTCAAATACAAAACCCTCGAGAGAAGATGACATGACTTCTTCCATTTAAATAAATGAAAAGGGTTTTGAAAAGATTTGAATTTCATTTGGAAATATTTTTAATTCAGAAACTTCAAGCAACTCAATGATTTTCATGAGAGAAGATAAAATGACTTCTTCAAATTATATGAAATATGAGTTGGGAGTTTAAAAGGATCAAAATTTAAAATCCTTTTGAAATTATTTTCAATTTGGAGTTATTTGGGTTTTATTCAAATTATTTTTCTCCAAAAATAAAATATATGGAAAATAGGGTAACATGATTCCCTACATCAGAAAATTGGAGAGAAATAAATTTGAATTAATTTTGGTATTTTTATAATGAATTTTATTGGATTTTATTAGACCAGTAGCACTCTCTGAATTATTTGAATTTGTATGAATTTTATTTAATGCTAGGAAAATGTTCAGCTTGTAGAAAATATTTTTCTGAAAATTTTGATATATAATATGCCTATATAAAGTTTAATTTTATTTTCGTTTTTCAGTTTATCGCTTTCTGTTTAAAAAAAATAACAAAAACTGCGCGCGCGCCTGAAACTAAGTGTCACCCATGTGCGCATCATAGTACCAGCGGGCGCCCCATCTTTTCTTTTTCTTTTATCCTATATGGGTCAGGCCCAGCCGGCCATATTCCTTCCCCATATTTTTTTCCATAGTTTTTCTTTTTTTTTTCTATTGCTCAAAAAAATTACAGTGTGCGCGGCCGGCCGAACCGGCTAAAGGCCTTTTGGCCCATGGCGCACCTCCCATCTCTGTTTCGTATATTTTCGTCTGCGTTTAGTCTCACATTGTCTAACTTTTGACCCTTAAACCTCTTTTCCACCTATAAATATAGACCCAGAGCCTCAAAAAATCATCCGATTCGGGTTAAATCAATATTTCGGTTTGACTAGATAAAAACATTTTTCTCCTCTCCGGCCCGACTTTTGGAAATTGTCTCCTTTCTCCAAAGTCATCTTTTCTCCACCTTATAAAGGTATCTTTCTTTATACTTCAGTAGTTTATTATTTCTAGACTAATACGATAAAATAATTAGATTATCAATTAGTTTACGTATTTATACATTAGACCCTAGCGGTAGCTATTTTTCTTACGTAAAATAGCTTGACCCTGATTTTTTCAAATAGCCATAACTTTTTACTTGTTCATCCAAATTAGATGAAACCAACGCCTATAGCTTTGTCTTGTTTTTACCTATCCAGTGAACCTGTCAGGTTAACTTTTTGAAATTTTCAAATTTCAAATTTTGTTCAGATTTATATTCAAACTTCTTTTGATCATAACTTGAGTTTTATAACTCCGTTTGAGTTGATTCGTTTTGCAAATCGAAGCTCTTGACCTAAACTTTCTGATAAGGCCAAATTCACATAATTTTGGTACTTCTAGAAATTGTTTTATGTTACAAGAGTTATTTGCTTGGTTTTGATGTTTTACGAAACGTTTTCTTCGATCTTTCTGATCTTTTGAGTGATTGCTTATGTGTGGTTACTATTGCTTGCCTACGATAGATTGATCGGAGTGTGACGAGTAGATCTATCAAGAGTTTTGAGTGCGAATCATCTTCATCAACATTGCAGGCAAGTTCACACTTTCATCATATTCCTTTCATACCCAGTTTTTATTGTATTAGATCAATCGTCAAACAATTGCATGATTAGGATCTGATTAATGTGTGGGTTTTGGGAAGTAGATGAGGTAGTACCTATTACCTGTTTTATTATCAAACCTTTGGGTGTTACTTCTACGTTTGCTTATGCCATGCTATGCTAGTAGACGTGGATTGAGTGAGTGTATACATGACAGATGTGAGATTGATAAATTAAAGGTTTATTTAAGGTGGCAACTTAAACACACATCTAGGTGGATTGAGGCACCTAGGTATTCCAGCGATTGCCTGTTTAGGCACCTGGGTATTCCAACGATTGCCTGTTTTTCTTTATGGACCGCCACCCAGGCTCAAAGGGATCATGAGATTATTCATGCTAGAAACTTCCGTGTGCAGCCACAAGCTACTATGGGCTCTAGCATAGTTGATTAAGTCCTGCGAACTCTTATAGTGGTAGACTAGCAGATGTAGGGGAAAGTAGGTGTAACGGTCTACCCGATCGTAAGGTGCTAGCGCTTCTGAAAGACTATGTCTCGGCCATCCGTTTCTCAAACACCATGTAGTGCGAGAATCCCAACGGAGGAGATCGAGTCTTGTGGGGAAAAGTGCGCAAACCTCTGCAGAGTGTATAAACTAATCATGATTAGCCGTGTCCCCGGTTATGGACGTCTTGAGTATCTAGTACTTGGATTATCATGTGAATCTCATCATGTGACTTTAATTAATTTTGTTGGGTTATAATAATTGACGCTTAATTGGGATTGAGAGGGTGTCTACACTCTCAATGTTTAACAACCACCATGATAGTTAAATAAAAATTTATTCCTTTGCAGTAGGGAAAAATTGGCTTTACGCAAAAACTTGATAACCATAGAGCTTTTCCACCAACCAAATATGCATGTAGTGATAGCCATATTTCAGCATTGTTCTACAGTGTGAATTTGCCAGTACATTCAATGTACTAACCTTCATGGCTGCAACGTCTCATGTTGCAGGAATCTTACGACGAGTAAGTGATACGTTAGGGTTATGATTTCTACACTCAACTTTGCCGTTGGTGTTGATGGGAATCCACAACCTTGTTGTTACTTCCGCTATTTGGATTGAGGTAACAGTATTTACGATACTTTATACATGTGATTTACCTCTGTTATAAATCCTCGAGTACTGTGTGTGTGTCAGCATATCGATCCAGGGATGACACTTACGCACAGAGACTTGACCGTCTGAGGTCGGGCCACTACAAGATAGTATCAGAGCACATGTTGACTGTAGGACGTGACCCTAGAAATTGGCAAGCCCATAGGAAAGATTTTCTCTACAACTTCATTTTCAAAAGATCTTTTACATCTCTTCTCTTCTGAGCTTATTCAAATATTCCCTTTTAGTGAGACCAAATACCCTTTTCCCCTTTTTTGACCACACGAAGATTCGGCTGATGAGACCACTTCAAGAAGTACAAGATATCAGACAACTAAGACCACTTCGGAATGAAGAGGATTTTACCGCGCATCTGAATAATGGAAACTACAACAGTTGAAGACTCCGAAGACTAGGAGAATTTGAAGGCTCTGAAGAATTCCCAGATTTTTATGACCTAGGAAGGCTACCCTCATGGAACTTGCAGACTATGGAAGTTGTCAATACCCAAGATCAGGGTGTAATGCAGAAAGACCAAAGCATGGAGAGTTAAAAACTCAAAGTTCTGTCAAGGAAAACCCTAAGGCAGGAGATATCAACTATGGAGAGATAGCTCATGGAAATGACAAGAGCAGAAACACAGCTATCCATGAGGTTATCGCCCGCTTATGATATTTTCACCATGCTGAGTTAAGCATGCATATGCATGGAAGGATTGGATGGTAGAAGGCTGATGGAGCACCTATCAGCAACACAAAGTTTTAACCTTAACTGGTGTATCACCAGGATCTGGAGTATTACATCAAGAAGTAAAGATGGAGCTACAAGAAGCCGTATTTGAAAGGAAGCATTTCGTGAAGAACTCAGGACCTAGAAGCTGAAGTAGCCAAGCTGGAGGAGCAAAACCTCGAGATACCAGAGATTCGTTAAGAACTAAAGGATAGCAGGATCATGGTTCAGGTTGAGGTTGATGAAACCCAGAAGTTTGGAATGCTACTCCAGAATATTAAAGGATGTCATGAGAGACTTCGCGTCAACAGAGATGAGCTGGCAAAAAGGACTTGAGAAGGACAAGCATGATTGGAAGAAGCCATTGGATACATGAACAAGACTTGAAGAGTTTGGTGACTCTGAAGATTTATTGACCTTTAGAAGACCAAACCCCTGTTATATACTTACGTTAGATGCGCCGATGGTGAGCTGTCATTTGTTTGATGTTTTTTTCGACAGCCACAAAATAAAAATCTATCTTTTCAAAACTTTGTTTGTATTGTGTGAATCCCTCTCTATCTCTCTTATCCCACCCCAAAACCCATGGACCCAATAGAGGACGAATGGAGATGAGCTTGTCTTTTCTAGACCGATAAGTCAATTGGAGACAGACCGATGGATTCAGAACATGGAGGATCACATGGAGAACAACCCTATAGTCGGAAATGATATGACCCAGCATGCTCTTTAGTGCTTTGAAAGAGGTGCCGCTACTTGGTGGAGGATGTACCAAACCATCAATGGATGGCAAGGAGTAACCACTTAGAAAGAATTTAAGTTGACTTTGCCAAAGTCTAGGTTTGTGTCCCAGAAGTTGAAACCTTATGGAAAGGACATGAAGAAACCTTGTGCATGCAAGATTTGTGGAGAAATAGGACACACCCATAAAGAACACAAGGATGAATGCCCTAATTGTGAAGGAAGTCACCCAGTTGAACAATGCCCAACTAGGCAGATTAGTTGTTTCTTGTGTGAAGGGACTACCCACTATCCTGCTCAGTGTCACATTTACCCCATGGTACAACAAACCATCCAGCAGAAGAAAGAAGTAATGAAAGGAGCCCTCATGGAAATTTTAGAAGAAATTGTGATGAAGGAAGAGATGGAGGGCACACCTAAAGAGGACCCGAGTAAACCCTGCACTAAGTCTTGCTATTCATGTGGAGAAGAAGGACACATCTCCCAGAATTGTATGAATGGGGATCTAGTAGAATTCCCGACGGAGGAAGTAGAATATGACCCACAAGAAATAGAAGCCATGATTGGCATGGAAAGGTCCAGGAAGAGAAGCAGATTGGATTCCAGGAAGGACCTGAGTCATATCACCTGTTATAGGTGCAAGGAGTCAGGGCACTACCTCAGCAGTTGCCCAAAAAGGAAACCTCGAGACTTGTCAGAAGTAATATGTTTTCGTTGTAAGGGAGCAGGGCACTTTGCCAAAGAATGCCCCAAGGAGAAGGAGACTTTTGCTAGATAGTTGAGTTTGCAACAAAAGAAATGGAGTAGTAGAAGTGAGAACATTTTCTTTTATATCGAGGTGTTGAGTTGAGATTGTAATCAATTGAGAGTGAATAAAGTTAGCATCGTTGGTACTGATATGGATTTTATGAGTTGTTACTCTATGAAGAAGGATTTTGACCAATTTCGAGGATATGAGAAATATGGTCTATGGATAAGTTTGTGCATTTCAAGGGTGGTAGTAATTGTGAGAACCCTTGACCTTTGGTAAAGAAAATGATATTCCACGAAGTGGACTTCAGACAAAATAAGTACGAGTTTTTGTCGCGATATGTGGGGTATCCCAAGAGTATGTAGGATAAAGTTGGAGACCGTCAGTTGTTTGGACCAAATGTGATCAAGGAGTCAGAAGAGAATGTTAAGTTGATTCGAGATAGACTGAAGGTAGCTCAGTTCAGGCAGAAGAGTTATGCAGACTCAAAAATGCAAGGAGGTAGTCTATGAAACTGGAGACAGATCATGTCTTCGTGAGTCCCCTCTGCGAGGAATTAAACGATTTGGAGTTAAGGGAAAGTTAGCCCCAAGATTTGTAGGACCATACTGAGTTTTGGAGCGTATGCGAGAAGTGGCCTACAAGTTGGAGTTACCCGAAGGACCGTCAGGAGTTCATGATATGTTTCACGTTTCCCAGTTAAAGAAGTGCCATGCAGGGATGGCCAATATTCCCCTGTAAGGACGCTTGACCCTGGAAAGGATAATGATGTTCCATGAAGTGGAGTATGGACTTCATAAGTATAAATTTTTAACTCGGTATGTGGGATATCCCATGAGGATGAAGAGATAAATTACTATTGGATATAAGGGAGGTATGATGTCAGAAATATGGATCAATGGAAACTCCATGATGAGTCTGAGTAATCATGTCCTAGTTTGGTGCCAATAGAAGGAAGGAAGACAGTACAATTGGATGGATTTTAAGTATGCTTGGAAGCTGGAAGTTGGATGTTGGAATAACGATCAGCTGCCTCGAGGATGAGTTCAAGGTTTACAAGTGATGAGTTGGGCCATAACCCACAGGCCCCAAGACCTACCAAGAAGCAAGCACATTCTTGCTGAAGGAAAAACCCTGGAAGAGGATATACCTTTGTCGACAGACGATCTTATAGGAGTTTACGCAAAACCTGAGAGTTGTGAAGGAACGATAGATGTTTGTTTGGCTTGCAGAATCAATGGATTTATCCGAACTTGGTTTGTCGACAAGAGGAATTCTGCAATGCTTGTGAGGATGACCGAGTGTTAGAATGCGAGATTCGCTAAACCATGTACAAGGTAATGATTTGGGTGCGGGGTGGATTGATCACCATACCGACTTACTCTTATTATTCGCCTTGCTATATGGGATGGTAAATCCGAGTGACTTACCTATAGTAGAGAGACGACGATATTAAGCCTTGTTTAAACCTTAGAATGGTATAATCATTTTCCCTTGTACAAGGCAGTTGTTGCCAATCGTAGGACATACGGTGAGAAAGAAGCCTAGACCCATTCCCTGCAGGAGAAACCATAATTGGATGACCGCCATGAGATATCGATAGTTGTTTAGTATTGGCGCCAGACCCGTCAGCTAAGAAAACCCAGTCATGGAAGAACCTTACCAAGATAAAAGGACAGAAGAATTGTGGTAAAGGTTATGCCACTACCGGAAGAGCCCGGATAAGGAATTATCCTGAAGATCTAAGAAGACCGACACTGTTAACAATATGGATGAAGTATATGAGTTTCGATGGAACCGTAACCATGCTTCTAAGGGTGGTAGCACCCCAGACTCCTGTGATGATCGATGGATTTTGAGAAGACCCCCAAACCCTAACCTTTTTCTTGCTAGCCTCTCCGAATATCGAGGATGAGATTCATTTTTAAGGGTGGTAGGTTTGTAACATCCCAAAATTCTAAATTTTGGAATGTTATAATAAATAGATAGATTGATTATTTGTTTGATTGTTGTGTGATTGATTGAGTGAAATTTGAAACTTTTTGAAAGTTAAATGAGAGGGAATAAAAGGACTTTCCCAAACTTTCACCTTTTCATTTTGATCTCCGTGAATTCAAATTCTTTTCAAATACAAAACCCTCGAGAGAAGATGACATGACTTCTTCCATTTAAATAAATGAAAAGGGTTTTGAAAAGATTTGAATTTCATTTGGAAATATTTTTAATTCAGAAACTTCAAGCAACTCAATGATTTTCATGAGAGAAGATAAAATGACTTCTTCAAATTATATGAAATATGAGTTGGGAGTTTAAAAGGATCAAAATTTAAAATCCTTTTGAAATTATTTTCAATTTGGAGTTATTTGTGTTTTATTCAAATTATTTTTCTCCAAAAATAAAATATATGGAAAATAGGGTAACATGATTCCCTACATCAGAAAATTGGAGAGAAATAAATTTGAATTAATTTTGGTATTTTTATAATGAATTTTATTGGATTTTATTAGACCAGTAGCACTCTCTGAATTATTTGAATTTGTATGAATTTTATTTAATGCTAGGAAAATGTTCAGCTTGTAGAAAATATTTTTCTGAAAATTTTGGTATATAATATGCCTATATAAAGTTTAGTTTTATTTTTGTTTTTCAGTTTATCGCTTTCTGTTTAAAAAAATAACAAAAACTGCGCGCGCGCCTGAAACTAAGTGTCACCCATGTGCGCATCATAGTACCAGCGGGCGCCGCATCTTTTCTTTTTCTTTATCCTATATGGGTCAGGCCCAGCCGGCCATATTCCTTCCCCATATTTTTTCCATAGTTTTTCTTTTTTTCTATTGCTCAAAAAAATTACAGTGTGCGCGGCCGGCCGAACCGGCTAAAGGCCTTTTGGCCCATGGCGCACCTCCCATCTCTGTTTCATATATTTTCGTCTGCGTTTAGTCTCACATTGTCTAACTTTTGACCCTTAAACCTCTTTTCCATCTATAAATATAGACCCAGAGCCTCAAAAAATCATCCGATTCGGGTTAAATCAATATTTCGGTTTGACTAGATAAAAATATTTTTCTACTCTCCGGCGCGACTTTTGTAAATTGTCTCCTTTCTCCAAAGTCATCTTTTCTCCACCTTATAAAGGTATCTTTCTTTATACTTCTGTAGTTTCTTATTTTTATACTAATACGATAAAATAATTAGATTATCAATTAGTCTACGTATTTATACATTAGACCCTAGCTGTAGCTATTTTTCTTACGTAAAACAGCTTGGCCCTGATTTTTTAAATAGTCATAACTTTTTACTCGTTCATCCAAATTAGATGGAACCAACGCCTATAGCTTCGTCTTGTTTTTACCTATCCAGTGAACCTGTCACATCAACTTTTTGAAATTTTCAAATTTCAAACTTTGTTTAGATTTATATTCAAACTTCTTTTGATCATAACTTGAGTTTTATAACTCCGTTTGAGTTGATTCTTTTTGCAAATTGAAGCTCTTGACCTAAACTTTCTGATAAGGCCAAATTCACATAATTTTGGTAATGTTAGAAATTGTTTTATGTTGCAAGAGTTATTTGCTTGGTTTTGATGTTTTCCGAATTGTTTTCTTCGATCTTTCTGATCTTTTGAGTGATTGCTTATGTGTGGTTACTATTGCTTGCCTACGATAGATTGACCGGAGTGTGACGAGTAGATCTATCAAGAGTTTTGAGTGCGGATCATCTTCATCAACATTGCAGGCAAGTTCACACTTTGATCATATTCCTTTCATACCCAGTTTTTATTGCATTAGATCAATCGTCAAACAATTGCATGATTAGGATCTGATTAATGTGTGGGTTTTGGGAAGTAGATGAGGTAGTACCTATTACCTGTTTTATTATCAAACCTTTGGGAGTTACTTCTACGTTTGCTTATGCCATGCTATGCTAGTAGACGTGGATTGAGTGAGTGTATCCATGACAGATGTGAGATTGATAAATTAAAGGTTTATTTAAGGTGGCAACTTAAACACACATCTGGGTGAATTGAGGCACCTGGGTATTCCAGCGATTGCCTGTTTAGGCACCTGGGTATTCCAGCGATTGCCTATTTTTCTTTATGGACCGCCACCCAGTCTCAAAGGGATGATGATATTATTCATGCTAGAAACTTCCGTGTGCAGCCACAAGCTATTATGGGCTCTAGCATAGTTGTTTAAGTCGTGCGAACTCTTACAGTGGTAGACTAGCAGATGTAGGGGAAAGTAGGTGTAATGGTCTACCCGATCGTAAGGTGCTAGCGCTTCTGAAAGACTATGTCTCGGTCATCCGTTTCTCAAACACCATGTAGTGCGAGAATCCCAACGGAGGAGATCGAGTCTTGTGGGGAAAAGTGCGCAAACCTTTGCAGAGTGTATAACACTGGTAGAAAAAGGGCCTGTTGTCCCGGTTCGTAAGGGCCTTTTGTCCCGGTTCCTGAACCGGGACTAAAGGGTCGGTACTAATGCCCTGTCCCTTTAGTCCCGGTTCAATCCAGAACCGGGACTGATGGGCCTCCACGTGGCCTGTGCGCGGAGCCCAGGCAGGAGACCCTTTGGTCCCGGTTGGTGGCACCAACCGGGACCAATAGGCATCCACGCGTCAGCATTTCTGTGGCTGGGGGTTTTGTTTTTTTTTTTGA
>NC_041392.1:280946886-280962736 GCF_002162155.2 Triticum dicoccoides | reverse complement strand
TTGGGGGTTTTGGGGGGTTAATTTAGGTGTTTCATATATTGTGTTAGCTAGCTATAATTAATAGAGAGAAGTGTCCTCTCTTATGTCCGTGCTTGGTCGACGCTACGTACTATACATACGTATAGAGAGGACTAGACACGCTAGCTAGCTAGTAAGCAAACGAAGGAAATAGAAGATCGTCATGAACATATATGCATACAGAGAGAAGTGATATCGACCACCTCTCCTTCTCCGAGAGATTGGTCGAACAACAAGTTCTCGTATATCTATCTGACACTACCGGCTATATATATACAATAATTATCTCTTACAAATATAGTCATACGGACTCATGGTCCACATAGCATTCTCCGTCTTCAGCGATCACGTGGTCAAGAAAGAATGCCGCCAATTCCTCTTGAATTTCTCACATGCGAGCTGGTGCTAGGCGTTCATCCCGCTTCCAAAACATCTAATTTGAAGAAGGGGGTCAATACATATATATATATATATGAATGAATGAAACTCAACACAAATGATGGTAATAAAATAAAATTGTGAATGTTGTTATTTACGTACTTCATATTGTTCGTCAGTGTAGCCCCGCTCACAGGTCGTGTGGCGGATGCACTCGCAAACGTAGTATCCACAGAAATCATTCCCTTGTTCCTGCCACAACCACTTTACAAGAAATAGAGGTCAATCAAACTGATAAGCAAGAATGCCAAATGGTATTGATGAAACTAGCACTTGAATCAATAGGATATGCATGGAACATGCTACTATAGTACTTACTTTCGGGTGTTTAAATTGCAGCTTCTTCAGGAGTCCTGGAGCTTTTTTGGAGAATTTTTTCCAAACCCTGCCAGACAAAGAAAACAATTACTTGATACATCGGGAAATGAACAAAGTTGCTGATATGGTGGATAATGATCGATTTAACTTACTTCTCGAGCATTTGAGTCATGTCTGCATAGTCCTGGGGATCTTTTCGTCTTGAGTCTAAGACGGTTACTAGTCCCTGCACAAGCTTAATCTCTAGGAGAATATAGTGGTAACTGCACACGCATTCATAACTCATCAATTACATTACTATAACCTTGACTAATATATAAGGGAAACCGAATACGCACAAGACAGTAACACTCACTTGAAGTTGTAAGTAAAGAGTATTATATCTTTGTTTTCATTTATTACCAACGATCATAGCAAGTTGGCCTCGGTATCTGCGGCATGAAATTTAACCTGAGTTGCATCTATGAGATATGTGTTAATGAACCCAATATCACCGACTTGTCTTTTCTTCAATTCGGTGATCTTCAATCTGCATAATATATTGAGGATGATTATAAATACATGCAATGAAAGAGCTGAGCTATATAGAGAGACTTAATGACAGAAGTAGTACTACTTACAGACAGTAGAAGGCGACCGTTGTTTTATCGAGGGCCAATTGATTGAAAAACTGAAAGAACTCCTCGAATGGAACAGGCAATAGTTCAATTCCAACGAGGTCATGCTCCTTTTTAACTTTCACATACAAAGTACTCCTCCCCCAGAGTCTCTGCAGATTTTCAAGTACCAATCATGCAATCTTCGCATCATCGTTGATAGAGATCTTTCATCTTTGACGAGAGGCTTCCCATACTCGTATCTTTGTATCTACACCTCCATGAAATCATAATGTACATCATTGGGCAGGTAATCGCCAAGATTGCTATAACCGGGCACCATCCTCGGATCATTAGCGATGTTGTTGCTAGGCACCTTGAGCGGGGGGCACGATTGCTTCGCTTGTTCGCCGAGCTGGGCAATTTGTTTCCCAGATCGTCGTTCTTTCAGCCTTTGATCACTGACAGTACTTCTCGACCGCTCCGCTTCGGCAAATTCCTTTCCAATAATGCGCTCATAGTTTCCTTTCGGCGGAGACTTGGGTTGTTTTGTCAGGGCAGCCAGAGTGCGCTTCGCTTTCACCGGATCTACCTTCTCCTCCGGAGGTGGATGTTTCTTTGCTTTCACCCCTTCAAAGTAGTTCCTCACTTCTTCTCGTGCGATCTCGGCGTTCTCCTCCGGGGTCCTCTCATATGGTAACTTCTCTGGAGTCTTCAGAGAAGGACCAAATCTGTATTTCCTCCCGCCTCTGGCTGTACTGCTAGACGCCGGCAGAGCAGACGGAGCAGTTGTCTTCTTTACTTGCTTACGAGGCGGAGGACAAGTACTACGACGCGCCGGAGCAGCCGGAGCGGCGGCAGGTCTCTTCCGCCCTTGCTGACGAGGTGGAGAAGGAGGAGGCTGGCTGCTCGGGCGCGTCGGCGCAGGCGGAGAAGGAGGCGGAGTGCCGCCACGCGCTGGAGAAGGAGCCGGTCGAGTGCCCTGATCGTCACTCACCGGAGGAGGAGGCGGTGGAGGAGGCGGAGTGCCCTGACTCGCTGGAGGAGGAGGCAGTGGAGGAGGCGGAGTGCCCTGACTTGCCGGAGGAGGAGGAGGAGGCGGAGGCGTCCAGTTCGGAAGGTTGATGAGCTCCTTCCACCATAGGCATGGAGTCTTCAGAGCAGACCCCATCCTAGTCTCCCCTTCACCGGTAGGGTGGTCAAGCTGGAGGTCCTCAAATCCCTCCGTTATTTCATCCACCATCACCCTAGCATATCCTTCTGGAATCGGCCGACAGTGAAAAGTTGCGCCGGGTTCAGTAGGATAAACAGAGCCAACAGCCGCCTTGACCTTCAAATTCATCCATTGCGTCATAAGGTGGCAATTTTGAGACTCCGTGATACCATCCACGGGATAGCTGGCAGGAGCCGTCAAGGCATGCTCCGGCTGAAGCAGCTTGGTGGAAGCCACGCTGCTTCTCCGTTGAGATGGCGGGGTAGCTTCGGGGGAAGCTTCGGCAGTACGTTTGCTGCGATTTGCTTCTCGTTCCTCTATCGCTTGTACCCTTGCTTGCAGCACCTGCATTTGGGTTTGCTGCAATTTTTTCCTCCTCTCATGGGATTTGTAACCGCCTACGTCCGGAAACCCAACCTTCCACGGAATGGAGCCTGGCGTGCCTCGTGTCCGTCCAGGGTGCTCAGGATTCCCGAGGGCCATTGTGAGCTCGTCATTCTCTCTGCCTGGAAAAGAACGTCCCTTGCTGCGCTGCTTCGATATACTGCTGAAGCATCCTGACTGGTATGTCCATTTGATCGTTCGTCCAAATGCACTTCCCTGTTACAGGGTCCAAGGTTCCGCCAGCCCCGAAGAACCAAGTCCGGCAACGGTCTGGCCAGTTAATTGTCTCTGGTTCGATCCCTTTATCAACCAGATCATTCTCAGTCTTGGCCCACTTAGGCTGGGCTATGAGGTAGCCACCTGACCCCGTGCGATGGTGATGCTTCTTCTTTGCAGCATTTTGCTTGTTTGTCACCGACATCTTCTTACTCTTTTTCGATGTCTTGTGGGCCACAAATGCGGGCCAGTGATCTCTGATCTTCTCATATCTTCCCTTGAATTCTGGTGTCTCATTATTTTTGACAAACTTATTCAGCTCTTTCTTCCACCTCCTGAATAGTTCTGCCATCCTCTTAAGAGCAAAAGACTTGATTAATTGCTCTTTAACTGGCTTCTCTAGATCATCCTCTGACGGTAGGGTGAAATTTGACTTCAGCTCAGTCCAAAGATCATTTTTCTGCATATCATTGACATAAGACACCTTAGGGTCTTCTGTAGCCGGCTTTAACCATTGCTGGATGCTGATCGGGATCTTGTCCCTAACCAAAACCCCGCACTGAGCAACAAATGCGCTCTTTGTCCGGAGGGGTTCAATCGGTTGGCCGTCGGGCGCGATTGCTATGATCTCAAACTTTTCATCCGAGCTCAACTTTTTCTTCGGGCCTCGTCTCTTTACCGAAGTTGTGCTCGATCCGGAGGGCTAGAAAAGAGAACAAAGACTTAATTAATATGTGTACATACCAAAACAATGAATGCATCAATTAGCTAGTCAGCAGAAGCTTAACTAATATATATACCTGGCCGGACTCGGTTCGGTCACCGGAGACATCATCACGGTCTCCTTCTTACACCGGCATTGGGTCACCGGAGCCGTCCTCACGGTCTCCTTCTTGCACCGGCATTAGGTCACCGGAGCCGTCATAATCATAGCCAGCTGCTTCCAGACCATCGGTGTCGTTGAGAAACAACGAGCAGACGGCATCACTTCCTCGTGCGATTATGTCCCCCAACAACTCTTCTTGTACTTCATCTCGGGCGGTGTCCATAGTTTCTACAAATATTGACAACATGGCAATTATTATTCAAACATGACAGATGGATATATTAGTGGCAAACATAGAACTAATATTAATTAGTGGCCTCGGTGCTGCTTCTCTAGGGTTTGACTTGACTTGGTGTGAATCTCCCCGACAACGGCGCCAGAAATCCTTCTTGCTACCTCTTGAGCACTACGTTGGTTTTCCCTTGAAGAGGAAAGGGTGATGCAGTAAAGCAGCGTAAGTATTTCCCTCAGTTTTTGAGAACGAAGGTATCAATCCAGTAGGAGATCACGCTCAAGTCCCACACACCTACGCAAACAAATAAGAACCTTGCAATCAAGACGAAAAAGGGGTTTTCAATCCCTTCACGGTCACTTACAAGAGTGAGATCTGATAGATATGATAAGATAATATTTTTGGTATTTTTATGATAAAGAGAAATAAAGATGCAAAGTAAAATAAAAGGCAATAGAAATAACTAAGTATTGGAAGATTAATATGATGGAAGATAGACCCGGGGGCCATAGGTTTCACTAGTGGCTTCTCTCAAGCGCATAAGTATTACGGTGGGTAAACGAATTACTGTCGAGCAATTGATAGAACTGAGCATAGTTATGAGAATATCTAGGTATGATCATGTATATAGGCATCACGTCCGAGACAAGTAGACCGAAACGGTTCTGCATCTACTACTATTACTCCACACATCGACCGCTATCCAGCATGCATCTAGAGTATTAAGTTCAAGAGAATAGAGTAATGCTTTAAGGAAGATGACATGATGTAGAGGGATAAACTCATGCAATATGATATAAACCCCATCTTTTTATCCTCGATGGCAACAATACAATACATATCGGTTCCCTTTCTGTCACTGGGATCGAACACCGCAAGATTGAACCCAAAGCTAAGCACTTCTCCCATTGCAAGAAAGATCAATCTAGTAGGCCAAACCAAACTGATAATTCGAAGATACTTGCAAAGATAAACCAATCATACATAAAAGAATTCAGAGGAGAATCAAATATTGTTCATAGATAAACTGGATCATAAACCCACAATTCATCGGATCTCGACAAACACACCGTGAAAGAAGATTACATCGAATAGATCTCCAAGAGAATCGAGGAGAACTTTTTATTAAAATCCAAAGAGAGAGAAGAAGCCATCTAGCTAATAACTATGGACCCGAAGGTCTGAAGTAAACTACTCACACATCACCGGAGAGGCCATGGAGTTGATGTAGAGGCCCTCCGTGATCAATGCCCCCTTCGGTGGAGCTCCGAAAAAGGCCCCGAGATGGGATCTATCGAGTACAAAAGGTTGCAGCAGTGGAATTAGGTTTTCATGGTGCTACTGGATGTTTGGGGGGTACGTGGATATATATAGGAGGAAGAAGTACGTCGGTGGAGCAATGGAGGGCCCACGAGGGTGGAGGGCGTGCCCAGGGGGGGTAGGCGCGCCCCCTGCCTCGTGCCTTCCTCCCTTGTTTCTTGACGGTCACACCAAGTCTCCTGGATCACGTTTGTTGAGAAAATCACGTTCCCGAAGGTTTCATTCCATTTGGACTCCATTTGATATTCCTTTTCTTCGAAACCCTAAAATAGGCAAAAAACAGCAATTTGGGTTGGGCCTCCAATTAGTAGGTTAATCCCAAAAATGATATATAAGTCTAAAATAAAGCCCATTAACATCCAAAATAGATAATATAATAGCATGGAGCAATCAAAAATTATAGATACGTTGGAGATGTATCGCCCCTCTGCTATTTTCTTCGCTCAGTATTTTTTATTATTTCCAAAAATAACTTCTGTCGAGTTTCAGGACTTTTGGAGTTGTGCGGAACTTGTCTATAATATTTGCTCCTGTTCCAGGCCAGAATTCCAGTTGCCGGCATTCTCCCTCTTTATGTAAATCTTGTAAAATAAGAGATGTCGGTGTCAGAACCGGCGGATCTCGGGTAGGGGGTCCCGAACTGTGCGTCAAGGCCGGATGGTAACAGGAGACAAGGGACACGATGTTTTTACCCAGGTTCGGGCCCTCTCGATGGAGGTAATACCCTACTGCTGCTTGATTAATATTGATGACATGGGTAGTACAAGAGTAGATCTACCACGAGATCAAGGAGGCTAAACCCTAGAAGCTAGCCTATGGTATGATTGTTGTATATGGAGTTGATGTCCTACGGACTACAACCCTCCGGTTTATATAGACACCGGATAGGGTTAGGGTTACACAGAGTCGGTTACAATGGTAGGAGATCCTGAATATCCGCATCGCCAAGCTTGCCTTCCACGCCAAGGAAAGTCCCATCCGGACACGGGACGAAGTCTTCAATCTTGTATCTTCATAGTCCTGGAGTCCGGCTGAAGGTATAGTCCGGCTACCCGAACACCCCCTAATCCAAGACTCCCTCAGTAGCCCCTGAACCAGGCTTCAATGACGATGAGTCCGGCACGCAGATTGTCTTCGGCATTGTAAGGCGGGTTCCTCCTCCAAGTCCTTCATAGAAGATTGTAAACACCAAGAGTAGTGTACGGCTCTGCAAAATAAGTTTCCACATATTGCCATAGAGAGAATAATATTAACATAAATCAAATCTGCTGACGTATTCCGCAGTGCGTCATCACACTACGGCCAAGTCCTTTACTCGAATCGTTTTTACTTTTCCACCTCAGCATGTTTTGCGAGGCAGTTTCCTTGGCACGTCTTGTCAAAGCAGAGATCGTGTACCCCTTTTACGGGATTCTCATCAATACGGACGTGGGTAACCCAACCGTGCCCATTAGCACGTTTCCTCGATTAAAGACGAGTCCCAAACGGTTACGTGGTATTCAACCTCTTATAAAGAGACCAAGGCCTTACTCCTTTTTTCAATCTCAAGCGAGTTCGCCCGTCGCCTCGAGTTCCAACACCCTAGGCTCTAGATTCCAGGTGCTTCGGACCTTCGATGATGTCCGGTTCTGACCTTCAAGGCCGATGGACGCCCTCCTACGTCACGGAGGAGGACGTACTAAAGTTGAGGGAGGCTAAGTTCCTGACCGGTGAAATTTTGCATAGGTTGCCTGCTCAAGGGCAGGTCATTCCTAGTCCCCAGCCCGTTGAGAGCGTGGTGTTCATGTCTCACTTCCTTCGGGGGTTGGGCTTCCCAATGGATCCCTATGTGAGGGGACTGCTGTTTTATTACGGGCTGGAATTCCATGACTTAGCTCCGGAGTCCATCCTCCATATCTCCTCGTTTATTGTCGTGTATGAAGCGTTCCTCCATGTTACCCCTCACTTCGGATTATGGCTCAAGACCTTCAAGGTGGAGCCGAAGATGATCAAGGGACGGCACACAGAGTGCGGAGGCGCTGTTATAAGCAAAAATGCTGATGCTCCATGGCCCGAGGGCTCTTTTCAAGAGGAGCTAGGCTTGTGGCAACGAGAGTAGTTTTATATCACCGCTCCCCGGAGCACCAAGTGGGTGGCGCCTCCTGCCTTTCGCTCGGGTCCCCCACCACGGCTAGCGTCATGGGTCAACAGAGGGTTAGATTGGGGTTTGCCCAAAGACGTGCCCTTGTTACAGGGCCACATTAAGGATCTCTTGGAAGGAGACCTCAGCCTGGTCAAGGTGACGCAGGTCATGCTGATTCACCGAATATTGCCCGGTAAACGTCGCTCCCTTCGCCTGTGGGAGTTTAATCCAGAGGGACCGCGAGCTCTCCAGAATTTCATGGGCGCAACGCCCGTAGAGATCTATAAACTGTTCTTCGGATCACAAGAGATGTGTCCGGATTTAACCAAAGACGCAGGCCTAAGCTGCAATCGCCCGGATACTCAAGTAAGCAACCTTGTGCCCGGACCTTCTATCCGTATAATTGTCATAAACTTGCCCCTAAAAGAGTCGTCCTTTTAAACAAGAGTGGATAGCGAAGGCAAAGCTGATCAGGTGTCCGGCTCCCCTTCCCGAAACCAGGCCGGATCCCGTGCTGGCCAGGATGCTGGAGATAATGCCTTTGGAGGGAAGCAAGGGGGAGGACAAGGAAACTATGGCCTCCTCGAAGGAGGCTGCTCCGAAGGGAGGAACCGACAATTCCTCTCCTAAGGGGAAGAAGAGAGCTGCCTCTGACAACCCGGAAACCATGGCCTCGAAGCGGGGGAAAAAATCCTCATCAGAGGGTCCGACGCCGGGGAGTTCCTCGACCGGACTACGCCCTCAAGGGGATCAGCCCTCCAGCGAGCCGTAAGTAGAGAAAGATTTTCCTTTTGAGGGATGAGGTAAATCCTTGATTTATATCTGAGAAGATTAACCGAATTTTTACCTTGTAGCTCAGACCTCAGCCCTTCTCAGCAGAGCTCGTCTTCGGGGGATCTCCTTCCGGAGATGATGGAGAGCGGGACGCCTCCCCCTGCCGTGCCGCCTAGCAAGGCGGGCGACCCTGAGGTGTCGTCGCGGAGGGTTTCTCCGAATCCGGCAGGGGCGGAAGATAGCTATGTGGCCCCCCGAGGTTCTCCGCGTCCGGCCTTCGAAAGAGGTCGTGGGACAAGTCCGGCACCGTCTGGTGCTCGGCCGGAGGAGCTAAAGATTCTGCTGGGGCGAGCTTCTATCTCGGAGGAGCACCGTGCATTGATGGGCACGGTGATTGAAAGGATCTCATCCGAGAGAGCGGATTGCATGAGGCCGTCAAAAGTTTACTGACGGGTTTTGAGGTACATTAGATAATGTACACTTTTGTCAGTTGCGCATGAATAAGATGCATCCTGTGTAGATAGTAGCCCCTGAGACTCAGCACGTCATCAAGAAATGACGGCACGCGGAGGATCATAATCCCAGGTCTAAGATGTCGCCTTTGAATGTAGGCAGCAGGGTGTCCGGAATCAAGCCGAACTGATGATTTTGCCGAACTAAAGCCGCAACTGGACGTGGCAGATGCCGACATCGCGCTTGTCAACAAGCGGCTTGATGAGGCTCAAGGTATGTAATTCCTCGGGCGGCATCAGGTAAGAAGAGTTTTATGCCAGTGTCTTACGATGTGTGTGCTTGACGCAGATGGTGCGGCCGCCGTGGAGAGTCTTAGGGCAGAACTTGCTCGAGCTAAAGAACAAGCCAGAGAAAGTGATGCGGCTGCCAAGAAAGCCCTTGAAGAGCTGAGAGCCGAACAGGCTGCTCATTGCCGAAGCAAGGAAGAGATGGCCGAGATGGCCGAAAGGTTAAAGAGTGCTGCAGACCGTTGCAGACTTCTTGAGAAAGAAGACCAGGCGAAACAGACGGACTTAGAGAAGGTCGTTGCCAATGCCAAGGACGCGCGCTCTGCGATGAGAGCTGCGAAGGAGGAGCTGCGTCAGGCCGAACAGATTGTGGCCGGAAAGCCCTTTATGCTGCGAAGGAAATTTTGCGATCCAAAGTTTGCTCCGTTGGACCGGATGTGGAGTGTGGAGGATACCTATCTGGATTTGGCAGCGAGTGCTGCTGATGCGACCGAACACTTTCGAGATCAGAAAGATCGCGAAGTGGAAAAGCTTTTCTGGTCGCAGTTTCACAATCCAGAGCGTCCACTGGCAGTGGACGATCGTTTGGCTCAATGGGCCGAACTGAATAGGTTGTCCGGACTCGCCATGAAGTACGTCATGGGTCATCTGTGGCTGGGGAGATCGGAGCCGAAGAGTTATTTCAGCTTGGTGCAGCAATTCCTTGACGCGGTGCTGCGTATTAATGCAATGAAGAGGTCAGCATGCATAGAGGGCGCAAGGATGGCTCTTGCCCGTGTCAAGACATACTGGGCAGAGATGGAGACCACCGTTGTTGCGTCCCGAGATTCAGACAAAAGCCGAGTACCCTCCGAGCACTATTTTCAGGAAGTCCTTGAAGGCGCTCATGTAATAGAGACACAGTGCTCGAAAGATGCTATGTTATGATAGCATATGTAATTATAAAGTAATATTTTGATAAACTGTAGTGGCCTTTTTATACTTGTGCCTTCAAGTATTGGGAACACCTCCTGTGCGGCCATTTTAAGATATATATATATATATACGAAATCTGAAAGATGGCAGTCGTTGGCTTCAGCCCCCACGCACATAGTGCGGGGGTGCTCGCAGAAGACGCATTTTTACACTTAACCCAACGTCTTGGTCCTACAAAGGAGGTGATAGCGCAGCGGGCCAGGCAACCGGACTATAATGCTTTAACACTTTCACTTAGCCATAGGAGCTTGACAGTGAGACTATTTAGGTAGCCCCTTGGTGGCGACTGCGCTTGCCCGCATTCGGGGCGCGTATGTGCCTGACCGGGAAGCGGCCCTTCGTTAAAGCGGAGGAATCTGATAGATTCCGATAGGTCATCGAGTGGCTGACCAGTCTCACGCTACATCATGACAGTCAGTTTTCGGCTTTCTCTACTGAGGTGCTCGCCCGGCCGAACCGGGGCACAATCGCAGTAGTTCTCCTGGTGCTACCTTAGCCGATAGAGCGAAACGTAAGGTAGCCGAACTCAGGAGCCGGGCAACCCAACATTTGACCAAAGACATGATTCGGAGCTGATGCATATAATGCCAAAACTCGCGACGCCGAACACTCCCTAAGGTGTTCGGTCTTTATGAGTGCGGGCGAAACAACACTCTTTATTAAAAAAGCCCCTAGTGTCCAGGTACGTGCAAAAAATTCTGACGTGGCCACATGCCAAGACGCCAGCCTCCTCCTTGGTTATATCAGAAAGAACCAAGGGATGTGTAGCAACAAGAGACAGTAAAAAAGGTTTACGCAGGGTCTTAATCTAAAAAGAATCCTTTAGGACGGGTCCCTACTGCACGTCTGTGCTTGTGTCTCCGTTGTGTCGTATCCTGGACGGGCGCCGCACGACGTTCATCTGTAAAAGAGAGGAACTGAGTTGAAAATGGGTCGTGCCAAACAAAAGTTTAAAATAAACAAAGTATAAAGTAAAATATATAAAATTGAGCTTTATTGTCTCTTATTGTATATGCATGGAGCCCTTAGTGGGGGTATATGGCCACTAAGCCTGCATCAATGATGATTTTGTCCCGAACTCGTCTATCCACGTTCGTGGTCTTTAATGACCTATTTCGAAGTTTTTTTTGGCCGGTGAGGCCATTTTACTGTGGGGCTGTCAAAGCGGCCGCACAGTCCTCCACTTGGGGAGGTGCACTTTAGTGCTTCCCATTCAAAGAGATGATGCCTTGTGGACCGGGCATCTTAAGCGTGAGAGATGCATAATGCGGTATTGCGTTAAAGCGGGCAAAAGCTTCGCGTCCCAGTAGTGCTTGATAGCGACTTGAGAACGGGACAATATGGAAGGTCAGCTTTTCGCGGCGGAAGTTATCGGCAGAGCCGAATATAACTTCAAGCCAGAGAAAACCCATACAATGGGTGTCCGGACCAGGTGTTACCCCTTGAAAGGAGGTTTTGCTGCGGCAGATTCTTGCTGGGTTTAACCCCATGTGATGGATCGTATCCTGATATATCAGGTTTAGTCCACTGCCGCCGTCCATAAGGACATTTGAAAACCGGAGTCCGCCAATTATTGGATCGAGTATCAAGGCAGTCCAGCCTGCATTCTTGATATTTCTAGAATAATCTAGCTGATCGAAGATGATTGGTTTTGACAACCAGTGGCGGGACCCTTTGGGGATAGGTCGTGTGGTGCGTACCTTTATGGGCGCCGCACGTTTTGTTATATGAAGTAAGTTCACTATTTTTACTTCTTGTGGGAAGTTCTTTTGTTTCCTGGCGCTCTGCTTTTGGGGTTCGTCCTCGTCTTCGCTTGGTGTGTCGAGCCCCTTGTGTTCGACATTGAGTCTGCCGGATTGTTTGAAAACCCAACAATCTCTGTGGGTATGGTTAGCAGGCTTCCCGGGAGTACTGTGTATCTGACATATCCTGTCCAGGATTTTATTTATGTTGGATGGATCGTCCCTGTTATCCTGGAGGGGCGGTTTTGTCTGATTTTGTCGTGAGCCTTTGAATCCGGCATTGACTGCCGTGCTCTTCGGACTTTTTCCTTAGTCCGGCAACGGTCCTTGTTGCGTCGCGGTTTTCCGTTTCCATCCCTAGTTTCGGATGTACTTGGGTCGCTGGGGCTGCATCTTGCCAACCAGCTGTCCTCTCCTGCACAAAAGCGGCCATTGTTCTTGGCTTTTCTTGGCCGAGGTGTCTGACGAGCCATTCGTCTCGGACGTTATGCCTAAAAGCTGCTAAGGCTTCGACGTCCGGACAGTCGATTATCTGATTCTTTTTAGTGAGGAATCTATTCCAGAAATGCCGAGCTGATTCTCCGGGCTGTTGACTTATGTGACTAAGATCGTCTGCATCCGGAGGGCGGACATAGGTCCCTTGAAAATTTGCTCGGAAAGCCTCCTCGAGCTCTTCCTAACTTCCAATTGTGTTTTCAGGAAGGCTTTTAAGCCAATGCCGGGCTGACCCTTTAAGCTTAAGGGGTAAATATTTTATGGCATGGAGATCATCTCCTCTAGCCATGTGTATGTGGAGGATATAATCCTTGATCCAGACTCCAGGGTCTGTTGTTCCATCATATGCCTCTATGTTTACGGGTTTGAATCCCTCTGGAAATTCGTAGTCCAGGACCTCATCGGCAAAACATAGGGGGTGTGCGGCGCCCCTGTATTTGGGTGTGCCGGATTCTGATGATGGCTTTATTGCATTGCTTACGAGAGCTTGCTTTCTTGGCCCATAAATGGACCTAACTGGGCCATGATGCGAATCCTTAGGTGGGTCGCATGCCGATTTAAGTGCGGCGCTGCTTGCCGCTTTATGGGGTCGTCTATCCGATCGTGTGCCCTTCTTATCTTTTGGGTGCGAGGGCTCTAGGGCCTCTTCGTCGAATTCAGGCAGTAGCTTTCTTTTCGGATAGCTTTCAGTGCGGCGACCGTCACCGTATTTATTTGTGGTATTGATTACTTTGCTCCATCTAATCCGCAGTGCATCTTCCGCTGTTTTTAGCTTCCGCTTCTGCTTTTTCAGGCTGCGTGCAGTTGCAACGAGCCTCTGGTGGAGATTCTTCTGCTCCATGGGTTTATCCGGCGTGAGGTCGTCCGGAATGCCATTTTTGCCGGAGGAGGGATCTTCGGTTTCTCTATCCGTGTTGCCCTGTTCGGACGGTTGCTCTAAGGCCTGCTCATCGTCTACTGGCTCGTCCTGCTCTATGGCTGGGTTTTTATCGAGGCGGGGCTTGGGTCGGTGTTTACGCCGACGCTTTGATTGCTTTTCGGGGGGTCGATCTCCTGTTCCATCCCCTTTTTCCTCGTTGTCGCTTCCTTTAGGGGTATCCACCATGTACACATCGTGAGATGAGGTGGCTGTCCAATGCCCTATGGGTGTTGGTTCATCGGTATCTCCTGCATCGTCATCCATGCTGTCGATGTCTCCGGAGTCGAAGTTGAGCACGTCGTTTAAATTGTCGACAGTGGCTACCAAGTGGGTGGTGGGTGGGCTTTGAATTTCTTCATCGTCCATATCCCATCCTCGCTGACCGCAGTTCGGCCAGGGCTCTCCTGATAAAGAGAGAGACTTGAGAGAATTCAGGATATCGCCAAAAGGCGAGTGCTGAAAGATGTCCGCGGCGGTGAACTCCATTATTGGCTCCCAATCGGATTCGATCGACAGGGGCACGGGGGGTTCGGAGTCTGGAGAGGAGTCCGGATCCTCGGAGTCGTGAGTCACGCGGAGTGTGGGGCCGGAGTTTGGCTCGATCGCCTTTGAGATCGTGGCCCCCGAGGTGACGTGAAACCGCTCATCCTCGACTGACACAACTGGCTCCGAATTAAGGGTCAGAGCTAGTGCGTTTGCGGCCTCCGGGATACTGTTCGGTGACAGAGCTAGATCATGCCCCGCGAGACAGTGCGGCGCACTTGGTTGTGGCTCGAATCCGTCGAAGATCAAATCTCCGCGGATGTCTGCCATGTAGTTTAGGCTTCCAAACCTGACTTGATGGCCAGGGGCGTAACTTTCGATCTGCTTCAGGTGGCCAAGCGAATTGTCCCGCAGTGCGAAGCCGCCGAAGACGAAGATCTGTCCGGGGAGAAAAGTCTCACCCTGGACCTCATCATTGTTGATGATCAAGGGAGCCATCGGGCCTAAAGGCGACGACACAGAGGAACTCTCAATGAAAGCACCAATGTCGGTGTCAAAACCGGCGGATCTCGGGTAGGGGGTCCCGAACTATGCGTCAAGGCCGGATGGTAACAGGAGACAAGGGACATGATGTTTCTACCCAGGTTCGGGCCCTCTCGATGGAGGTAATACCCTACTCCTGCTTGATTAAAATTGATGATATGGGTAGTACAAGAGTAGATCTACCACGAGATCAAGGAGGCTAAACCCTAGAAGCTAGCCTATGGTATGATTGTTGTATATGGAGTTGATGTCCTACGGACTACAACCCTCCGGTTTATATAGACACCGGATAGGGTTAGGGTTACACAGAATCAGTTACATTGGTAGGAGATCTTGAATATCCGCATCGCCAAGCTTGCCTTCCACGCCAACGAAAGTCCCATCCGGACACGGGACGAAGTCTTCAATCTTGTATCTTCATAGTCCTGGAGTCCAGCTGAAGGTATAGTCCGGCTACCCGAACACCCCCTAATACAGAAGGTCTGAAGTAAACTACTCACACATCACCGGAGAGGCGATGGAGTTGATGTAGAGGCCCTCCATGATCAATGCCCCCTTCGGTGGAGCTCCGAAAAAGGCCCCGAGATGGGATCTCTCGAGTACAGAAGGTTGAAGCAGTGGAATTAGGTTTTTGTGGTGCTACTGGATGTTTGGGGGGTACGTGGATATATATAGGAGGAAGAAGTACGTCGGTGGAGCAATGGAGGGCCCACGAGGGTGGAGGGCGCGCCCCCTACCTCGTGCCTTCCTCCCTTGTTTCTTGACGGCCACTCCAAGTCTCCTGGATCATGTTTGTTGAGAAAATCACGTTCCCGAAGGTTTCATTCCGTTTGGACTCCATTTGATATTCCTTTTCTTCAATACCCTAAAATAGGAAAAAAGCAGCAATTTGGGCTGGGCCTCCAATTAGTAGGTTAATCCCAAAAATGATATAAAAGTCTAAAATAAAGCCCATTAACATCCAAAATAGATAATATAATAGCATGGAGCAATCAAAAATTATAGATACGTTGGAGATGTATCGCCCCTCTGCTATTTTCTTCGCTCAGTATTTTTTATTATTTCCAAAAATAACTTCCGTGGAGTTTCAGGACTTTTGGAGTTGTGCGGAACTTGTCTATAATATTTCTTCTTTTCCAGGCCAGAATTCCAGTTGCCGGCATTCTCCCTCTTTATGTAAACCTTGTAAAATAAGAGAGAATAGGCATAAGTATTGTGACATAATGTGTAATAACAGCCCATAATGCAATAAATATCTATATAAAAGCATGATGCAAAATGGACGTATCAACTCCCCCAAGCTTAGACCTCGCTTGTCCTCAAGCGAAAGCCGAAATCAAAAAATATGTCCACATGTTTAGAGATAGAGGTGTCGATAAAAATAAAATACGGACATGAGGGCATCATGATCATTCTTAGAACAACATATATATATATATATATATATATATATATATATATATATATATATATATATATATATATATATATATATA